>NC_048590.1:13590912-13961745 GCF_013265735.2 Oncorhynchus mykiss
ACATGATGCTGCCACCCCCCGTGCTTCACGGTTGGGATGGTGTACTTCTGCTTGCAAGCAACCCCCTTTTTCCTCCGAACATAAAGATTGTCATTATGGCCAAACAGTAATTGTTTTGTTTCATCAGACCAAAGGACATTTCTCCAAAAAGTTGCAAACCGTAATCTGGCTTTTTTATGGTGGTTTTGGAACAGTAGCTTCTTCCTTGCTGAGCGGCCTTTCAGGTTATGTTGATATAGGACTCGTTTTACTGTGGATATAGTTACGTTTGTACCTGTTTCCTCCAGTATCTTCACAAGGTCCTTTGCTGTTGTTCTGGGATTGATTTGCACTTTTCACACCAAAGTGCGTTTATCTCTAGGAGACAGAACGCTTCTCCTTCCTGAGCGGTATGATGGCTGCGTGGTCCCACGGTGTTATACTTGCGTACTATTGTTTGTACAGATGAACGTGGTATCTTCAGGCATTTGGAAATTGCTCCCAAGGATGAACCAGACTTGTGGAGATCTACAATTTCTTTCTGAGGTCTTGACTGATTTCTTTAGATTTTTCTCATGATGTTAAGCAAAGAAACACTGAGTTTGAAGGTAGGCCTTTAAATACATTCACAGGTACACCTCCAATTGACTCAAATGATGGCAATTAGCCTATCAGAAGCTTCTAAAACCATGACATCATTTACTGGAGTTTTCTAAGCTGTTTAAAGGCATAGTCAACTTAGTGTATGTCAATTTCTGACCCACTGGAATTGTAATACAGTGAATTATAAGTGAAATAATCTGACTTCAACTGTATATATATATATATATATATATATATATATATATATATATATATATATTACACACACACACACACACGCAGTGGGGAGAACAAGTATGTGATACACTGCCGATTTTGCAGGTTTTCCTACTTACAAAGCATGTAGAGGTCTGTAATTTTTATCATAGGTACACTTCAACTGTGAGAGACGGAATCTAAAACAAAAATCCAGAAAATCACATTGTCTGATTTTTAAGTAATTAATTTGCATTTTATTGATCTCAATCCCATTGATCACATCTGGGAGCTGTTGGATCGGAGGGTGAGGGATAGGGCCATTCCCTGCCAGAAATGTCTGGGAATTTGCAGGTGCCTTGGTGGAAGAGTGGGGTAACATCTCACAGCAAGAACTGGCAAATTGGGTGCAGTCCATGAGGAGATGTACTGCAGTACTTAATGCAGCTGGTGGCCACCAGATACTGACTGCTACTTTTGATTTTGACCCCCCTTTGTTCAGGGACACATTAATCAATTTCTGTTAGTCACATGGCTGTGAAACTTGTTCAGTTTACGTCTCAGTTGTTGAATCTTGTTACGTTCATACAAATATTAACACATTTTAAGTTTGCTGAAAATAAATGCTGTTGACAGTGAGAGGACGTTTCTTTTTTTGCTGAGTTTATCAATCATATGGGCCATGTCCACCAACCCTAGCTATCCCAAATCACTCTGTTACCCCTTAAGGGGGTAACTTCCTGGCATGCTTCCCAGCCGAAACAGTTTGGTAGACTCTAAAATGTAATTATAGATGCCATTTGATTGAAGTTATCGCTCTCTTGACAACATTCTGTGACGTTTTTGTTAGTTTTAGACTTTGGTGAGGGTTTTTTTCGGCTGTTCGGGCACACATTATTCTGGAGGCAAGCCGAAGTTCGGAGCCTAAGTTTACGCCCCTTTGTCAGTGATTGGTCAACAGTATGGAAATTTCAATTAAATCTTTATTGACGTTCAATGAGAGACGACTCATTTTCATGCAAATTTTTTTGATAGAAACATCCTGCACCAAATGTCTTAAATGTGAAATTGT
The DNA here is from genome assembly GCF_013265735.2 of Oncorhynchus mykiss. NCBI lineage: Eukaryota > Metazoa > Chordata > Actinopteri > Salmoniformes > Salmonidae > Oncorhynchus > Oncorhynchus mykiss. Next base: position 13,592,762 of record NC_048590.1, read on the forward strand.
GCAACTAAGAACTCTTCAGCAAAAATGTAAAAATGTATGACCAACTACGTAAGTTATCTTCCATTAATGTGTATACTGGCTATGAAGTCTCAAAATGGACAAACTGTACTATTGTCGCTTTTTTCTCATTTTCCAAGCGAAGTTCTTTTAAGTGAGTATGGGAGCACACTCGTTCGGTTCGGCTAGTCGAGTTCGGCTAAGGGCCAGCCAAAATGAAAGCATGCTGAAGCCTGTACTTGTGTACAGACCCTGTATCTTAATTTGACCCAGTTTCTCACAGCAGGAAAATAATCCTGCAGCAACAGGACATTTTTTATTATTATGTGGATTATAAATGAGGCGTCTCTATAGATCCGGGTTCGATCCCAGGCAGTGTGACAGCCGGCCGTGACCGGGAGACTCATGAGGTTGCACACAATTGGCCCAGCGTTGTCCAGGTTAGGGGAGGTTTTGGCCGGCCGGGATTTCCTTGTCCCATCGCGCTCTAGCGACTCTTTGTAGCAGGCCGGGCGCCTGCAAGCTGACACATTGGTGTTGCTGGCTTCCGGGTTAAGCAAGCAGTGTGTCAAGAAGCAGTGTAGCTTGGCAGGGTCGTATTTCGTAAGATCCTTGGCTCTCGATGTTCGCCTTTCCGAAGTTCGTTGGGGAGTTGCAGCAATGGGACAAGACTGCAACCAATTGGGAAGAAACGGGGTTTAAAGTAAAAATGAAAAAAATAAAAAAATAAAAAATGTGCCCAACATGTTTCATAGAAGCTTGTACAATCTTCTATCGTTATTTATTTGTGTGATGTGTGTCTTCCAGGTGCCATGTTCAGTGTGGATGGAGGACAGTCCAAGGGTCAGCAGGGGTCCGCATTGCTCAGGAGCCCTCTCTTCCCTCCTCCCCTACGGAACTCTCCATGTGAGGTGAGAGCAAAGGAGTGTTCTTTCTCCTACACACACACACACGCACACACACACACACACACACACAGATAGATACACTGCAGACACTCACAGACAGTCAGAAAGAAAGAAAGAAAGAAAGACACACACATACACACACACAAAGCCTTCCTGTTGTGTGCAGATGTGGTCTTTTAAGTCTAAGCAAACAGACTTACACACCATCTGTATCCCAAATGGCACCTTATTTCCTTTACAGTGCACTTATTTAGACCAGAGCCCTATGTAGGGAATAGGGTGTAATTTGGGACAGAGACTAAGTGTGTATTAGCACATAGAGAACAAACAAAAACATGAATGAATGGACAGAAATTATGTAAGAGAGGAGTATCTGGAAGCAAACAGGCACACTGTGAAGAAAAATACAGTTGTGTTTCTGTTGAAACTGGTTTGAAATACTAAGTTATTGATAATGGCAGTATTGCTGAATGACTAAACATACATTTTTAGATATTGAAAATTCCTAGTTGAATGCATTGGAGCACTTTGTTTTCATATAACTAGTTGCCTAAAAACACAGACAGACAGACGCGCGCGCACACACACACGCACACATTTACACTGACCTGGTAAGAGCTGCAGTGGACATTTATTCACTTATTAATTTAAAATGTATTTCCTGAATTGACAGAAGTTTGATCCCAACCCTGATAGTGGTGGTTTAGCAAGATAAGAAGTCGGTGATATTTCCCAGGGATAGGATTTCCAGACACGAGGTCAACCCAATCTATAAACATAAGAGACCGTGCCTGTCAATCTGATGACAAAAAAATATCATGGAGAATTTCAAATGCATTATTGGTCAGCGAGGTTGTCAGTCAGGTCGAGACAGGGTGAGTCCATGGCTATGGTTTTAAAAGTCTGCCTCTTGATAGGTGTCTGTCTGGCAAGTTGGCTAATATTGTATTTAGAGGTTAGTAAGGTGTTTTTGTTAGGACAGCATCAATTTTTTAACTTCACTTAGCCCTTTCACTTTGTGTAACTTTACCACAGGTCATACATACCTGGTAGAAACTGCCATGCAGTATTGAGAGAGTCTAAGAGAACAAAGCACCTCTTTTGGCCAAACTCTTATTCCTCAAAATGTGAGAATTAAATAATATTTCTACTTTGAGAAGGTGGGAATGGTCTGTGGACACTTAAGGGGCAGTTATGACAAGTGTGTTTCATTTGGTGATCTCATGAAGGACAGGAAACACATAACGGTGTCTCTTAAAGTGTACATTTCCCAGATGTCAGTTTACATCTAAATACTCTGAAAAGTATGTGATTAAACATGAAACTATTTGTGAAAAGGTGTAATGTGATGTTAACCTTCTAAATGAGAGTATGGATTTTCATATAAAGATTAACTAGACATTATGTCGGCGTCATGGAACTGCCCTTTTCTCTGAACTGTATAAAAACCCATTTGTGACGGAATTCAACCCAGACCACGCAAACCCCGGTGTATGCTAAGTTTGCAAATGGTTGAATTTCTAATTTCTAATTTCTAACTACCTACAACCAAGAAAGACATCGTGACTTCTGGGAAAGTGAACCAGACACTCTGATGAACCCTACAGGACGACCGAGGATTCCAAGAGAGAAGACATTTTGTCTACCAAGCTGTCATATCGGCTTCGCCCACTAGGGACCTTTCTATCATTGTTAGTAACTAATATCTACTGTTTGTTATGTATTTCTGTGATTAGTGAGTAAATAAATAATTAAGCCAATTTGTATATTGCTGATTCATTATGGAAACTAGGGTTCATGCAAGATAACCATGACTTTTGACATTCAGATGAGACTGATAGAAGGAAAATAATAATTAATGACTGATTGATGACTGAAATGTAAGAGTTCTTTAAATCTCTAAGAGTAAATTCGAAAGACGGAACTCTTTAACCTCTCTAGGGTATGTGGGACGCTAGCGTCCCACCTGGCCAACATCCAGTGAGATTGCAGAGCGCCAAATTTAAATACAGAAATACTCATTATAAAAATTCAGAAAAGATACAACTATTAAACATAGGTTTAAAGATGAACTTCTTTTGAATCCAACCACGGTGTCAGATTTCAAAAATGTTTTTACGGCGAAAGCATACCTTACAATTATTTGAGAACATAGCCCAGCAGACAAATCATTACAAACAGTAACCAGCCAGAAATAGAGAAAATGATTCACTTACCTTTGATGATCTTCATATGTTTGCACTCAGAAGACATTCATTTATTCAATGTTCGATAAAGTCTCTTATATCCAAAAAACCTCTGTTTTGTTCGCACGTTTTCTTCAGTAATCCACAGGCTCAAACGCAGTCACAACAGGCAGGAAAAAAAAATCAAAATTGTATCCGTAAAGTTCATAGAAACATGTCAAACGATGTTGATATTCAATCCTCAGGTTGTTTTTAGCCTAAATAATCAATAATATTTAAACCAGACAATAACGTTGTCAATATAAAAGGTAAACAAGAAAGGCACTCTCTTTGGCCGTGCACATGAAAAAGCTCTGACACGGCAGGGTCCACTCTTTCAGACTGCTCTTACCCCTTCATTTTTCAGAATACAAGCCTTAAACAATTTCTAAAGACTGTTGATATCTGGTGGAAGGCATAGGAACTGCAATTTGACTCCTAAGTCAATGGATATTGTAATGGCAATTAATATAAAAATCCCACTTCCTGAATGGATTTTTCTCAGGTTTTCGCCTTTTTCTCGGGTTTTTGGACTTTAGAGTGTTTTCTATCCAAATATACTAATAATATGCATATCCTATCTTCTGGGCCTGAGTAGAAGCCAGTTTAATTTGGGCATGCTTTTCTTCCAAAATTCCAAATGCTGCTTTTCCGTGGTGCCCCAGGTTATTGCTCCCACAGTTGATTTCTTCAAACCAAGCTGCTTACCTATTGCAGATTCAGTCTTCCCAGCCTGGTGCAGGTCTACAATTTTGTTTCTGGTGTCCTTTGACAGCTCTTTGGTCTTGGCCATATTGGAGTTTGGATTGTGACTGTTTGAGGTTGTGGACAGGTGTCTTTTGGTGGCTGACTAAATACTTTTTTGCCCCACTGTACGCCTGTTCTGAAAGGCCCCAGAGTCTGCAACACCACTTAGCAAGGGGCACCACCAAGTAAGCGGAACTATGAAGACCAAGGAGCTCTCCAAACAGGTCAGAGACAAAGTTGAGGAGAAGTACAGATCAGGGTTGGGTTATAAAAAAATATCACCATTTGAATCCATTATTTAAAAAATGTAAAGAATATTGCACCACAACAAACCTGCCAACAGAGGGCCACCCACCAAAACTCACGGACCAGGCAAGGAGGGCATTAATCAGTGAGGCAACAAAGAGAACAAAGATAACCCCGAAGAGCTGCAAAGCTCCACAGTGGAAATTGGAATATCTGTCCATAGGACCTCTTTAAGCCATACACTCCATAGAGCTGGGCTACGGAAGAGTGGCCAGAAAAAAAGCAAGCTGATACGTTTGGTGTTCGCCAAAATGCATATCGGAGACTCTTCAAACATATGGAAGAAGCTTTTTTGCCATCAAAGAAAACGCTATGTCTGGCGCAAACCCAACACCTCTCATCTCCCCAAGAACAACATCCCCACAGTGATGCGTGGTGGCAGCATCATGCTGTGGGGATGTTTTTCATTGGCAGAGACTGGAAAACTGGTCAGAATTGAAGGATTGATGGATGGCGCTAAATACAGGGAAATTCTTGAAGGAAACCTGTTTCAGCCTTCCAGAGATTTGAGACTGGCACGGAGGTTCACCTTCCAGCAGGACAATGACCCTAATCATACTGCTAAAGCAACACTTGAGTGGTTTAAGGGGAAACAATCAAATGTCTTGGAATGGCCTAGCCAATGCCCAGACTTCAATCCAATTGAAAATCTGTGATACGACTTAAAGATATCTGTACACCAGCAGAACCTATCCATCTTGAAGGCGCTGCAGCAGTTTTGCCTTGAAGAATGGGCAAAAATCCCAGTGGCTAGATGTGCCAAGCTTATAGAGACACCCCAAGAGACTTGCAGCTGTAATTGCTGCAATTGGTGGCTCTACAAAGTATTACCTTTGGAGGGGGTGAATAGTTATGACCGTTCAAGTTTTCAAGTTTTTTTTCTTATTTCTTGTTTGTTTCACAATAAAAAATATTTTGTATCTTCAATGTGGTAGGCATGTTGTGTAAATCAAATGATACAACCCCCCCCCAAAATACATTTTAATTCCAGGTTGTAAGGAAACAAAATAGGAAAAATGCCAAGGTGGGTGAATACTTATACAAGCATCAGTATCTTACATACAACAGGTTATTTAAAGACCAAAGAGTTTGGCCCACACCATGTTTTCATTTTCCCATGGAAAATGTTTGGCGATACGGGTATCGTCACAGACATAGGATGCACAAGGAGAGAATCTATGGGAGACAGAAAATGGAAGAAGGGAAAAAAGAAAGTGAAAGAGAGGATAGAGGGGGACATAAAGTGGGCCCCTGAGCGACAGCTACTGAGTTATGTCTGAAGTAAAGTTCAGTCCTATAACAGTGCCTTAAGCTACATTCTAGCTAGCCGAAGTCAGCAGTTCCTTGGCACTGGACTAAAGATTAGCCGTGATTCCAGATTAGCACCTCAATCTCTCTTTACACGACCCTGAGCTTTCCAATGTCCCCTCCTGCCTGCCTGTCTGCTTTGTCTGCTGCAGCACCCAATCTCAAGAGTAGATTGGCTTGGGCATTAGTAGCAGATCATGTCCATCTTCAAGTAATGCCGGGCAAACACGGTTTGACTTCTATAATCTTGATGTCAGGGAACTTCTCACAGTTTTGTAAAGGTGAAATCTGGATCAATGACAATTAAGTGAGGGAGTACGCTGTGATAGAAGACCTTGCACTACACATAGAAATTATAGTTTAAATGTTGATTAGAGGGAAACCATAGTCAGCTCTGCATATTGGAGAGACACAAATATAGCATTTAGACGGGAGTATTGTTGTTCCATTAGATTGAGAAAAATATGAGCAATATGGAATAGGGAAATTAATACGGCCTGGTGTACAGCTGAGACAATTTATGAATCTGTAGGTGTAACTACAACTTCCATTTAAAGAAAGATACCCTCAGACTGCCTCTACAGTTTTATCAAGTGCAGTGTTTAGACCCAAATGTCTTCCATGAAGGTCTGGCTGGAGTAAAAACTTTCCGGTCAAAATATTGCACTTAATAACACTGTGGGAACAAGTAACTGGATGTGCGTACACTACTTCTAAACTAGTAATTATGACAGTATAACATCGCAACCTGATAATTTGAGATGTCAATGTGGGTCTCAGTCAAGTCCTATGCAATTCCTATTCTGACTCATAATATAATGTGATTTCCCCAACAGGTACGGTTCTGGATGTGTTCCGGAGGTGGCCAGAGATGGGCGCTATCTTTGTGGCTGGTGGAGAACAGCACAGGACCTAAGGAGCAGCGCAGACTGTGGCACTCTGCCAGCGAGCCCAAGACCGAGAGAGGCTGGAGACTCATTATGCTTCCTCTCTACGGACTTGTTGACTGGTAAGGCGAATCAAGTTGCTCCATTGACAGACTGACAAGTGATTTTGCCAATCACGGCCTTTGGAAAAACAGAGTGCAGTGTATGAATATGTAACACGGTCAAAATGGGGCACTGCTTCATTAGATTGTGAGATCATAGGATCATACTACATTTGAAACATGCATCACGTCAAAGCACAAAAGAACCAGCAAACCACAACGATGCATTGTGTGTTCTTTTAGGATGAAAGAAAATACATTTTGCCTTTCAGGTCCAAAGACACAGTAATGCATACTGTAGCTTTTTTCTTCAGTTCATCCTTCCGAATTTAAGTATTTACATTACATTTTAAGATAAGCCTCCCTTTCATCATGGGTCCCAATGGGTTTACTTGCCTTATACGATGGGCCTGCGGCGAGTACCCTATTCTCCTTATCGCTCACTGTATCACCCTGTATTTTTAAAACAGGGTAGTAAAAATCGATACAGAGGCCTCCATTCATCCGCCTTTTCCTACAATTAGCACTTGATTTTTTTAGTTCTTCAGTATGAGGACCTGATATTAAAAATTAAAGAAAAAGAAGGAAAAAGGTTGGATGACTTGTTTCATCTCGGCGTGCTTGATTGGTCTCTCTTTATCGTTGGAGCCAAGCTAATCCTGTTCTTCAGATATTGATTCAGTTTCTATTTCCGGTTTTATGGAGTTTGTTCTGCTCACGTTCTTAATTAAAAGGCATGTCCTTGCACCTTATGAACTCAAGTGGATTTTTTCGCAAGCAAATTATTTTTGATAGGATTTTGGTCCGTAACAAAAGACAAGGAAGTATGTGAATGTCTTCAGATTTGGCTCACAACAGTAGTCTGTCATTCATATTCTCTCTCCTCTGTGTTCTGCAAATGGAAGAGAAAAGAGCAGTAGGTGAAAGTCACAAACTCAATTTTTAAAATTTGTATTGGTTATTCTACCAACTCTGTGTGGCGCACATGCTTGGGAAAATAGGTCAGTGTAGTAGATTTGTACATTCAGTACAGGGTCACAGTAATGTAAATGGTGGTCTTTGTGGTCATCCATCTGTGTTCTATCTATTTGCAGTTTCTAATAGAAGACCATTATGACATGTTCTACTGGAGTACTGGCGTAAAACTCATTATTCAGGTTGCAATCAACAATGTTGTTTTTGAAGTATGTATTTGTGCTAGTAGAATACTTGAGTACCACGCTTGAAATTTAAACGTAATTTCCATTTGAACCAGCATATGCAGATTTTACCGCGGAACAACTGCCATTAAATGTCAATCGTGCTACAACGCTGAATTTAAGCGTTATGGATTGAATCTAGACGTTTTTTTAATCCTAGTCTTGAATGATACACTTAAGTTTATCACCAAGTAGATATACTTCATCTTCCCCTCATCGCAAGGACTTGAGTGATGCAGCTTGTGGTCATTGATGTTGTGTTCTAAATCCATATTGTCTCTACTGTTCAAAGATCAGATTTTGTTTCTCCTCAGGTTCTGGCTCCAGTTCAGCGCTGACAATGGACCAGGTCCAGGATCAGCCATTTGTCTGGATAACATCTCCTTCAGTATGGACTGCTTCCTGGCCTGTGAGTATTTCATTGATGTTCTACAGCACACATAATTTGTTATTTGACTTAAGCCTTTATTTTTTTATGACAGACAAAACAAGGGCTTTTGACCCAATCTACACATAACAAGTAATACATTCATATCTCCTAAACTTACCCACAATATCCGCTTACAGATGCCGTATCCTGCACAGCAGTAAATGCACGCTTTTAGTGTATTGAAGGTTTAAAAAGGCTTCTAGAGTTTAGAATTTCCACTATAAAATGTCAAACTTGATTTGCCCTAACGAGACATGTATCAACCCCTGCAAAAAAATGCCATTAATTATAATTCACATTTTAATTCACATTTCCTATTGCTGTAGGATTATTTTACTGCTGTGACAAACTGGAAACTATACTGAACAAAAATGTAAATGCAACATGCAATAATTTCAAACAATTTTACTGAGTTCATTAGTTCATATAATTAGTTCATATAAGGAAATCAGTCAATTTAAATAAATTAGGCCCTAATCTATGGAGTTCAAATGACTAGGTAGGGGTGCAGCCCTGGGTGGGCATTGGAGGGCATAGGCCCACCCACTTGGGAGCCAGGTCCAGCCAATTAAATTAGTTTTTCCCCATTAAAGGGCTTTATTCGACAGAAATACTCCTGTCCGGGTGACTGATCTCAGACAATCCCACAGGTGAAGAAGCCGAATGTGGAGGTCCTGGGCTTGCATGGTTACATGTGGTCTGCTGGTTGTGAGGCCGGTTGGACGTACTGTCAAATTCTCTAAAACAACGCTGGAGGTGGCTTATGGTAGAGAAATTAACATTAAATTATTTGGCAACAGCTCTGGGGGAAATTCCTGCAGTCAGCATGCCAATTGCACGCTCACTTAAAACTTGAGACATCTGTGGCATTGTGTTATGTGACAAAACTGCACAATATAGATTGTCCTTTTATTGTCCCTAGCACAAGATTAACCATTTTTTTTACTAGGTAAGTCAGTTAAGAGCAAATTCTAATTTTCAATGACAGCCTAGGAGCAGTGGGTTAACTGCCTTGTTCAGGGGCAGAACAACAGATTTTTATTTTAACAGCTTGGGGATTTGATCTTGCAACCTTTCGGTTACAAGTCCAATGCTCTAGCCACCTTTCGGTTACAAATCCAACGCTCTAACTACCTTTCAGTTACAAGTCCAATGCTCTAACCACTAGGCTACCTGCCACCCCATGTAATGATTATAATGTTTAATCAGCTTCTTGACACGCCACACCTTTCAGGTGGACGGATTTTCTTGGCAAAGGAGAAATGCTCACAATTAATTGGCATGTAAACAAATTTGTGCACAAAATTTGAGAGAAATAAGCTTTTATGTGCATCTAACATTTCTGGGATCTTTTATTTCAGTTAATGAAACCTGGGAATAACACTTTACATGTTGTGTTTGTATTTTGTTCAGTATAAATACGGCATCTGTAAACAGAGTCAATTAAGAACAGATTATAATTTACATTGACAATCTGTCACAATTATAGTGAGAATGTCACGTCCTGACCTTAGTTCCTTTTTATGTCTCTCTTTTCGTTTGGTCAGGGCGTGAGTTGGGGTGGGCATACTATGTTTTGTTCTGTGTTGTATTTTTATGTGTTTGGCCTGGTTTGGTTCCCAAACAGGCAGCTGTCAATCATTGTCTCTGATTGAGGACCATACTTAGGCAGCCTGTTTTCCCACTATGAGTTGTGGGTTGTTGTTTTCTGTTTTGTGTGTATCACCTGACAGAACTGTTTCGTTCTCATTATTCCTCGTTGTTATTTTGCTGAGTGTTCAGTTTTGATTAAATTTACAACATGAACACTTACCACGCTGCGTTTTGGTCCGATCCTTCATATTCCTCATCAGACGAAGAGGACAGCCGTTACAGAGAAATGAGAAATATACAATCATTCATGCACAAATAATTTGTCTGTATATGCCTTGATATCGGAGAAGGATTTTCTCCTGCTATGTTCATACTTTAACGATTGTTATGTTCTGGTTAAGTATCAGTATAGACAATCTATCACTGTCCACGATATGGGTGAAGTCCGGGAGCTTAAGTGTCCACATATTCTCATACATATTAAAGGTCAAAACTTGTCTAGCCTTTCCCGCTTTATCCATAATGAAGATTGGGATGTTATATCAGTGGAGAAACAACAGCGTCATGACACTTGCGTCTCACATTTGGAGAAAAGAAAAGAGAGAAAGACATGCTCTATATCCCTCTGTCTTTCCCTAACTCTCTCAAGTAACTGCTCTAACTGTGCCCAGAATAGCAAGCTGCCACTGATGCCGCTTCGAAGACGGACAGTGAGTCATTAAGGAAAAACGGGTGTGATTTAGATGACTAAACCCATCTGCTTTGCTTTATCTTGGCCAGGTCGCAGTTGTAAATGAGAACTTGTTCTCAACTGGCCTACCTGGTTAAATAAAGGTGAAATAAAAAAAATAAAAAAATACAATTTACCGAAGGAGACAAAATGAGGTTCTGCGGGGCGGAAATCTTCGGAAATCTGAAATCTTCTCCTAAAGTACAGTTGATTTCACTGCTTCATCTGCCTGCTCAGTCAGGTAGGCAGAAAGTAAATAATGAATCGAGGTCTGGCTCTGATGAGGATATGAATTCAAATTGAAACAGGAATGGGGTGATTGTGTAGTTCAGTGTTATTACTATGTTATTCATGTAGTATTAAAATAGGTGTAGAAATTGGCCTCAGTACCATTGCAATCATCCTATATCCACACTACCTCATATGTCCCACTTTTTATGTATATACTTTATTCTAGTCATGGCTCATCCTTTTATAACTACTGCTGTACACTCCATTCCTGCTCACATACTGTCTATACACCATTCACATACATACACAGTATATTTATATTCCGGACTCCGGTCCGGAAGCTACTTTTCTGCACTTCTATCCATTTTGCAATGGGGTTTTGTACCGTGTATTTACATACTGTAGTTGTTATACTGCTTATACACACTGCATATTTATTTATATTCTGTGTTCTTGACATAGCTGGCTCCCTCTAATATATCTACTGCTGTACATATCATTCTTAGTATATGTTGCATAAATGAATCCTGTATATACAGTGCCTTGCGAAAGTATTCGGCCCACTTGAACTTTGCAACCTTTTGCCACATTTCAGGCTTCAAACATAAAGATATAAAACTGTCATGAACTGACACAATCATGAAGTGGAACGACATTTATTGGATATTTCAAACTTTTTTAACAAATCAAAAACTGAAAAATTGGGCGTGCAAAATTATTCAGCCCCTTTACTTTCAGTGCAGCAAACTCTCTCCAGAAGTTCAGTGAGGATCTCTGAATGATCCAATGTTGACCTAAATGACTAATGATGATAAATACAATCCACCTGTGTGTAATCAAGTCTCCGTATAAATGCACCTGCACTGTGATAGTCTCAGAGGTCCGTTAAAAGCGCAGAGAGCATCATGAAGAACAAGGAACACACCAGGCAGGTCCGAGATACTGTTGTGAAGAAGTTTAAAGCCGGATTTGGATACAAAAAGATTTACCAAGCTTTAAACATCCCAAGGAGCACTGTGCAAGCAATAATATTGAAATCGAAGGAGTATCAGACCACTGCAAATCTACCAAGACCTGGCCGTCCCTCTAAACTTTCAGCTCATACAAGGAGAAGACTGATCCGAGATGCAGCCAAGAGGCCCATGATCACTCTGGATGAACTGCAGAGATCTACAGCTGAGGTGGGAGACTGTCCATAGGACAACAATCAGTCGTATATTGCACAAATCTGGCCTTTATGGAAGAGTGGCAAGAAGAAAGCCATTTCTTAAAGATATCCATAAAAAGTGTAGTTTAAAGTTTGCCACAAGCCACCTGGGAGACACACCAAACAGAAGAAGGAGAAGAAGGTGCTCTGGTCAGATGAAACCAAAATTGAACTTTTTGGCAACAATGCAAAACGTTATGTTTGGCGTAAAAGCAACACAGCTGAACACACCATCCCCACTGTCAAACATGGTGGTGGCAGCATCATGGTTTGGGCCAAAAAAAAAAGTTTGAAATATCCGAATAATTGTCGTTCCACTTCATGATTGTGTCCCACTTGTTGTTGATTCTTCACAAAAAAATACAGTTTTATATCTTTATGTTTGAAGCCTGAAATGTGGCAAAAGGTCGCAAAGTTCAAGGGGGCCGAATACTTTCGCAAGGATATTAAGTTTTCACTGACATTTTCAACCTCTCCCTGTCCGAGTCTATAATACCAACATGTTTTAAGCAGACCACCATAGTCCCTGTGCCCAAGAACACTAAGGTAACCTGCCTAAATTACTACAGACCCATAGCACTCACGTCTGTAGCCATGAAGTGCTTTGAAAGGCTGTTCATGGCTCACAACATCACCATTATCCCAGAAACCCTAGACCCACTCCAATTTGCATACCACCACAACAGATCCAAAGATGATGCAATCTCTATTGCACTCCACAATGCCCTTTCCCACCTGGACAAAAGGAACACCTATGTGAGAATGCTATTCAATGACTACAGCTCAGCGTTCAACACCATAGTGCCAACACATCTGCAATGCTGATCCTAAACACAGGTGCCCCTCAGGGGTGCGTGCTCAGTCCCTTCCTGAACTCCCTGTTCACTCATGACTGCACGGCCAGGCACGACTCCAACACCATCAATAAGTTTGTTGATGACACACAGCCTGATCACCGACAACGACGAGACATCCTACAGGGAGGTGGTCAGAGACCTGGCCATGTGGTGCCAGGATAACAATCTCTCCCTCAATGTGAACAAGACAAAGGAGATGATTGTGAACTACAGGAAAAAGAGCACGCCCCCATTCTCATCGAAGGTGCTGTAGTGAGCAGGTTGAGAGCTTCAAGTTCCTTGGTGTTCATATCACCAACAAACTAACATGGACCAAGCACACCAAGACAGTCGTGAAGAGGGCACGACTAAGCCTATTCACCCTCAGGAGACTGAAAGGTTTTGGAATGGGTCCTCAGATTCTCAAAAGATTCTACAGCTACACCAACGAGAGCATGGTTGCATCATTGCCTGGTATGGCAACTGCTCGGCCTCTGACAGCAAGGCACGACAGTACAGAGGGTAGTGCGAATGGCCGAGTACATCACTGGGGCCAAGCTTCCTGCCATCCAGGACCTCTACATCAGGCGGTGCCAGAGGAAGGCCCTAAAAATTGCCAGACTCCAGCCACCCTAGTCATAGACTGGTCTCTCTGCTACTACACGGCAAGCAATACCAGAGCACCAAGTCTAGGTCCAAGAGGCTTCTAAACAGCTTCTACCCCCAAGCCATAAGACTCCTGAACATCTAATCAAATGGCTATCCAGACTATTTGCATTGCCCCCCCCCCTTTTTTTACACCGCTGCTACTCTGTTGTTATCATCTATGCACAGTCACTTAATAACTCTACCTACATGCATATATTACCTCAACTAACCGGTGCCTTAGCACAATGACTCTGTACCGGTACATTGACTCTGTACCGGACTCTGTAGCCCCCTGTATATAGTCTCACTATTGTTATTTTACTGCAGTTCTTTAATTAGTTACTTGTATTTCTTATTCTTATCCGTAATTTTTTAACTGCATTGTTGGTTAGGGGCTCATACGTCATTATTTCACTGTAAACCTGTTGTATACTGCGTATGTGACTAATAAAATTTGACTTGATCTGATCAAATTCGATCAGTCTGCACGATCAGCATTAGCTATCTGGATCTTTCTCACATTGTGATGCAACCCATAATATGTTGGAGTGGGAAAACATAGGCTACCGCATGCACATTATGCAGAGTATCCACTGTAGGTCACCGTAGCGACTCCAAAACTAATGTCACTGGGAATGTGGCTTCCACTGTTTTTCTAGGCCTGGCACACATGACTGGATCATCAGCGCAAGGTCCCTCCCTAGGATTGGAGAGTGCCAAGGACTGCATTTGGTTGGGAACAATTGGCTGCTCCTGGCCAAAGGCAATAGAAAAAAGCAGATTTCTGCAAATGGCCAATCTGTCATTTTAAGAGGTGCATTAGTCATGGTGCAGACCATCCACTTGAGACAATCCCACATAAACTGAGATATAATCATTGTATACTTAAAACATTACTCAACACAGACAGGTCTAATGCTTTATCAAGGGTGTGCAAGGAATTCTAAGGAAACATAATTTGACGTCCCCTTCCCATGTGGCATTCCCTTACACACACCCTATCCATAGGCGTTGCTGTGCATTATAATGCATTTATTTAACCCATGTATGATCAGCCATTTTGATTCAATTGAAAACGTTCTACATAGACTTATAAGCCTGATAATAGTGCATTATAAAGGCATGCTTATACAAATTGGTAAAGCTGAATGGCTCTTGGCATTGAGGAAAGCGTTAAGAGCAAATTCTAATTTACAATGAAGGCTTAGGAACAGTGGGTTAACTGCCTTGATCAGGGGCAGAACAACAGATTCTTACCTTTTCAGCTCATGGATTCAATCTAGTAACCTTACAGTTACTGGCCCAATGTTCTAACCACCACCTGCCGCCCCAAATATTAACATAACATAAATAATGGCACAAGGTGTATATTTTCAGGAAATCCGCTGTAAAACTGCACACAAAAAGTTATCTAAAGCAAACGTATTTGTTTACCTGTTGTTAATGAAATACTTGTTCTGCTAAAGACCCCTGTGCATATTAAATTATAGTTTTTAATCCCGGTGCTGTTAGTAAATGTGTTGCGGATAATTGTATAGCTAATAAGCTATGTGTTTGTAGACCGACTGAGGTGAATGAAGCTACAGCAACCAATGAGATAACGGCTGGGGTAATTTTTTGCTTTTTTTTTTGCTGTTCTCCAAATAGCATTTTAGAGTTTTTAAATTGTATAGAAATGCAGTAGCTTTAACTTGAAACATTTTTGGATTGAACCCCCCCCCCCCCCCCAATTTGATCTAGATAGTTTGTGTGTATGTATTGATATGTAGGCTACATGTGCCTTTTTTATGTATGTAGTGAGCTGTACTTCTGTATTATGTTATTCTATATCATGTTTCATGTTTTGTGTGGACTCCAGGAAGAGTAGCTGCTG
Organism: Oncorhynchus mykiss; assembly: GCF_013265735.2. Lineage (NCBI taxonomy): Eukaryota > Metazoa > Chordata > Actinopteri > Salmoniformes > Salmonidae > Oncorhynchus > Oncorhynchus mykiss. The sequence goes on from NC_048590.1 coordinate 13,607,988, forward strand.
CTTTTTCAACAGCTAATGGGGATCCTAATAAAATACCAAATATTTGCCCCGCACTCCAAAAAAGTGTTAAATATATTTGAGATTCTTAAAAATAGCCACCCTTGATGACAGCTTTAGACTCTCTTGGAATTCTCTCAACCAGCTTCAACTGGAATTATTTTCCAACCGTCTTGAAGGAGCTCCCACATGTGCTGGGCACTTGTTGGCTGCTTTTCCTTCCTTCTGCGGTCCAACTCATCCCAAACCATCTCATTTGGGTTGAGGTTGGGTGATTGTGGAAGCCAGGTCATCTGATGCAGCACTCCATCGCTCTCCTTCTTGGTCAAATAGCCCTTACACAGCCTGGAGGTGTGTTGGGTCATTGTCCTGTTGAAAAACAAAATGATAGTCCCACTAAGCCCAAACCAGGTGGGATGGATATCGCTGCAAACTGCTTTGGTAGCCATGCTGGTTAAGTGTGCCTTGAATTCTAACTGAATCACAGACATTGTCACCGCAAAACACTCCCACACCATCATGCCACCTCCTGGGAGCCACACATGCAGAGATCATCTGTTCACCTACTCTGCGTCTCACAAAGATATTGCGGTTGGAACCAACCATCTGACCAAGTGACACATTTCCACTGGTCTAATGTCCATTGCTCGTGTTTCTTGGCCCAAGTCTCTTCTTATTATTCTTGTCCTTTAGTGGTGGTTTCTTTGCAGCAATACGCCCATGAAGGCCTGATTCACACAGTCTCCTCTGAACAGTTGATGTTGCGATGTGTCTGTTACTTGAACTCTGTGAAGCATTTATTTGGGCTGCAATTTCTGAGGCTGGCAACTCTAATGAACTTATCCTCTGCAGCAGAGGTAACTCTGGGTCTTCCTTTCCTGTGGCGGTCCTCATGAGAGCCAATTTCACCGCTTGATGGTTTTCCCGACTGCACTTGAAGAAACTTTCACATTTCTTGGGATTTTCCAGATTAACTGACCTTCATGTCTTAAAGTAATGATGGACTTTTGTTTCTCTTTTTTATTTGAGCTGTTCTTGCCATAATATGGACTTGGTCTTTTACCAAATAGGGCTACTTTGTAAAAACACAACTGATTGGCTCAAATGCATTAAAAAGGAAAGAAATTCCACAAAATAACTTTTAACAAAGCACACCTGTTGAAATGCATTCCAAGTGACTACCTTATGAAGCTGGTTGAGAGAATGCCAAGAGTGTGCAAAGCTGTCATCAAGGCAAAGGGTTTGCTACTTTGAAGAATCTAAAATCTAAAATATATTTTGATTTGTTTAAAATGTTTTTATTTACTACATGTACTACATGATTCCATAGGTGTTATTTCATAGTGATGATGTCTTCACCATTATTCGACAATGTAGTAAATATTAAGAAAGCCCTTGAATTAGTAGGACTTTTGTCTGGTACTGTAGGTTAAAAGTTTGGTGATAAAAGGGACGAAGTGCCCTTACTTTGACATTTTACAAATCCAATCAGTTTTCCACATTAATTCAATATCATCACATACATTTTTTTTGATTGAAAGGGCGTGGAAACAACAGTGAATCAGTTTTTGCCCAGTGGGTGGCTACCGCCCTGCCTCCCATGTGTACTGAATAAGCACATACAGTGCATTCGGAAAGACCCCTTGGCCTTTTCTACATTTGGTTAGTTTATAGCCTTATTCTAAAAGGTATAAAATCACTTTTTTTCATCAATCTACACACAATACAACCATAATGAAAAGCGAAAACAGGTTTTTAGAAATGTTTTTAAAAAAGTACAGAAATACCTTATTTACAAAAGTATTCAGACCCTTTGATATGAGACTTGAAATTGAGCACAGGTGCATCCTGTTTTCATTGATCATCCCTGAGATGGCTCAACAACTTGATTGGAGTCCACCTGTGGTACATTGAATTGATTGGATATTATTTAGAAAGGCACACACCTGTCTATATAAAGGTCCCCAAATACAGGTGCACCAAGCTTGTAGCGTCATACCCAAGAAGACTTGAGGTTGTAATTGCTGCTAAAGGTGCTTCAACAAAGTAATGCGTAAAGGGTGGTAACAAGATTTGCCCAAGCAATCTCTGGTGGGTTTAGGCCAGGTTGACAGGCCTGCTAGCTCTAACTCTAAAAGCTCCTGACTGGCCATGGTCCTGACCTGCAGCTCTGCAGTGCTCCAGAGTAAGAACACTGAGTCCCGGCCAGGCTGCAGTGGAATACCAATGTCCCAAGCCTCTATTGTCTACAACACCACATCTCTACATCATGCTTTACATGCTAAGAGTTTTGATTCTGCGGGTCTTGTTAGTGCTCTAAGACTGGATGAAAAATAGATTGATCTAATCTCTATTATATCGTAGTTGTTTGGGTGTTGTAAAGTACTACTTTGCCGTCCTTATGGACCGTCAATGCCTATGTTTATTAGACTTAAGAGTTATAGTTGGAGCATCTTGGTTTGCATTCCCAGCAAACATAATACACAGCCCATTATGTACTAACTATTTACAAATAAACACTTCATATTTATTTGCATTTTGGCTCCGAAGTAGTCAAATGTTTGGAGATCATATTTATTTGAGGATTACTGGGTCGGGGGAATGAGCTATTAGTGAGATTTCTCCACCCTGGAGCTGGGATTGCATAGTTCTGCCTCAGTCAAATTTGCAGTGGGTTTTGAATATGCAGACCACCACCAGCTAGAGCTATAATCATATTGGCCCACGTCAAAGCATCAGGATATTACATTTACAGAAACCTAATCTGTCAAATGATGTAATAACAAATAGACTTTTTAAGAGAATCATGCTAGTAATATCAGCAACACATTACATTTACATATACTTATCCAGAGTGACCACAACCACATACTGTATCACATTGCATGTAAAACTTTCCTTAAAGCGACGTTAGCTGTTGAAACAATTAGCGTTTCCTCCCCAGCACTGTTTTGGATAAAAGCGGGGGGATGTGGCTGGAGAGATGTAACTTACAAATTCAAAGACAGAGCTTTGGAGACAAGGAGTGACCATCCATGATATCAAAGTGATAGTTTTAACCTTGTTTTTAGACTATACAGTGTTTACCTTTACTGTTAACACTTTATTTTAAGTGGCACTCCAGTCTCCTTTTTACCGCATTTAACACCTGAATTACTTCACAAAAGGCACATCTCAATAGGTGGTCAAGGAAAGTCATGACATGTGAAGGGTGGTTCTTTCCTCGTTTGTTCTCTATTGTTCCTCAAGCAAGAGGGGAGACCACTGAGTTCAAAACGTCCCATCAAACCAACTCCTTGAATGCCCTATTCCTTTAAGTTAGCAGTCGTATCTAAAAAGCAATATTTTGCTCAAAACATATAGTTTTTTACCTTTTAGCATGTGTAGTTTATTGTATTTATACTTGGGATAACAGGAAAAGTTAAAACATCAATGGAGCATGTCCCATTTATAAGGCATTTAAAAAACAATTTTAAGGCATTTACAAACAGTTTGCTCACAATTTATTAATCATTACTCACACATTTGTAAATGTTAGCAAGTTAGTTATTCACAAATGTGTACATATTTCCTTAAATATCCTGTGTTGTGTGATTATTATTTTACCAGGTACTGCTGGAATATCTGAATGGCATGTCCATCTTTTTTTGAGAAATGACACCTGTCATTCAAAACATTTAAAGTATTTATAAAGCACATATAGCGCTCACTAGATTAGGGGCTGCAAAAACATTTGACTAATGACTAGTAAATGGTTTATAAATGTGGGAGTAATGATAATAACTGCAATGACATGTAGCGTTTGCGCTTTTCTAGCAGACACACCTCAATGTACTTGGGTATACTGCATACCAGTTGATAAATGAGAGACTATAGTAGCCATTTATTACCTCAGCCAATGCGAAGAAGGTAACAACACTTTTTTGACTGGATAATTTCAACCAATCATCGTATCACATTGGTTTCTAAATAACAACAGGGGTTGGCTTTCATTGGAATAATAGCGTAACCCTCAAATCCACTAATTCATGTGATGCCAGAGACGTTAATAGGAGGAGCGCCCACATTTTTTCTTGCCACTGTTGTCAGAAAATCATAGCTACCCACTATGGACAGGCGCAAATGACAAAATTACTGGTACTAAACCAAAGATATTGACCTTTTATACTAACACCACCAATCTGATGTAAAAATGTATATTTCCTGTAGTTCTTGTGTGGTGAAAAGGTTTGTTTGTTTAATATACTACGACGTTCAGTCTACCATAAGGAATTGAGCTTTTTTGTTTTTTATATATTCATATATATATATATATTTATATATATTATTATGATTTTTTTATTCAATAACAAAGTACACATTTATTTATCGCCCTAAAGTTTTTTAAATGTATTTTATTGTTTTTTTTATTTTTTATAGCTTTTCTACAACATTTACATACATTTTATATATACATTTTATATTTACATTTCACATACACATTTTGCATACATGGCACTTTTATATAAAGCAGTAACATACCAATAATGCATTACCAAACATAAGCTCTTTAATTCCAACCCTCAGCCACTCTCAGCCCATCCCACCGATCAGCATAGACCACTCTCATTTGGTTTCCATGTGCCATACATTTTTACCTTTCTAAACATATAGTATACACAGATTGTGAGGTAAAGATGAAAACCTTTCTTACGAGTATTATTATATTATTAATTGACTGACTTTGGCTTTCCAAATCACCTAACACTGCTATTTTTAAGGTTAATTTTAAGTGCATGTTGTGATTTTTTAACCATTCCTAAACCTTTGACCAGAAACAAGCTACATAGTGGCAAAACCAGAATAAATGATCTATTGATTCTGTCTCTTCGCAGCAAAATCTACAGAGCTGAGATTGTTGTATGCCCCATACAGTATATATAGAATTCTGTTGGTGGCAGGAATATTAAATACAAATACTATTCACCCCCCCAAAGGCAATACTTTGTTGAGCCATCTTTTGCAGCAATTACAGCTGCAAGTCTCTTGGGAAATGTCTCTATAAGCTTGGCACATCTAGCCACTGGGATTTTTAACCATTCTTCAAGGCAAAACTGCTCCAGCTCCTTCAAGTTGGATGGGTTCCATAGGGGTACAGATATCTTTAATAACCGACTGAGAGCTGACAAAAAAGCTACTCTTCAGCAGCGATAATAGCTCAAATTGGACGACTGGTTTCAAAGATTTAGCCTGTTTGACAAAGTCAGCACTTCGACACCAAAACTCAGCTTCACACCTGCGAGCTACAGTGAGTTTAAAAACAATTGGGGAAACAAGAGTAGACCTTCTTATTAATGAGAAGCGGCGCAATGAGACACTTGCTCACAATGATAAAGTCAGGCACAATGGAGATTCTAATACACCTTATTCATACGGTTGTTTTTTTAGGCAAGCAAGAATTCGCATTCAGGACATTATGAGGGTAAAGAATCAGCTAATCAGGGAAACTACTTGGAAATAGTGGATTTCTTGGCTGAGCATGACAGCACGCTAGACTGTCATTTGGTTACAGCTACCGTGCTCACCGGCACTTCCAGAAAAATCCAAAAATGACCTGATACACGCGGTCGTGAATGTAATGACAGATGTCATGAAGGAAGAATTGGTGAAATCCCCCTTTGTAACCATCATGGTTGACGAGACGATAGACATCAGCAATGTAGCCCAAATGTCTTATGTGTTGCGTTACACTACCGATGGTGATGTGAAGAAAAGGACATTTGAGGATATAACTGAGGATAAATGGGCAGAAGCGGTTGCTGCCCGAATTATCAGCTTTTTAGAGATGTGTGAATGCAAGGCCAAAGTTGTGACTCAGTGTTACGGAGTACAAGCCAAGTTGAAAGAAACTATCCCACAAGCTCTGTTCATTCATTGATATGCACACACTCTTAATCTGGTGATGTCGCAAGGTGCTGGTAAACTAAAAGAATGCAACAACAAAATAATTGGTGGCGAGCAGCGTTTTTCTGAAGATCTGTCAAACTACTGGATGAAATATGCCAGCGAAGACTACCCAGAGTGGCGCCAATACGATGGAACTTCTCCTCACACTTACAGTGCCTTGCGAAAGTATTCGGCCCCCTTGAACTTTGCGACCTTTTGCCACATTTCAGGCTTCAAACATAAAGATATAAAACTGTATTTTTTGTGAAGAATCAACAACAAGTGGGGCACAATCATGAAGTGGAACGACATTTATTGGATATTTCAAACTTTTTTAACAAATCAAAAACTGAAAAATTGGGCGTGCAAAATTATTGAAAAAAAAGCTGAACTCATTGAATACATAGTGGACCATCACGATGACTTTGATGAAGACACCATTCACAGCGCAGATGGATACATGATGCACCTGACAAGCTTCGAGTTCTGCTTCCTGCTATCCACGTTCTATTCCATATTTGCGTACCCCGACGTGCTGTTTGTAATACTGCAGAACAGGGAGTTTGACATGCAGTTCTGCTTGTCCAGGGTGGACGACTTCTGCAACACCGCAGAGAGGGGAAAAGGTCAATTCGGTTCCATCTACGAGGACACTGTGAGTGAGACCGGAGTACCAAGGGTAAACCAAGCGCTGCGTTCTCAAGTCTCAAAGAGCGCTATGGCCCTAATTTTGATTTGCCACAGCTTAAAACAGAACTCAACGTTGTGTACTCAATGTCTGACTTTGAGGGTAAGAGCCTGCCTGATCTGCCCCACTTTCTCCAGCAGAAGAGACTAATTGATAGTATGCACCAATTGTATCTGCTTACCTGTCTAGTTTTTACCATTCCAGTGTCCAGTGCGTCAGTAGAAAGAACATTTTCTAAACTAAAAAGGATCAAGACATATTACAGGAACCCCACTGGACAGGCGCGACTGTCAGCTCTGGCTTTGATCTCAATCGAAAAATAACTTATTTCGGTTTTAAAATCAAAATACACGCTATATGAACCTGTCATTTGCCGATTTCATAGAGAAGGACAGGAGAATGAACATTTTAAAATTATAATCATAATGGTGAGTGGACTTTCTGTTTTCATCTACAGCTTGCTTTTGCTATCTCGTTCATATCATTTTAAATACAATGTGTAAAATATTATTTCAACTTTAGATCAATGGTTGTGTGGTAAAAACAAGGTAATGACATTGCAATTGGAAGTACTGGGTACTTGACATTCTGTGTTGTGGTGCATTTCTTTATTGTTGCATGCTGGAGATAGAACATTGAATACAGCGCAACTTTTTTCTCTCTGACAGCATTTACTGTCCGTGGTCTTGAAACAATGTGAGTAGTTGTGTGTTTGAATTTATTCCGCCGCTATTTGAGGGACTGTGTCACGCCCTGACCTGAGATATCTCTGTTTTCTTTATATTTTGGTTAGGTCAGGGTGTGACTAGGGTGGGTACACTAGTTTTCTATTGTCTAGGGTTTTTGTATGTCTACGTCTTGGTCCGATCCTTATAACGAACGTGACAGAAGATCCCACCACAAAAAGACCAAGCAGCATGTTCAAGAGGAGTGGGCATCCTGGGTTCGGGAGAAAGATGAGTGGAGGACATCCTGGACCTGGGAGGAGGTAATGGCAGGGGACAAGACCCTGACATGGAAGCAGGTGGAGATAGCGCAGGAGGAACGGCGACGATACGAGGGGACACGGCTAGCACGGAAGCCCGAGAGGCAGCTCCAAAAAAACTTTTTTTGGGCAGGGGTCACACGGGGAGATTGGCAGAGTCAGGGGTTAGACCTGAGCCACAGTCCCGAGCCTCCAATGACGGGCCACAGTCCGGAACCTCCACCGACGGTCCACAGTCCGGAACCTCCACCGACGGTCCCCAGTCCGGGGTCTCCAGCGACGGTCCCCAGTCCGGGGTCTCCAGCGACGGTTCCCAGTCCGGGGCCTCCGGCGATGTTCCGCAGTCCAGAGCCTCCGGCGATGATCCACGGTCCGGGGTCTCCAGCGACGGTTCCCAGTCCGGGGCCTCCGGCGATGTTCCGCAGTCCAGAGCCTCCGGCGATGATCCACGGTCCGGTTCTACAATGGCGGAGGGATCAGCGTAAAGAGGGGGGGGGGCTGCATCCAGAACCGGAGCAGCCACCGAGGGTAGATGCCCACCCAGACCCTATAGGTTCAGGTTTGCAGCCGGGAGTCCGCACCTTTGGGGGGGGGGGGTTCGGGGTACTGACGCCCTGACCTGAAATATCTCTGTTTTCTTTATATTTTGGTTAGATCAGGGTGTGACTAGGGTGGGTACGTTAGTTTTGTATTGTCTCGGGTTTTTGTATATTTATGGCTTTTGAGGTCTAAGTGATTTGTATGTCTATGGTGGCCTGATATGGTTCCCAATCAGATGCAGCTCTTTATCGTTGTCTCTGATTGGGGATCATATTTAGGTAGCCATTTCCCTTTGATGTTTGTGGGATCTTGTCTATGTCTAGTTGCCTGTCAGCACTCGTTTGTATAGCTTCACATTTCGTTTTGTTATTTTGTTAGTTTGTTCAGTGTTCATTCTTTAAACCTGTTATGGATGATGCGAATTTTCGCAGCTTTTTGTTAAAAATCGCACAACATTTCAAAGTCCTGCTACTCATGCCAGGAATATAGTATATGCATATGATAAGTATGTGTGGATAGAAAACACTCTGAAGTTTCTAAAACTGGTTAAATTGGGTCTGTGGCTATAACAGAACGTGTTTAGGAGTAAAAATCCCTGGTAAAACTGTTAACCAAAAACAAAAACAAAATATTTGTCCGCCATTCAATGAATTGTTTAAGACGAGAGAAAATACTCTTTTCTCTGTATATATCAATGATGTTTCTCATGCTGCGGGCGATTCCCTGATCCACCTCTACGCCGACGACACCATTCTATATACTTCCGGCCCGTCCTTGGACACTGTGCTATCTAACCTCCAAACGAGCTTCAATGCCATACAGCACTCCTTCCGTGGCCTCCAACTGCTCTTAAACGCTAGTAAAACCAAATGCATGCTTTTCAACCGTTCGCTGCCTGCACCCGCACGCCTGACCAGCATCACCACCCTGGATGGTTCCGACCTTGAATATGTGGACATCTATAAGTACCTAGGTGTCTGGCTAGACTCTAAACTCTCCTTCCAGACCCATATCAAACATCTCCAATCGAAAATCAAATCAAGAGTCGGCTTTCTATTCCGCAACAAAGCCTCCTTCACTCACGCCTCCAAACTTACCCTAGTAAAACTGACTATCCTACCGATCCTCGACTTCGGCGATGTCATCTACAAAATTGCTTCCAACACTCTACTCAGCAAACTGGATGCAGTTTATCACAGTGCCATCCGTTTTGTCACTAAAGCACCTTATACCACCCACCACTGTGACTTGTATGCTCTAGTCGGCTGGCCCTCGCTACATATTCGTCGCCAGACGCACTGGCTCCAGGTAATCTACAAGTCCATGCTAGGTAAAGCTCCGCCTTATCTCAGTTCACTGGTTACGATGGCAACACCCATCCGTAGCACGCGCTCCAGCAGGTGTATCTCACTGATCATCCCTAAAGCCAACACCTCATTTGGCCGCCTTTCGTTCCAGTTCTCTGCTGCCTGTGACTGGAACGAATTGCAAAAATCGCTGAAGTTGGAGACTTTTATCTCCCTCACCAACTTCAAACATCTGCTATCTGAGCAGCTAACCGATCGCTGCAGCTGTACATAGTCTATTGGTAAATAGCCCACCCATTTTCACCTACCTCATCCCCATACTGTTTTTATTTATTTATTTTTCTGCTCTTTTGCACACTAATATCTCTACCTGTACATAACCATCTGATCATTTATCACTCCAGTGTTAATCTGCATAATTGTAATTATTTGCCTACCTTCTCATGCCTTTTGCACACAATGTATATATAGACTCCCCTTTTTTCTACTGTGTTATTGACTTGTTAATTGTTTACTCCATGTGTAACTCTGTGTTGTCTGTTCACACTGCTATGCCTTATCTTGGCCAGGTCGCAGTTGCAAATGAGAACTTGTTCTCAACTAGCCTACCTGGTTAAATAAAGGTGAAATAAAATAAATAAAAATAAATATGCAAACCCCCTGTAAACGCCTACAGCTTCCACACGATGTCACCATTGCTATCAATATCAGAATAATTTATCCTTGGTTACAACACGAATAGACCCCTCCCTTCTTGTGGCGCACCACAGTATGTTGTGAAACTGAAAAAATGGACGATGTTTTCCAGACTTGCTGCTATCGAATACAGATCGCCCCGTGATCAATTTGATACATCATTAACGTTTATTAATACCTAAAGTTGGTTTAGAAACATCGTTTGAAGTGATTTGTAAAAGTTTATAGGCGACTTTTGTAATTTTAAAAAGTGACGTTGCGTCTTGTAAATGGACTTTTTGCAGCATCAGACTGGCCTTCAGCAAATGACATTTTGGGTATACAATGACGGATTTAATCGGGAAAAGGACCCAATTGTGATGTTTATGGGACATATAGGAGTGCCAACAAAGAAGCTCGTCCAAGGTAATGAATGTTTTATATTTTATTTCTGCGTTTTGGGTAGCGCCGGCTACCGCAAAATCTGTTGTTTACGTGTCGTGCTGGTATTTTGGGGGGTGCATGCTATAAGATAATAGCTTCTCATGCTTTCGCCGAAAAGCATTTTACAAATCTGACTTGGTGGCTAGATTCACAACGAGTGTAGCTTTAATTCAGTACCTTGCATGTGTATTTTTATGAAAGTTTGAGATTTAACGAGTACTAAGTAAAGTACTATAGGTGGCGCTCTGAAATTTCCGCTGAGCGGTCCCTGTACAGGGACCACCTCCATAAATAAGAATGTACACATACCACGCTGCGCCTTGGTCGGATCCATATTACAAACGTGACAGACTGTTTGTTTTGGCAAATGATTCTTTGAAACGACCCAACCTGATTTTCTTCTAACGTGGTTCCGCTATTGATATTTGCAACCATTGTGTACGTGTGCTGCTTCTGTGAGCCACAGCCGAGGCGTGGCTTAGGACCGTTTGACTCTGTCATCAAATAATTGCTTCTCCTACATAGGTCTGCAAGATAAAGGTCTCAAGTCATGCTCTGTATACACAGGCATCCAAGGTCTCTATCTATATGTATGACGTCAAATATTTTTCCGCAACTGAGGGACTAGCTCCAATAGTCACGGTTCGCCACACGGTTCGCCACTGGAAGGAACTATCCTGCTTTCCATGATCGTCCATCTATTGAACTTTTAGTTTTTTTTCAAAATGTAGTTCAAAAAATTGCATATAAGCTTATATTTTGGGTTCTGATGAGCTACGACAGTTGAACTAAAACCATGAAGCATTTATAAGTTATTTTCTTCAAGAATCAATGGGTACATATCATTATTTTATAAGTCCAAAAATGGATATAGCAACTGCTGATTGCCCCTTTAATAAAACAGCTATCAGAAAAATCGGTGATAGTAAGAAGAGACAAGTGCAAGTGTTCATGCAAGGAAGACAAGCACAGCAGCATTAACAGATGGGCTCTATAACGCAATGGTAAATCTTAGCTCTGACGGTAGTGTTATAGGTTCGGGGGTGTGTCAGAAATATTGTTTATATTTTCACAACTGGAATTATGGGCGCAGTAGCTCGTGGTGGAGGGAAAAGGCTGGGTTTTGATGAGTGTGTGTTGAGGCTTGGCCCCTCACTGGCCAATCAGAACGTGGTCTTTTATGTATTGTGTTGTCATCAGTTCAAATTTGAATTGTTAGTCCATTATAGCCTAGTTCGTTAAATAGTCTGCCCCGAATTTGCGAGATATGTTGAACATGTTTGCAGTCCACATTGTTCTAATTGCATTGCTTTAATATAGAAAAACATTGTTAAAATGTAGGCTACAGCATTCACAATGATATATTATTATTCATTTAAACTTTTTATTTTACTAGGCAAGTTGGTTAAGAACAAATTCTGATTTACAATGTCAGGGACACAGCTTTTTACCTTGTCAGCTCGGGGATTTGATCCAGCAACCTTGCGGTTACTGGCACAACACTCTAACCACTAGGCTACCTGCCACCCCAAATATAGGGGGTCTACTGTAAATTGCAGTCTGGACATAGTCAAACAGTCAACACAGTCAATAAGAAAGATTACATTCACTACGCTCTTGATAAGGCCTAAAAAGACATAGTATAATTCTAATCATGTTGTAATAAAAACAAAAGAAAAGCTTGTTTTAAAGAGGCTATGTCTAAAAACAGTCAGGCCTGTAGGCACCATAATACAGACAAGGCAACAAGGGTTTTACGCACATCCAAATAAAGATCCACTATAAAGAGAAAGGGGGAATGTCACTCACCGTTATACTGCTCACATGTGTAATGTTTTATCAACATCATAGGACCATCTTACAGATCATATTTGCACTTCTCCAGAAATAGCAGATTAATTTGCTATTGGTTGAATCAATATTGTTTTCTTGTCATTTCAATTAAATGACATAGAACCAACGTGGAAAAGATGTTGAATTGATGTCTGTGCCATTTGGGATTGCATTCGAGCCAGGTACATTCTCCCCCTAAACCCAAATTAAATCAAATTGAATGAAAAACATGTTTTTTAATTTTAAACCAACAACAATATTTCTAAATATGATTGGGTCAGAAGCATAATATCATGAAGCACTTCTCTCATGCCATTGAACTATGTGCACATGTCGCCCTACATTTCTTTATGCATAACATTTACATGTCTATACAAAATACTAGGCTCCTGTCAATATTATCGTTGCGTATGTGCGAGGCACATTCTCAAAGAAATCTTCCTTTTATATTTCATTATAGAAGGACTGAATAGTGAGGAGCATGTCTCGGAAAAGGGGGCTCTTTAAACATGGGTATGGATAGCCTACTAAATATTCCAAAGCACTCTCAGTAGACCATTTAAACCCTTTATTCAAAGGCTAATGATGCACCTATGCGCTGCTGCTCAATCAGCCTTGATTAAGAGGAAGGTAGGCTATGCTTGTTTTTTTAGACAAATTAAACAAAATGGGGGGAAACCAATCGTTTTTTTTAAATCTTTCGAAGTACGAGATTTACCACCACAAAAGGCATATCTGTCCTTCCATGGACACTGTGCATCACGGCTGGATAGGCTGCACTTCCACTCTCAAAAGCCATGCATTTATCAATAGTGTTACCGTTAAGACCTGCTTTTTGTTGGTCTTAAAGCTGCAATGTGTAACTTTTTGGGCTACCCGACCAACTTCACATAGAAATCAGAGTTAGACTGTAGATCTGTCATTCTCATTAAACACAAGTCTATGAAGTAGTAGATATGTTCGATGTGTGCTATTTCTATACTTCCTGTTCATATGTTTCATTTCGGCTTCTTTAACTTTCACTTTTGTATACCAGCTTCAAACAACTGTACATTTTGTAACATAAAAACAAGATTAAAAGTGACAATTTCATGCAGCACTAATGGGAAGGTATAAAAGGTGTGACATGCACTCCATAATTTCCTGGTTGCTAAAACACATCAAATATTGCCACCCCTTCCACTCAGAGCAAGCGAGCTGATGTTAGACAGGTAAATTGCCAAACCAGGAGTTAAGGCTGGAAAATGCCTGTGCACCAGTTTATACATGGCAAAATTGCAAATGAATGTGGGTTTGACACTTGTGCCTTCTTAGCGCCAGCCAAAAATAAAGCACAATAACTTTTTGCTCTAAGCTGACAAAGAACTTCTGTCAAATGAAATATGAAATCAATGTTTAAGAAAATCTTGTTAGTAATATTGTCACGCTCGCCATAATAACTAGACCAAAGCACAGTGTGATCTGGGTTCCACATATTTTTATTTCTGTGTGAAACTCACAGCAAAACAAAACAAAACAATAAGCGAATGAACGATACATGAAGAAAATGCAGTGTTCACAGGCATTACACAAAACCAAGATCCCATAAACAACAGGTGGGGAAAGGCTGCCTAAATATGATCCCCAATCAGAGAATGATAAACAGATGCCTCTGATTGGGAACCATTCCAGGCCAACATAGATATATAATCACCTAGATGACCCACCCTAGTGACACCCCGACCTAACCAACATAGAGAATAAAAAGCTCTCTATGGCCAGGGCGTGACAGTACCGCCCGCAAAAAGTGCGGACTCCGACCACAAAAACTTGGCTCAATAGGGGAGGGTCTGGGTGGGCATCTACCGTCGTAGGAGGCTCCGGTGCGGGGCGAAGTACCCACTCCGCTCGCGGATACCTCATCTTCAATGGCGGCTCTGGTGCGGGGATCTTCGCAGGATGCTCCGGACCATGGATCGTCGCCGGAGGAACCGGACCGTGAATCATCGCCGGGGACTCCGGACCGCGGTTTGTCGCCGGGGACTCCGGATGCTGAGTCGGCACAACCTGTCCTGGACAGATACCCACTTTAGCACGACAAGTGCGAGGAGCTTGCACAGAACACACCGGGCTGTGAATACGCACTGGAGACAAGGTGCATATCACCGCAAAACATGGTGCCTGACCGGCATACCAAGGTGAGTACGGGAGTTGGCTCTTGTTCAAACCCTGGCTCCGCCAACCACCCCATGTGCCTCCCCCAAAAAATATTTGGAGGCTGCCTCTCGGGCTTCCGTCGTGGCCACAAACCCCGGTGTCGTCGTTGTTGCTCCCTCGCTACTTCCGCCTGCTTCCATGGCAGGCTTCTGTCTCCTGCCATAATCTCTTCCCATGTCCAGGATATCCTCCACTCCTGGCTTTCCTCCTGGGCCCGCTGCTTGGTCCGTTGTTGGTGGGATCTTCTGTCACATGCCTCTGATTGGGAATCATACCAGGCCAACATAGATATATAATCACCAAGATGGCCCACCCTAGTCACACCACGACCTAACCAACATAGAGAATAAAAAGCTCTCTATGGTAAGGGTGTGACAAATATAGGCAACATAGTGTAGGAAATGTTTGTGGCCTGGCAAAGAAAATTGACGCCTGTCCCATGTTTTCCACAACAAGCTCTGTCTCACTGCAGAACTATGCGTTCTTCCACATTCTCCATACATCAAATTTCGAAGTTGCTCCAAATGTCAAATTTCGAAGTGTTTTTGTTGCTCCTGCTGCTCTGTAGCGTTCCATTTCTACAAAGGTCAAATTTCTAAATTAAGGGTTAATTCAATCCGACATCCTCAGGACATGAATAGTTGTCCAATTTCGACCTCAATCTTGAACGACCTGGCTGGTTGGCATTCTCTAGAGTCGGTACATACAGTGCACAGCTGTGGTGGGAGCCCCCTGCCATATTGTGATGAACGAGAGCAGTTCAGCCCAAGGAGATAGTGGTGGCGGAGGAGCTGGGTGGAGGGAACTGAAAGGGATGTGTTTTTAGGAGATGATTAAAGAGACAAAGATGAAAGGTAGACATTTTTCACAATGTCCCATAATGCTTGTGGAACGATTTGTGGGGGAAAGGGATGATATGTCTTTTCAAGCCAACACGACGCAGGACTCTCATGTGACCTGTCATCATAATTAAGAAACATGCAGTCGGCTCTCGACTTGATATTCAGACAAGCTAGTCGCAAACAGAGTCCTCTGTGCGCTTCCCAGAGATGGATAGATTATGTATCTGGAGCTAAATGGTGCGGTCCTTTAGCTTGGTGTTAAGTAAGTAATATAAAAGGACCAAGTTTGTTTTGTCTAAATTAGTTGCATTATGTTGGAGGAAAGGGAAGAGGTTTGTTTGTGCGACCACACCATTCCCGAGTCGGTACTTCCATCTGGGCTAGCCTTACTTCCTTCTTCATCCACAATGAAAACTGATTGACGACCTGGTGCCAAAACAGAAAAGGCTTTGTTTTGGTGATTTATTTTTGTCACATCATAAATTCATAAATAAATGTTTCAGTTGTTGACTGCAAAACTTTTAATATAGAATAAAATGCCCGCTGTGCAGTGCCTCCACTGCTACAAGAAAAGGCGCTTTATAGAACCAAAAATGGTTTAAAAGCACCTTTTAGCAATATACTGTAATCCACTGGTTAATTGATGACTGTGGATGCTGGTCTCTTGAAGGACAGGGGCCCGGTGACCACACATAGAGTGGTTACAGAGGTTTGTGATTGCAGTAGAAGGTGGCGAAATAAGGCTGCGAGATGTGGGTGATGGAGATCAATACGATATCATAGACTCTCTACTATCCAGTGGTGTGGTGACCGCAGCATTGACCTCTGAGTCATGCCACCTGGTTGAACACCATTGGAAGGACTTTACTTCTTAATTTTTCTGTACCTATTCGACAGAATTCAAAAAAACTATTGGTAACCAATTGGTGCCTAATGCTGCTTGATTTAATGAAGTAATTATTGTGCTGCCATTTTACTATGCAATTTCTTAGTAAATTGCCAGTTATTTCTGTTCAGGAGTTCTGTAGATATGTGCATCAGTCGTCTAACTTAAATGGTCTTCTAACTTAAAGAGTTTCTGATCAGGGTCAAATCAAAAAAGTGTTATATAAAAAAAGTGTCTTCAGTGGAAATTAAAGATGAAGAAAGACATTTGGAGTGCTAATGAAATTCTAATACAGATATCCAACAGATAGATGACAGTCCCTTTCATAGACAAAATGTCACAGTTGCTCAAACAGTATGTTCACAAGTGAGTGACAGAGTCAGGTATGATATAACCTGGCTATTAACATTTGAATGGATCTCACATGGATTTGACAAAGACTCTGATGTGATGCTGCTTTTCGCACATCGACACTGACAATGGATAGTTAATCAGAACTACCCTTCGACTTTAGAAAGGTTTTTAGAGACTATTAACTTCTTAGTGATCCCTTCGCGCGTTAACGGGATTGATTTGACAATACCCAGTGAAATAGCAGCACGACAAATTCAAAAACAGAAATACTCATAATAATAATTCATAAATCATAAAAGTGTTATACATCGGATAAAAGATGAAATTCTTGTTAATCCAGCCACAGTGTCAGATTTCAAAAAGGCTTCACGGCGAAAGCAAACCATGCTATTATCTGAGGACAGCGCCCCATCAAACAAACACATGAAAATCATAATTTAACTCACCAGGTTAAGTCAGAAATAACAATATAATTAATGCCTTACCTTTAAAGATCTTCTTCTGTTGGCACTCCAATGTGTCCATTAAACATCACAAATGGTCCTTTTGTTCGATAAATTATGTCGTTATATCCCCAAAATGTCAATTTATTTGGCACGTTTGATTCTGAAAATATACCAGTTCCAACTAACGCAACATGACTACAAAGTATCTAATAAGTTACCTGTGGACTTGTTCCAAACATTTCAAACAACTTTCCTAATCCAACTTTAGGTGTTTTTAAACATAAATAATCAATAAAATTTAAGATGGAATAAACTGTGTTCAATACCGGATGAAAACAAAGTGGAGCGAGCTTTCAGGTCGTGCGCCCACAACAGTCCACTTGGCTATCCACCCAGATAGGAAATGGCTACTTCTTCATTTCTCAAAGGAAAAACATCAACCAATATCTAAAGACTGTTGACATCTAGTGGAAGTGAAAGGAACTGCAAGCAAGTGCCTTGGAAATTTAGATCCATATAGAAATCCCATTGAAAAGAGAGTTACCTCAAAAAAAAAAAATCCTGGATGGTTTGTCCTCGGAGTTTCGCCTGCCAAATAAATTCTGTTATACTCAGAGATAATTCTAACAGTTTTAGAAACGTTAGAGTGTTTTGGATCCAAATCTACCAATTATATGCATCTCCTAGCTTCCGGGCCTGAGTGGCAGGCAGTTTGCTTTGGGCACACTTTTCATCCGGACGTGAAAATAGTGCCCCCTAGCCTTAAGAAGTTTTTAACCACATTGGTTTCCATTGATAATAACCATACCATGAAATTGTAAATTACTATTTCAG
Organism: Oncorhynchus mykiss; assembly: GCF_013265735.2. NCBI lineage: Eukaryota > Metazoa > Chordata > Actinopteri > Salmoniformes > Salmonidae > Oncorhynchus > Oncorhynchus mykiss. The sequence continues at coordinate 13,625,940 of NC_048590.1, forward strand.
CAGTTCAATTCAACAATCATGCCTTTTTTGTTACCTTTTTATGAACGGTTGGTTTGTTGTATAATTTCTTGAGGAACGTCAAATCCCTTACGATCAGAGGAGGTGATTGGCTATTTCTTCTGCTCAGACCAATCAGAGACTGGGATTTACCCCTGGTCCTGGCAGCTGATTATTGGAAAGAGCATTATCCTCTTCCCCACTGCACCATAGTAGTTGTGTCCAGTATGCAGTCCAGTATGCAGTCCCTTATTGTCATAGCCCTCCTGACAGGACATATTTTACAGCCTCTGAAAAGGCTAGTACCTAATATCCAAAGGCGCAATACCCAATCAACGGAAATATATTTCTGAAGTTGATGGGGAAAAGGGGTAGGTTGAGGTGGTTGGTCTGTCCAGAGGCTTGATTGGGTTGAGCTAGTGGTATGAAAGCCCCGGATCCAATTAGCTTAGTGACCTAGGTATGGAGGAAGATGGGTCAGATTTGGATTTAAGCACCCCCTACCCACCACCACTATATCAATCTCTATTTGTCTTGAGGAAAGAGTGCCCCCTACTGGACAAACCGGCAGTGTATAACTTCAGATATCCCAGGGGAGAATAACTGCCCTGTGTCATTGAAGCCACGGAAGTTCACGGCCGACCGCGATACTGCAGGCATTGTTTGCAGAAAACAGCACCACCATTATAGTGAATGGAAAAATGACAATCTTTGTGGTCAATCTTTGTATAAAAACATTTTATGAGGACAATCATGGTACCAATAATTGCTTCTAATACACCAGATATATGTCTCCAACCGATTATTTTAAAATCTCAATGAGAGCACTGAGCTACCCTGCGAAGTCACTTCCTGGAGTAGCTCAAACCGCGCATGTTAAGTCTCCATGAGACACCATCATAACCGACTCAATTTGGCTTCAATGCGCTATTGAGTCTTCACATAGGAATGAATGGTGTCACATGACCAATGGTTTTGTCCATTAATATATACAGTCATTGGGTTATGCAGCCAAATATTCACCAAACTTAACCCTGGGCCATGTTCATTAGGGAAAAACTTAGTGTTTAAAAAAAAAATTAAATTTTTTTTTTGCAACGGAAAATGAAAATGAGGGAATCTAGGTAGTCCCCATTTGTCTCAGTTAGTTTTTTTTTAGTTTGGTCCCTAATGAAAACAACCCTGCTTATCTTCAACTGTTTAGCATTTAGAGAGCTGTGGAAAGATATGGCTTGCAAAGAATGTCACTAAATTGCTATTTGTCTGTTTCTCTTTTCAGCCAATGGCGACTTTCCTCCTACTGTAACTGGCAACACTAAACTGCCAATGAAACCAACCAATCAGAACATCAAAACAACAACCCCGTCCAATGGAAACTCAAGAACCTTGTCAGAACATCCAACTCTGACTGCGTGTAAGTGTCCACCTGTTGTCGTATAGCTGTGAGTATCTCAGGCATAGGCGCTGTATTTGTAGTATACAGAAAAGAGGGAAGAAGATTATACATTTTTGACTCTGATCTCAAGCTAGAACAATGGTCTCTGATCCCACACACAGACATTCTCTCCTATCCTCTCCCTGCTTGCTCACTGACAAACACACACACACACACCCAGGATGACTTCTACTCACACTCACTCCACACGTGCTGTGAAAGGCACAGTGCTTTTTCCTCAAACAAAGTAAGTGTGCCACCTACTGGATTCATCCCCACGTCTGTAACTGTACATCTCACTCTGGATTAAATGGAGCAGGACGGACAGTTTTGATCTGCTAAACGTTCCAATTTGCTTCCATAGAATGTAAATGTAGCTCCTTTCACAGAGTTGACATTTTCCACCTTCGATTCTAACAAGCACCGAGCTACTGCATAAATTAACACTGTGGATAGTGCAGAGCTGGAATTGGCTCCTTTTAGACACATTTTACACAGCACGCAACACTGACTTTCCAGGAGTATAATCATTGAAGTAATCATGTATTTTGTCTTGTCGCTTTGTCTTCGAGCCAATAGCACCACCGCAGACAAAATAAATACCTATCTGGCTGCTGATGCCAGTGCCCTTATACTCTGAGAATCTCAGAGTAATTGCATTTATCACCATCTTGTTTACTCCTCCAAGCAACAAGATGATGTTCATGACATTCCCTTCAGTATCATTGCAAAGAGTGAAATTCACAGTTCAGTCAAGACTTGTTAGCCACAGCCTCATGCTAACACACTCCCTTGCAGTCATTTTCCTTCATTATACAACGGGTGGATCTAATCCTGAATGCTGATTGGTTAAAACCTCATTCCAGTCGGTGTCTATTCTGCAAGTTACCACCGGCTAAATCTATGACGCTTAAATGCCTATTTACTCTGTTTCATCAGACTGCGCGATCCATGGTCTCATCAGCCCAGCCAGGCAATTTATAAACTTGATCTCCACTATTAAAAGCATCCAGACATTATCTCACATTTCTGTTAGACTAACATTTAGTTTTCAACATCAGAAATTTGTATAAACCTTGATGTCTTGTCTCTCTGACATTTGCAACATTGTTTCACTATTCAATTTCAATCTCCAGCTGTCCCATAAAAATGAATATGTTGGGAGTCGGGATGAGATAGACAAGTAGGCAGGTTTTCTCAGCCAGTCAAAATCATGAATCGGCATATTTTTATGGATATATACAAAGAACTTAAATCAAATCCAATTGTATTCGTCACCCGCGCCGAATACAACTTGTGTACCATAAAATGCTTACCTATAAGCCTTTAACATGCAATGTAGTTTTGAGAACAAAGAGTTAAGAAAATATTTACTAAATAAACTAAAGTAAAAGAAGTCTCACAATAAAATAACAGTAAGGAGGCTATATACAGGGGGTAACGGTACCAAGTCAATGAGCGGGGGTACAGGTTACTCTACTTAATTTGTACATGTGGTAATTTGTACATGTAGATAGGCGTGAAGTGACTATGCATAGATGATAAACAGTGAGTAGCAACAGTGTCAAAACAAAGGGGGGGGGGGGGGATTAATGCCAACAGTCCGGGTGGCCATTTGATTAATTGTGCAGCAGTCTTATGGCTTGAGGGTAGAACTGTTAAGGAGCCTTTGGACCTAGACTTGGCGCTCCGTTACCACTTGCTGTGCGGTTGCAGAGAGAACAGTCTATGATTTGGGTGACTGGTGTCTTTGACCATTTTTAGGGCCTTCCTCTGACACCGCCTAGTATAGAGGTCCTGGATGGCAGGAAGCTTGGCCCCAGTAATGTACTGGGCGATACGCACTACCCTCTGTAGCACCTTATAGTCGGATGCCAAGCGGTTGACATACCAGGCGGTGATGCAACTGGTCAGGATGCTCTCAATGGTGCAGCAGTAGAACTTGTTGAGGATCTGGGGAGCCATACCAAATCATTTCAGTCTCCTGAGGGGCAATAGGCATTGTCATGCACTCTTCATGACTATCTTGGTGTGTTTGGACCATGATAGTTTGTTGGTGATATGGACACCAAGGAACTTGAAGCTCTCAACCTGCTCCACTTCAGGTCCATCAATGTTAATGGGGGCTTGTTTGGTCTTCCTTTTCCTGTAGTCCATGATCAGCTCCTTTGTCTTGATCACATTGAGGGAGAGGTTGTTGTCCTGGCATCACACATGGCCAGGTCTCTGACCTCCTCCCTATAGGCTGTCTCATCATTGTTGGTGATGAGGCCTACCACCGTTGCGTTGTCAGCAAACTTAAGGATGGTGTTGGAATCGTGCTTTGCCACTCAGTGGGTGAACAGGGACTACAGGATTGGACTAAGCACACAACCCTGAGGAGCCCCCATGTTGAGGTTGAGCGTGGCAGATGTGTTGTTGCCTACCCTTACCACCTGGGGGTGGCCAGTCAGGATATCCAGGATCCAGTTGCAGAGGGAGGTGTTTAGTCCGATGGGTCCTTAGCTTAGTGATGAGCTTTGTGGGCGCTATGCTGTTGAACACTGAGCTGTAGTCAATAAACACCATTCTCACATAGGTGTTCGTTTTATCCAGGTGGGAAAGGGCAGTGTGAAGTGCAATAGAGATTGTGTCATCTATGGATCTGTTGGGGCGGTATGCAAATTGTTGTTGTTCTAGGGTTTCCGGCATGATGGTGTTGACATGAGCCATGACCAACCTTTCAAAGCACTTCATGGCTACCAACGTGAGTGCTATGGGGCAGTAGTAATGTCCTGATAAGAGAGCACATTTTCTATGCCAGGTGAAATCGTGCATCATTAGCTCATTGTTATGGATGCATCCCAACCAATTTGACTAGAAAACTGCTTAAACAAATGTGAATGCAGCTACTTCGTTGTTATTCTGGCTATTTGACATGACAGTAAATTAGCCGTAGTTGGCTAGCTTGCAAGCAAGGGATAAGAACGTTTCCAGCCAGTATGGCAATTTAGAACAAACAACTGGGTCGCGTCCATAGATACAGAACAAAAAGACTGAACGACTGGTCGGTTTGGGTAGCAACCCTAGATTTATGTCTGGACTATATCTTGTGGAAGGATGAAATAGTATGAATAAATACATAAAAATCAAGCTTTTATTGAAAATGTGTCAATCTTTATTTGAATATGTTGGTAACCCGTTGTATAAAAGTGCTAATGCCCTCAAAGCCGGTGTTTGGAGGATATATTGGCATGGTTTGCCAATTTATCCTCCAAACACAGGCTACTCAAGCATTATCACTAAATTGACATGCCTGATCCGATATGCATCAACCTGGTAACAGACCTTTTGTAACCAACTGTGAGGTGTTTTTTATTGGTGATTAAGATACGAGGAACCAGAATGTGTCTATTAAGTAAGAGCTGTGTCCATTAAATAATGCAATATCGAGTGACTTCAAACACAGGTCGCCTAGCCACAGCATCACACAATCATTGAATCTCAAATATCATCTACGTTTTTTGACGATGTGTTATTCAATGATGAGAGTTGATAATTTGTTGATAATGGTGATTTTTAGTGGTCTCCTTGGAATATTGGCATAGGTTTCCAAAACTGACTGGATCTTAGCCAAGACTGTAAACTAGTCCTCCTCATATGGTGTTTAAATTACAATGGCTATCTAATATCTTGGGTGTTCAAAAAAGCAGGACTCTCTCTGATTTCGGGGTCAGCCTTCTTTTCGTCCTTTGGCCTTGGATTATCATAGGCATTCTCCCAGGAGATTAATAAGTGGACTTGCATTTATGGCTTGGCCTTCTGATAGGCAACTTCGAAGGGGGCTTTAATATTCGCTCTGCATCTCCCTTTGGCCGGAACCCTCCAGTGCTGATGTGCTTGATGCCTGCGGGGGAAACGATAGAAAGCCTGATGAGTGTGTGTGAGTGCCTGATGAGGGTTTTAGTTCAGCGGGCCTGTCACTCTGAAGCAGCTCTCCTCCTTCCTCATCATGCTCAATGATTAACCCTGGGAAACATCAATGACATCATTTCTATCTCTCCTCATTGCTCTCTGCTCTTCTTCTTACCTCTCTCTGCTCTTCTTTGCATTTCTCTCTGCTCTTCTTCGCACTTCTCTCTGTTCTTCTTTGCACCTTTCTCTGCCTTTTTTTGCACCTCTCTGCTCTTCTTCGCACCTCCCTCTCTCTGCTCTTCTTTGCACCTCGCTCTTCTCATAACTCGCTCTCTCTCACACCTTTTTTTACTGTCCCATCTTGTTCTCTCTCTTTTTCAGACTTACTCTTTCTAACCTTTCTTGCTTTCAGCCCCATCTTACTCATTTCCACTGTTTTGTCTCTCACTCTGCTTTCTTTCAGTTCTTCCCTTTTCCCACTCTTTCTCTCATTTCCCCTGCTCCTTCCCTCTTTCTCCCCTGCTTTTTCTCACCTCTCTCTTTCTCTTCCTCCCCTTCTTTTTCTCTCCTCATTGTTTCTCTCACCCATCTATATGTATTGATCTGTTACCTGAAGTCTCTCTGCACCTTTATTTCTCTGAAACCCAAACCTACAATGAGGGTGTGTACTCAGACAGTGTGTGTATGTGTCTGAAATGGCACCCTATTCACGACATAATGTACATATGGCTCTGGTCAAAAGCTGTGCACTATATAGGGAATAGGGTGCCATTTGGGACGCATCCACTCTCTCACTGCTGACTCATCGTTTCTATGGGGGAAACAACAGAGTTCTCTCACAGACTCTCAGTTGATGAGCTCACTTCACTTTCTCACCGTGATTACTTCGCCGCCCGATGGAAAAGGGACTCGTCACCAACTTCAAAATGAGTGTGTGTGTGAGTGGGTGCAGTAGAAAGTGTGTATGCCTATTATTTTACAACACCAAGGACAGAGGAAGAGGAGACCGACTGAAGCGATCTGATTGGCTCCTGTCAGCAGAACAGCAAGTGATTGACATCTGCACTAAACAAAATCGGTCCATAATGACTATGCAGATCTTCAGGGGGAACATGTTTTTTTTTGTTGTCTCTTACCGTTGTTATTAGTCACTAATTAACCACATTTCACATGCAGAATACTAGTCGTTAAATCAAATGGTGAGCTGTTGTTATTCCATGTCTGTGGCCCAAATGGAACTCTATTCCATACAGTGCTTAAAGACCAGTAGCCATAGGGCTCCATATAGGGAATAGTGTGCCATTTGGGACACAACCCATGTGTTTGGAAGAGGTATTAATCACCTGGATTAATTTATAATGAGCACCACAATACAAGATACTGTGTGTTGGAATACAATATTGAAATTAAATAGACTGGGGAATTCTTAGACTCCAATTCAACTCATACTCATCTTCCTTCATGCATTAATATGTGCCAATCAAAGTGGAACAACCTTTTAGGGTTATATTCCAATGCAATGACCATACTAGCAGTGTGCATATTGAGTCAGAGGCATGAAATAGCCATCTGTCTCTGGTGAAAGACAGATCAAACTATTTCATGCTCATTAAAATTTATAACAGTCACCTGTCCTTTCCTAAACATATGTGCTGTATAAAACAAGGATTTGGAACCGTGTACCATAACGTTTGACCCCTTTACCTTTCTGTGGTATAGAAACAGTATGAATATGCACAAACACAATAAAAAGCAAAACACAATTAAAACATCAGATTAAAGCTTTGATTAGTCATGAAATGGCAGCAATAGAGCAGCAGCATAAATCATAAACAAACTCAAAATTGTATGCAGCAAGGCTTTCTGTATTGGTTATACCCAGCAATCAAAGCAAATCAAGTCAACAGTCAATTCAATGAATAATCCAGAGTTCAAAGATCACAAAATAAACATTTGATTCAGTTGTTAAGTTAGTTCAATCTAGTTATTTTTTAAAAAGTAAATCCACAAAAAATAAATTATAATCCAATAGGAATTGTAGGAGAGACAATCAGCAATGCAGAACTTAATCTGATATGCTAACTACTCATTGGTGTCAAAAGGACATCCTTATGTGGGAGTCTAAAGGGGATGTTCAGGTGAATAAAAGAGAAGAGCAGTTGCCGATAAAGTCAATCAAAATGAATCTGGTTTAATACAAGTTGCAACATGGGGACACCACCCGCACAGAAGCAGAGAAAATGTCTAACAGGCACTTATATATTTATCAGACAGTAACATATGTTCTGTTAACACCAGCCCAAGAGGCTGGGAGGAAGTCACCACATCATTGGCTACAGAATCAGAGATACAATATCAGTCTACCTCCAGTCTGATGTCAATCACTATCAACGGATACAAGATTAATACTTAACAAACAGCATTGAGTCTAGTGACCATCAACCCGTGACACAAATGATCTAAAGGAACAGGTTTATACAGCACATTTACTGAGCAATTTTACTTTCAAAGTTATCAAACAAACATTTCCCCATTGTCACTCACACCATGGCCTTTTGCGCTCCCATTCCTGTGTGTGACCCTGTGGAAGCACATCTTGAGAGAGAGAGAGAGAGAGAGAGAGAGAGGGGGGGGGGGGGTCTGTTCACCAACCAAGAATACACAAAACAGCATATTGGTCTGCAAAAATATCCTCAGTGTACAACGTAAAACACCAGATAATGCATGCAGAGCAGAAATAGGCCGATACCCGCTAATTAATTATCAAAATCCAGAAAATATCTGTTGAATTCTGCATCCACCTAAAAGGAAGTGATTCCCAAACCTTCCACAACAAAGCCATCACCGACAAGCTGGTCTGCAAGCTGGTCTTGGGGCTCTGTTCATAAACACAAACAGACCCCACAGAGCACCAGGACAGCAACCCAATTAGACCCAACCAAATCATGTGAAAACAAAAATATATATAACTATTTCCAATTTGAGTAATTAAGAAAAATACTGAGCAAACTAGAATGCTATTTGTCCCTAAACAGAGAGTACACAGTGGCAGTATACATGACCACTGTGACTGACCCAAACTTAAGCAAAGCTTTGACTATGTACAGACTCAGTGAGCATAGCCTTGCTATTGAGAAAGGCCGCTGTAGGCAGACCTGGCTCTCAAGAGAAGACCGGCTATGGTCACACTGCCCACAAAATGCGGTGGAAACTGAGCTGCACTTCCTAACCCCCTGTCAAATGTATGACCGTATTAGAGACACATATTTCCCTCAGATTACACTGATCCACAAAGAATTTGAAAACAAACCCAATTTTGATCAACTCCCATATCTACTGGGTGAAATACCACAGAGTGCATCACAGTAGCAAGATTTGTGACCTGTTGCCACAAGAAAATGGAACCAGTGAAGAACAAACACCATTGTAAATACAACCCTTATTTATTTGCATTTATTTTCTATGTTGTACTTTAACTATTTGCACATAATATGACATTGGAAATGTCTTTATTCTTTTGGAACTTTTGTGAGTGTTGTTAGGTTCTAAATGAAGAGTAAAAACTCACAGACGATTAGTAAAGCTCAAGCCAAGTTCATTCACCCAAAGGATCAGATAGCTGAACAGACAAAGATGTGTTCCCACCAGCACAAGTGTATATATACCCCAATTTGGGTGAAATCTCCTCCTTCCCTCTAAACATTACATCTTTATTGCAAGGCAGGGAGTTAAGTGATGTGGATAATAAACTGTTCCTTCTCCCTTAATGTGACCTGACCTGACCTCGGCCCCCATTCCTCACGAATCCCCAGCTCACCCTTATCAGTGAATTCAAACATGTTATTGCCTTTCCCTTACTTAGTACATTCCGAGACCCTGGCTCATATCCAACATGAATTGACCAAAACATATACATTCCTCCTACAGATAACCATTATTTTCTGGTCCATAAGATGCCTGATGATTAACAATATTTCAAGTTTAGAAGTCAGAACCCATCAGTGTAATGTTTAATGTACATTTTTATTTTTTATTTCGCTTTTGTTTATTATCTCCTCTTATGGATAGGGGAGACGCTAGCGTCTCAACTGGCCAATTGCCAGGGGAAATGCAGAGCGCTAGATTCAAATAAAATGCTATAAAATTCAAACTTTCATTAAATCACACATGTAAGTTACTCAATAACAGCTACACTCGTTGTGAATCCAGCCAACATGTCAGATTTTAAAAATGCTTTTCGGCGAAAGCATATGAAGCTATTATCTGATAGCCTGCAGCCATCCTCACCAGCAGTAAACAAAGGAGCTATAGTGTAGTAGGCGCTACACAAAACGCTGAAATAAAATATAAAATATGCATTACCTTTGACGAGCTTCTTTTGTTGGCACTCCAATATGTCCCATAAACATCACAATTGGTCCTTTTGTACGATTAATTCCGTCCATATATATCGAAAAAGTCCATTTATAAAGCGCGTTTGATCAATAAAAAAAACAGCTTAGAAAAACGCAACGTCACTAAATAATATTTCAAAAGTTGCCTATAAACTTTGCCAAAATATTTCAAACTATTTTTGTAATACAATGTTAGGTATTTTTAAACGTTAATAATCAATCAAATTGTAGATGGGGTAATCTGTATTCAATACATGAACGAAAAGAAAAAGTCTCTGCTCTTCATGTCTTGCGCAACTCACAAAAGTGTCCCCTGTTCCGAGTTGGCCTACTTCCTGATAAGACAAAGGAATAACCTCAGCCATATTCCAAATACTGGCGACATCGCGTGGAAGCGGTAGGAACTGAAAATAGGTTCATATTAAATATCCAATGGCAAAGACATATAGGGAAGAGAGATGGGAAGAAAAAAATTTATTCTGAACAGTTAGTCCTCGGGGTTTTGCCTGCTACATAAGTTATGTTATACTCACAGACATGATTCAAACAGTTTAGAAACTTCAGAGTGTTTTCTATCCAAATCTACGAATAATATGCATATCTTATATTCTTGGCATGAGTAGCAGGAAGTTGAAATTGGGCGCGCTATTCATCCAAAGTGAAAATTCTGCTCCCTAGCTTTGAGGTTTTAACTTGCATTTTCGATGTTAACATACATTTCCCATGCCAATAAAGTCCTTGAATTGAAATTGAATTGAGAAAGAGAGAGAGAGTGACTGGTAGTCTTCAACCATAGACGTTGACCATGAACACAATTTAGTGATCATGGACAGTGGTGTAAAGTACTTAAGTAAAAATACTTGAAAGTACTACTTAAGTAGTTTTTTGGGGTATCTGTACTTTACTTAACTATTTATAGTTTTGACAACTTTTACTTCATTTTATTCCTAAATAAAATAATGTACTTTCTACTCTAGTACTAGTTACATTTAGAATGCTTTGCAGGACAGGAAATTGTCTAATTCACACACTTATCAAGAGAACATTCCCTACTTCCTCTGATATGGCGGACTCACTAATCACAACATTTTTCTGAGTGTTGGATTTCTGAGTGTTGGAGCGTGACCCTGGCTATCCTTAACTGAAAGAAAATGGTGCCGTCTGGTTTGCTTAAAATAAAGACTTACTTTTACTTTTGATATATTTACTTTTGATATATTTCAAACCAAATACTTTTAGACTTTTACTCAAGTAGTATTTTACTGGGTGAATTTCACTTAACTTAGTAGAAAATGATTCAAGTTATCTTTACTTTAACTCAAGTATTACAATTGGGTACTTTTTCCACCACTGGTCACGGTCAATGATTTGTGCCAATTGCATAATAAGAGGCCATATCTAGCATTGACCACACACCCTGTTCCTTTCCTTTCTCATTGTTCAGCAATGTACAGTGGGGAGAACAAATATTTGATACAGAGATCATATGTTTCCTGTAAGTTTTGACCAGGTTTGCACACACTGCAGCAGGGATTTTGGCCCACTCCTCCATACAGACCTTCTCCAGATCCTTCAGGTTTCGGGGCTGCCGCTGGGCAATACGGACTTTCAGCTCCCTCCAAATATTTTCAATTGGGTTCAGGTCTGGAGACCGGCTAGGCCACTCCAGGACCTTGAGATGCTTCTTACGGAGCAACTCCTTAGTTGCCCTGGCTGTGTGTTTCGGGTCGTTGTCATGCTGGAAGACCCAGCCACGACCCATCTTCAATGCTCTTACTGAGGGAAGGAGGTTGTTGGTCAAGATCTCGCGATACATGGCCCCATCCATCCTCCCCTCAATACGGTGCAGTCGTCCTGTCCCCTTTGCAGAAAAGCATCCCCAAAGCATCCCCAAAGAATTATGTTATGTTATGTTATTATGAATTATGTTTCCACCTCCATGCTTCACGGTTGGGATGGTATTCTTAGGGTTGTACTCATCCTTCTACTTCCTCCAAACACGGCGAGTGGAGTTTAGACCAAAAAGCTCTATTTTTGTCTCATCAGACCACATGACCTTCTCCCATTCCTTCTCTGGATCATCCAGATGGTCATTGGCAAACTTCAGACGGGCCTGGACATGCGCTGGCTTGAGCAGGGGGCCTCGCGTGCCCTGCAGGATTTTAATCCATGACGACGTGGTGTGGTACTAATGGCTTTCTTTGAGACTGTGGTCCCAGCTCTCTTCAGGTCATTGACCAGGTCCTGCTGTGTAGTTCTGGGCTGATCCCTCACCTTCCTCATGATCATTGATGCCACACGAGGTGAGATCTTGCATGGAGCCCCAGACCGAGGGTGATTAACCGTCATCTTAAACTTCTTCCATTTTCTAATAATTGCGCCAACAGTTGTTGCCTTCTCACCAAGCTGCTTTCCCAGCCTTGTGCAGGTCTACAATTTAACCCTGATTGTCCTGGAGTCTGTTTGATTGAGTGTGTGGACAGGTGTCTTTTATACAGGTAAAGAGTTCAAACAGGTGCAGTTAATGCAGGTAATGAGTGGAGAACAGGAAGACTTCTTAAAGAAAAACTAACATTTCTGTGAGAGCCGGAATTCTTACTGGTTGGTAGGTGATCAAATACTTATGTCATGCAATAAAATGCAAATTAATTACTTAAAAATAATACAATGTGATTTTCTGGATTTTTCTTTTAGATTCCGTCTCTCACAGTTGAAGTGTACCTATGATAAAAAATTACAGACCTCTACATGCTTTGTAGTAGGAAAACCTGCAAAATCAGCAGTGTATCAAATACTTGTTCTCCCCACTGTATGTTGACCATGAACACAACCACAAGGTGATGGTCGTGGTCAATGATTTACTACTGTATCTGATCATACCCCAGTTACATAATCAGAAACCACATCTAACATTGACCACACACCTTGCTCCTCTCCTTCCCTTTCTTCTTGTTCAGCAGAGCGTGACCTGTGTGTGTGTTTGTGTGTACCTATGTGTACATGCACCTCTGTGTGTGTATGAGCATGATCAGTTATCAATTGGCCCCAGCCCTAGAATAATAGAATAAGTAGGGATGGATTTACGTTGGGCAACGACCAACAAGTCTGTAGGCGGTTGCTGTTCCTTGGTTGAAAATGATAGATTCGGCCTGGGGACTTCACAGCTTCTTTATAAGTATTTGGTGGAGAGAAGACTAGCTTAAGAATACATTTACTTCTACTGGATATTTTAAAGCCTTTGCACTTCTAGCCTTAGAACTGGTCAGAATTGAAGGAATGATGGATGGCGCTACATTTCGGGAAATTCTTGAGGGAAACCTATTTGTCTTCCAGAGATTTGAGACTAGGACAGAGGTTCACCTCCCAGCAGGACAATGACCCTAAGCATACTGCTAAAGCAACAATCGAGTGTTTTAAGGGGAAACATTCAAATGTCTTGGAATGGCCTAGTCAAAGCCCAGACTTCAATCCAATTGAGAATCTGTGGTATGACTGTCACGATAATTTCCATCCTGATGTTCTAACTGAACTATTTTATATCTCTGTCTAATTGCTGAAGGATGTAAATCTCCAGTTCAAAGAAATAGACAGTCTCAGCCTGCAATAGATCAATTCTTGATTCAGAGAGAGCTCTGTCCTTTGTCATGGAAATTGCAAGATTATGTTATAATGCTTGTATTGCATTATAATGGTAGTTTTATTTGACAGAATAGTGTATTCTGTTAACTATTGTGTGTGTGTTCTATTGAGGATGGGCCTTTATGAGATAACACTGACAGAGGAGATTTACGATGTCTTTGGGTGATAAAACCTAAAGAGCATTCCAGAGAACATGAGGTAATGTTTTTGTGCTATACCGTACCAGGGTGAGATGGTTCCAGTTTGGAGTAGGAGGACCAGACACTGGTCTATACAATGAAAACTGTTGACACAGCAGTTGCTGTCTGCTATGTATTATAGCTGTCTTTCATACAAATCTTAAACTTGTGACCATTCTATGTATCTGTTGTTTGTCATGTAGGTTGAGAGCGGTGTATCTTGGCTATAAAAGATCTTTGTACTTTTGTTTTATCACTCTCAACGGTTCATTAGAAATGGTGAATTGTTGAAAGTCATTGCTATTGCAAAGCCCTTATTATTAAACATGTAGTTTAAGTATAACTCTGACATGTGTGTTAAGTTTGACTCTCCTCATTTGATAATACAGAAATTAACGACCACACCTTCAAGTGCAGAGAAAATATTTTCATACACACACACAAACATGTTCAAATCTTAAATTACGCCTTGCTCAGACAGTTACTTTTCCATTACACACATGCATTGTTTGTTATTTTCTGCAATATGTTTCATACTTTTCTGCAAGCCTAACAATTTCTCCCCTCCACAGGTGGGGACAGAATGTCCTGTTATTGGTTTCACAGTAGCACAACTTGTCTGTCGATAGCTCCTCATATCCTTTGTTTCACACTTGCACCCTGCTTACATAGCTAAACAGGAACAAAATGTCCTGGTTCTAATTCTGACTAAAACCACACACATCATCAGATTATAGTTTTATGATTCTAATACATTTCACACAATAATATGGTTTCAGGGTGGAATACTTTATTTGTTATCTTAATCTTGCGACGAGCAATCCCGTATCCGGGAGCGTAATCATAGCCTCAAACGAATTAGCATAACGCAGCGGACATGAAATACCCCTAGAAACTTTTCCTGTTCATGAAAATCGCAAATTAAATGAAATAAATATATTCAAACACAAGCTTAGCCTTTTGTTAACAAAACTGTCATCTCAGATTTTAAAAATGTGTTACAGCCAATGCTAGACAAGCATTTGTGTAAGTTTATCATTGCATAATGCTATGCTAGGCTCTGCTGGCAGCAGGCAACATTTTCACGAAAATAAGAAAAGCAACCAAATTAAAATATTTACCTTTGAAGAACTTCAGAAGCTTTCACTCAGGAGACTCCCAGTTAGATAGCAAATGTTCCTTTTTTCCCAAAAATTATTTTTGTAGGCGAAATAGCTCCCGTTTCTTCATCATGCTTGGCTGAGAAATCGACCGGAAAATGCTACGACTATAACACCAAACTTTTTTCCAAATTTGCTCCATAATATCGACAGAAACACGGCAAACGTTGTTTAGGATCCATCCTCAAGGTGTTTTTAACATATATATTCGATAATATATCCGACGAGGCAATTGGTTTCTCATAAGAAGCGATTGGAAAAATGGCTACCTCAGTATTTTACGCAAGATTTTCTGCGGGAGACACCACGTGACCAAATGCTATATATGGTCCCTTACAGCCATTCTTCAATGGAAATGCCTAAAAAGACATCACAATGCAGTAGAAACATGGGGGAATACGTGGAAAACGTAAGCTCATTCATAGCTCATTCACAGCCATATAAGGAGTCATTGGCATGATGCGGTTTCAAAAAATGCGTCACTTCCTGGTTGGATTTTTATCTGGGTTTCTTCTGTAACATCAGTTCTGTGGCACTCACAGACAATATCTTTGCAGTTTTGGAAACGTCAGAGTGTTTTCTTTCCAAAGCTGTCAATTATATGCATAGTCAAGCATCTTCTCGTGACAAAATATCTTGTATAAAATGGGAACGTTTTTCATCCAAAAATGTTAATAGCGCCACCTAGTCGCAAGAAGTTAAACATAGAAGAATTTGTATCAATGACTTAAAGATTGCTGTACATCAGCAGAACCTATCCAAATTGAAGCAGCTGGAGCAGTTTTGCCTTGAAGAATGGGTAAAAATCCCAGTGGCTAGATGTGCCAAGTTTATAGAGACATACCCCAAGAGACTTGCAGCTGTAATTTGTGCAAAAGGTGGCTCTACAAAGTATTGACTTTGAGGGGGTGAATAGTTATGCACGCTCAAGTTTTCAGTTTTTTTCTCTTATTTCCCTGTTTGTTTCACAATAAAAAATATTTTGCATCTTCAAAGTGGTAGGCATGTTGTATAAATCAAATGACACAAACCCCCAAAAAATCCATTTTAATTCTAGGTTGTAAGGCAACAAAATAGGATAAATGCCAAGGGGGTGAATTCTTTCGCAAGCCACTGTATCATTCTTTACTGCCTCGTCATTTCTAAACTGGTTAAACCATACTGAACACTGCACTTACCATTGTTTCAATTTACTACAGTGAAACATGGCAAAATCAGTTTGAATGCTCAGCTAACTCAAACTTTTCTCCTCATTTGCAGTGTAATCCCAGGCTGTAGCGAATGGGGAGTTATTTTTTGCCTAGATTTGCATGAGATTAGTCTTCTCAGATAAACATGGCTGGACCACAACACTGATCGAGTCACTAAATCCTGATTTGGGGGAACGATGGAAATGGTGCCGTTCCCACTGTCCAGCGTGGCTGTCAGATGAAAATGCCATATTTGACCATTCATGAACATACTAATCTCGGTTAACCCAGAACTAAAGTCTTTGGTAATAAGTCAGATGCTCAATTAAGTTCTGGGTCCATACGTGATCAGAGAAGAGATAGAATAAGGATCAGAACCGGAATGAAGAGCTCCACCCTCTCTCTTTGTAAGTTACCGGAAAGTCTGTGGGCCAAATGTCCCCTTCCCTGGGAAATCATGCTTTGTCCAAAGCACTAACTAATGCTGCTCGTTATCTCACTCATCCCGTTGTATCATGAGAGATCTACAGATACCATTTATGTTTACATAGTCTGTCCATGAGAGATTACAAACATACAAACACCCAACTTCAGAAACTATTTGGAATACATGTTCTTGATCCTAGAGTCATGAAATGTTCGGAGTACATATAGGGGATTCATTTCCTTCAAATAATTAGAAAAATGTAAATGGACAAAATGGAGTTTGGAGATTTTCTTCAGACAGTAATGATAGGCATTTTTTTATTACAGTGAAATATGATGAAGATGCTTATTTTATTTATTCCGTTATATCTCGCTCGCAATCAGGAGTTAGACGAGTAGGACGGAAAAAATGTTTCTGGCATTTCACTATGTTGGGGTTTATTGATGTGAGACTATAGAGTGTTGGGGGGTTTGTTGAAGTGAAATGAAAGATGAGGCACAATTTGTGTGATGGGAAATGAGATGAGTTTGAACAGTGTACTGAATGATGAGTGTCTTCATTTGCCTGTGTGTGTGTGTGTGCGTGCATGTGTGTGTGTGTTTGCGCGTGTGCATGCATGTACAAATGTGTGTGTACATGTGTGTGCAAATGTTCATGTATGTGTAATCAATGTGTTTTACAGACACCAAATGGGCCTTTCACACTTGTGGGGCAGTGGGTTCAGAGGGGCCCACCCCAACGCAGTGTAGCAGCTCATATCGGAACAGCAACATCAACGTTACCGTGGCAACCAGAAGCCCATTCAAAGGCATCCAAATCTGGAGAGTGCCGGAGACTGGCAGCTACAGGTAAATCAAAACACCAGCTGCATCTCAATAGTCTTAAGTGGCTTCCTTTCATGGTAGGTGTAACATATAGGCTGAATCTCAAAAGTCGAAATTGGCTTAATTTCATGATAGGTGTAACATACAGTATAGACTGAATCGCAATAGTCTGAATTGGCTTGGAGATGTAGCACTGAATTTAATAGTCTAACTTGGCTTTAACGGTAGGTGTAGCACACAGTCTCAATCTCAATAATCTAAATTGGCCTCCTTTCATGATAGGCGTAATAAAGGGTCTGCATCTCAATAGTCTAATTTGACATCCTTAGGAGAATGTCCAATACAGATTTGCTTTAGACACTCATGCACAGACACACTATCTCTCTCTCTCTCTCTCTCTCTCTCTCTCTCTCCCTCCCAACCCTCAAGCGGCCTTCAAAAAATCTATAGCCTCGCTCTCTCGTCCACAGACAGCAATCGTCTATCGTTTCCACCTCCTTAAACGAGCGGGGCATTACTGGCTAACCAGAGTCTTTGGGTTAGAGAGTGTGGCTCTAATGGTTAAATAGCATGACTCACACACTTATTACACCCGGCTCCAGTAACCCACAATCACACAGTGATTAAGAGGCTGCTTCTTATGCCTATCTTTCTCTCTCTCTTTTTCTGTCTCTCTCACCTGGACTCCATTACTTTGTTGATTACCCCTCTATATCTGTCTGCACCTCAGGTTGTTCCCTGCGTCAGCATTGATGTCGTTATTTTGTTCCCCTGTCCAGAAGCTGTTCCTGTTCTATTTCATTTTCATGGCCATTGTTTATGAAATGTTCTCCCTTTACCTGCTTCTCGTCTCCAGCGTTGATCCCACAGAATGCTAACACCACTAAAGGAAGCATCGGGGAGGTAATGTTTTAGTTGGTGATGTCGGGTCCGGGTGCCGTCGCTGATGGAACCGGGGGTGCCTCAGCTAGCTCAACGGGCTTCCACACCTTAGCTGGCTCGAGAAGTCTTCTTGCCTCGGTTGGCGTGGCAGGCACCCACCCCACATCATGCCTTAGCGAGTTCAGCAGGCTCCCACGCCTCAGCCAGCTTGTCCAGTGCCCATGCCTCGGCCAGCCCGTCAGGCTTGCCCAGGTGGGACACCGGGTGGCACCCCTCGAGGGGGAGGGTACTGTCATATGCCTGTTCCCGCTCCCCCTCTCTGGCGCTCAATATTGGACTCACCTGGACTCCATTATTTTGAAGATTACCCCCTCTATATCTGTCTGCTCCTCAGGTTGTTCCCTGTGTCAACATTGATGTCGTTATTTTTTCCCCTGTCCAGACGCTGTTCCTGTTTTGTTTCATGTCCGTTGTTTATTAACTTCTTGCTCCTACCTGAGACGCAGATGTCTCATCTAGACACCTGGAAATGCAAATGCGCTACGCTAAATGCTAAATGTACTCGTTAAAACTCAAACGTTCATTAAAACACACATGCAGGGTATTGAATTAAAGCTACACTCGTTGTGAATCTAGCCAACAAGTCAGATTTTTAAAATGCTTTTCGGCGAAAGCATGAGAAGCTATTATCTGATAGCATGCAACACCCCAATATACCTGAAGGGGACGTGAACTAAAGAATTAGCGTAGCCGGCGCTACACAAAACGCAGAAATAAAATAGAAAACATTCATTACCTTTGATGATATTCTTTGTTGGCACTCCTATATGTTCCATAAACATCACAATTGGGTATTTTTCCCGATTAAATCTGTCCATGTATGCCCAAAATATCCATTTGTATAGCCTGTCTGGTTCAGGAAAAAAGCTCCCTTCCAACACGCAACGTCATTTTTTAAAATTATATAAGTTGCCTATATTCTTTGACAAAACACTTCAACCTACTTTTGTAACCCAACTTTAGGTATTTGTAAACGTCAATAAGCAATCAAATTGATCACTGGGCGATCTGTATTCAATAGCAGCTACTCAAGAAAACGATGTCCTTTGTCTCTCTTCCAAAATCGATTGCTGTATGCTGGACGAAATGAAGGATCTATTTGTCATTACACAAAGGATTTTTGTCAATGAAAATGACGTTTTTGGCGACATCGTGTGAAAGTTGTAGGAACTGCAAGCTCCTTGCTATATATTTTTGCTTGCAATAAACAATTTCAGAGACTGCCGGATTAATAGTTTTCTGTGGTTTTTGTGACCAGGTTTTTCTTGGGATTTCGCTTGCTGTTCACGTTCTGTTATAGTCACAGACATTACTTAACCAGTTTTAGAAACTTCAGAGTGTTTTCTATCCACACATACTAATCATATGCATATACTATATTCCTGGCATGAGTAGCAGGACGCTGAAATGTTGCGCGGTTTTTAACAGAATGTTCGAAAAAGTAGGGGGTAGACTGAAGAGGTTTTAAATGTTCACCCTGTACCTGCTTCTTGTCTTCATCAAGGATCCTCACACATGCTCTGTTTACAGAAGCCTTATAATGCACTATACCACCTGTGTGTAACGCATTACTGGAATGCTCTTCATATTAACAGCATTAAAGATCAGCGTCACTGTTCGCCCACAGCACCTTTGTTATTGATTTTGTTTTGTTCATGAAACAGAGAGAAGTATCCAGTATTCTGCTGTGCAATGAAGAAAAATAAACAGTATTCATTGTTTGCAGTAACTTATTTGTTGTTGATAAATTCTAAACGGCCTTGGCAGTTTCACCAATTAAGTATTTTAGCTTTAAAGGTGCAATATGTAGAAATCGATCTGCCATTACCTGGTTACAAAAATGTTGATTATGTGATAAAACAAGTAGAAAGAATTACTGTGAAATATATATATACAGGACCAGTCAAAAGTTTGGATACATCTACTTATTCAAGGGTTTTTCTTTATTTTTTACCATTTTCTACATTTTAGAATATTAGTGAAGACATCAAAACTATGAAATAACACAAATGGATTCAAAAAGTGTTAAACAATTCAAAACGTATTTTATATTTGAGATTCGTCAAAGTAGCCACCCTTTGCCTTGATGACAGCTTCCAAACTCTTGGCATTCTCTCAAACAGCTTCATGAGGTAGTCACCTGGAATGTATTTCAATTAACAGGCGTGCCTTGTTAATTTGTGGAATTTCTTTCGTTCTTAAAACTTATTTGGGATCGGGACCCCTTCCGCGGGACATTGTGCGAACATAGGGTAAGGTGATTAGCATGAGGTTGTAAGTAAAAATATAACAAGAACATTTCCCAGGACATAGACATATCTGATTTTGGCAGAAAGCTTAAATTCTTGTTAATTTAATTGCACTGTCCAATTTACAGTAGCTCTAACAGTGAAATAATACTATGCTATTGTTTGAGGAGAGTGCACAATTTTGAACATGAAGAGTTATTAACCTCTAGTAACTCCCCATCCCGGGTCCGGGAGCGTAATCATCGACTGACACTAATTAGCATAACGCAACGGACATAAATATTCCTAGAAAATATTCCTATTCATGAAAATCACAAGTGAAATATATTGAGACACAGCTTAGCCTTTTGTTAATCAACCTGTCATCTCAGATTTTCAAAATATGCTTTACAGCCAAAGCTAGACAAGCATTTGTGTAAAAGATATAGCTCTGTTTGTTCTTAACGTTTGGCTGAGAAATTGCCCGGAAATTGCAGTCACGAAAACTCCGAAAAATATTCCAAATTAGCTCCATAATATCGACAGAAACATGGCAAACGTTGTTTATAGTCAATCCTCAAGGTGTTTTTCAAATATCTATTAGATAATATATCCACCGGGACAATTAGTTTTTCATTAGGACCGATTGGAATAATGGCTACCTCTGTATTTTACGCAAGAATCATCAGGTGACTACTTGCGCAAAGTAGCCGCTTACGGGTATTCTTCAACATAAATGCGTAAAACTACGTCACAATGCTGTAGACACCTTGGGGAATACAGAGAAAAAGTAATCTGGTTGATAGCCCATTCACTGCTCAATTGGGACGAATTGGAACGCAGAGCTTTCAAAAGATGAGTCACTTCCGGATTGGATTTTTCTCAGGCTTTCGCCTGCAATATCAGTTCTGTTATACTCACAGACAATAGTTTTACAGTTTTGGAAACTTTAGAGTGTTTTCTATCCTAAGCTGTCAATTATATGCATATTCTAGCATCTTGTCCTGACAAAATATCCTGTTTACTACAGGAACGTTATTTTTCCAAAAATTTTAATTCTGCCGCCTAGTCACAAAATGTTAATAAACAAATTAGGCACATTTGGGCATTCTTAATAGGATATTTTAAACAGAAATGTAATGGTTCTTTGGATCAGTCTAAAACATTGCACATACAAGTGGCCAAAATCTAAATTGCACCTTGGCTGGAATAATGCATTATAGCCTTTCTCTTCTCAGTTAGATTTGGGTATGTCATTTCCGGCAAGCATATGGCTTACGGATACTCCCGTAAAGCCCAAATATGGTATCCTATAGGATATACTACACCCCCAATGAAATAGTGAACTTTTGTTACCTTCTAGGATCTCTGAGGAATAGATACGAATGTGATTTGACTTGTTCAAACAACGTTTAGGGTGATATTTTCACAGATTCCTTTCTTTGCAAGTTGAACGAGTGGAAATACAAAATCCATTGTGCGTGCTATATGGACCTTTATAGGATATGAAAAAGTATTTTATCTAACAAAATGACACTTCATGTTATCTCTGGGTCCCTTTGGATGATAAGTCAGAGCAAGATTTCAGAATGTAAGTACACATTTCACCTTCAGAGGTGAATTTATCAAACCTATCGCGTTGAAAAAAGTGTTTTGTTGTCAGGAGCTCTCCTCAAACAATAGCAGGGCATGTTTTCTTAGTAATAGCTACTGTAAATTGGACAGTGCAGTTATATTAACAAGAATTTAAGCTTTCAGCCGAAATAAGACACTTGTATTTACTCTAAAATCTTAGTTCTTGATATAACGCATTGAATCACTTACAACTGTCCCGTTGACGGAACGCCGATCCTTAGGACAACAATAATAAGAAGAGACTTGCTTGGGCCAAGAAACACTAGCAATGGACATTAGACCAGTGGAAATATGTCCTTTTGGTCTGATGAGTCCAAATTTTAGATTTTTGGTTCCAACCACCGTGTCTTTGTGAGATGTGATGTGTGGGAGTGATTTGCTGGTGACACTGTCAGTGATTTATTTAGAATTGAAGGTACACTTAACCAGCATGGCTAACATAGCATTCTGCAGCGACATCCATCCCATCTGGTTTTCTCTAGTTGGACTATCATTTGTTTTTCAAGAAGACAATGACCCAACACACCTCCAGGCTGTGTAAGGGCTATTTGACGAAGAAGTAGAGGGATGGAGTGCTGCATCAGATGACCTGGCCTCCACAATAACCCAACCTCAATCCAATTGAGATGGTTTGGGATGAGTTGGACCCCAGAGTGAAAGAAAAGCAGCCAACAAGTGCTCAGCATATGTGGCAACTCCTTCAAGACTGTTGGAAAATAATTCCAGGTGAAGCTGGTTGAGAGAATACCCAAGCTGTCATCAAGGCAAAGGGTGGCTACTTTTAAGAATCTAAAATCTAAACTTTATATTGATTTGTTTAACACTTTGGTTGCTACATGATTCCATATTTTTATTTCATAGTTTGATGTCCTCACTTGTATTTTACAATATAGAAAATAGTACAAATAAAGAAAATCCCTTGAATGAGTAGGTGTGTCCAAACTTTTGACTGGTACTGTATATATAAAGATCGTATTTTCGGTTGTTTAAAGCTGGAGTACATAACCAAAATTTAAAAGACTCAAAAGCTAACCTTAGGGACGGGAAGCATAGAAATAGCACACATAGAACGGATCTACAGCTTATCAGACTTGGTTTCTATGGGGATGACAGATCTATAACTCACATGTCTATGTGAATTTGGTGGGGTAGACCTTTAAGTTAAATTATTTCTAATGCCATACACTGGCGGTTCATGCCTTCCCGTTTGTGTGTATGTCCAAAACAGGATCACAGCTTGTGGGGCAGCTGGAGGTCGCAGTGTATTGACCATGGCCAAGTCACATGGTGTCCAACTCACAGCAGACTTCCTGCTTCAGGAGGGCGAGTTGCTTCACATCCTGGTGGGCCAAAAAGGAGAGGACGCCTGCCCCAATGTGAGTACCATCTTCCCCAAACTATTCTGAATAAATGTCAAGGCTCAACACTTTCACACTTATGCCCCATCCCAAATCAGCCACTATCTCCTACCTCTGAAGAAGGCACTTAGAGCTAAAAGGACTGAGTAGATCCAAAAAACATTTCTCACCCCAGGACACTTCAACTGTTGACTGTCCAGGAAAATCAAGAAAAAGGAGCACTCTGTTTCTTCATCGATTAGAAAGATTTATTGACAGGCCAAACCATCACAAGTTAAATGG
The DNA here is from genome assembly GCF_013265735.2 of Oncorhynchus mykiss. Taxonomy (NCBI): domain Eukaryota; kingdom Metazoa; phylum Chordata; class Actinopteri; order Salmoniformes; family Salmonidae; genus Oncorhynchus; species Oncorhynchus mykiss. Next base: position 13,649,524 of record NC_048590.1, read on the forward strand.
TGGAGGGGGAAAAAACAAATACAATTAAGACAGACCTAGGTAAATCCAGGGTTCTTATTCCGGAGTCTTTGGGGCTATAGTAATGCTTAATTTTGCCTTCTTATAAGCCACGTGGAATATATAACTTATACTTTCACTAATGCTTTATCACTTATACACCTATACAAAATTATGTCAGATCTTCAGAAGTCCATAAGTAGCCTATTATAGACTACCGCATGGCCTAACTCGACATTCCAAACTGGAATGTTGAAGTCTCAGGGATACGGATAAAGAAGAACATCCTCAAAACTCCTCTCACACCATAAGGGAACACGTTTGAATTGTAATCCCATTGATTGCCTTGCCATTTCACCTGTAAACGTTGTTGGAATGAATTTACTCTCATTCCATCATGTGGTTTTTGGCCTCATCCCGGATTTGTCTTACACTTTGGGGTTCTCAGTCAGGAATCATTTGGAAAATGGATCAAATATATTGGAGAAAAATGTCAGACAAGGAAAAGCATAGAGGTGGCCCAGACACATTGTCAATGGGAAACTGCAGTCATTTGAGGTCTCACACTCTCAGTTCATTTCTATCAGGTCTATAGTCCCGAAGGGAGTAGATACTCCCAAAGGTGGTTGGTGCTATAAAAATGATTAGTTCAGGGTGTTGGTGTGTTCAGTGTTTCTCAAACAGCCTCCCCTTCTGTAGGAGTATTAATATCCTTTTTGCTTTTACACACCACGCACGCATGCACACACACACACACACACACACACACGGGGCGGTAGGCAGCCTAGGGTTAAGAGCATTGGGCCAGTATCCAAAAGTTCACTGGTTCGAATCCCAGAGTCAGCAAGGTGGCAAAATCTGCCGTTCTGCCCTTGAGCAAGGCTGTTAACCCCCAACAACTCCCCGGGGCCGATGATGTGGATGTCATTTAAGGTAGCCCCCTGCCTTAAAGTGTTGGGTTAAGGTGTGGGGTTAAATGTGTAAGACTCATTTCAGTTGTATCCCCTTACACACACATACAAACTATGTGCCTCAACCCTAGCAGGATGGCAAGAGCAACAGGTGGGGGTTAGGGGTAATTCTGTGTGAAATTGAGCTCTTGCTGCTCCCATACTGGCCAAGGTTGATGAAAAGATTTGGGTTGGAAGGACGGGTCTGACTTGGCTGTTTGGTTATTATTACCTGTCCTCAACACCGCTAGTCGTTTGGCTCTTGATACGTCTCTCATTTGTTACAATAGCCCAAGTTGCCGATGGGCAGATTGGGTCGAATAACACACTAAATGCAGTAAAAAGCCTGGTCCCAGATCACTTTGTGCTGTCTTGCCAACTCATATGGTCTTGGTCACATTTGGTTTGGCTGGACAATGACTGTTGAAGTTGGAAAGACACCACAAACAGACCTGGGAATAGGCTACTAGGCTAGTAAAGGTACAATTCTAACTAAAGATCTGAGCATGGAACTTGACTTCAGCGGATATCTTCCATTGACATCAATGCATGATTTATGAGGAAGCCTGGATTGCACAGACATACAATGTCTCGAATGAGTGATTAAAGAAACTGAGGGATTCACTCTTTTTCTATTCTCATTGGTAGACCAACGAGATCCTAAACAAGATCTGTGTGGAGCAGAAGCCATTGGAAAACAAGACGCTGGTCCAAGGGGGCGGGGGCGGAGGAGGCGGAGGCGGAGCCACCTATGTGTTCAAGGTAAGGAGAGAAGGCCGCGTCCCGATAGTCTTATAAAGCTTTCCCAGTTTTCTTGCCCTCCTTGATCACTGATATAGCTAAAGATGTATTTCATATTGCTTTCAACTGTCAGATATGCGTAAGAAGGAAGGAAGGAAGGAAGGAGTCTGATGAGGAACAGAAGTTAGGAAAATAAATGAAAGGAAAGGGGATATATTAGATGATTTAGATTAGTGAATATGTTTTTTACATGTCCCTCAGCTGTTCCTTTTTAACCTGTCTACGATACTGGTTCCCAATTGGGAATCAACCCTCCCACGTTCAGCTGAAACGGTGGCGCATGGAACGCAAAAATATTCGTAAAAATATTTAACCTCCACACATTAACAAGTCCAATAGCTCAAATGAAAGATAAACACCTTGTTCATCTAGCCAGCAAGTCAGATTTCTAAAATGTTTTACGGCGAAAACATAGCACATATATATGTAAAACCACCACCAGACACAGCTCATTTCAATAGCCAAAACATGCAATCAACAAACGCAGGATTAAAAAATAAATCGCTCACTAACCTTTTGAAAATCTTCATCAGATGACAGTAATATGACATGTTACAAAGTACATATTTTTTTTTTCAATAATATGCCATTTATATCCATAAATGTCCATTTACAGTGAGTTCACGTTCAGAAATTACTCAAAAATGCCCGCAGGAAATCTATGTAGCGCGGCAAGATAACGTAAATAGACATCATAAACTTTGACTAAATATACATGTTCTACATATAGTTAGAAAGATACACTGCTTCTTTATGCAACCGCTGTGTTAGATTTATTTTTAACGTTACAGAAATCGCACACTATTCCATATGCTGAGACAGCGCTCAGTTCCAAGCTACATTTCCACGTAATGTTGGAGTCAACAGAAACACAGATTTAAGCATAAATATTCCCTTACCTTCGATGGTCTTCGTTCAGAATGTTCTGGAAGGCTTCATACTTACCCAATACATCGTTTGGTTTCAAGTCTTGCGTCTTTGTATTAGCTACTGCTAATAACATCAGCTGAAATGCACCCAAAACGTCCTCTGGTCCGGAAAAGTTGCGCATCAAAACTTCAAAATTACATATTATATGTCGACTAAACAGGTCAAACTAAGTGCAGAAGCAAGCTTTGATGTTTTAGACACGCAAAACAAACTTCAATTCAATCGGCCATCGTCTGCTCTTCTCTTGAGTGCTGGAACAAAGGAATGGCTGGGACCAATTCGCGTCCATACGCACAGCCTATTCTCTCGTGGCACGCACTAATTTCACTCCCATAGGGTCAATTCTCGCGGGATTTGAACGATTCAAAGCTCTAATGAAAGAGGACAGCTAGCGGAAGAGATAGAAAGTGTCCCCAGAATCATAACTGGTTGGGAAGGGTGGGGGCCATGACATCAAAGTTGCTCCAACTTTCATGGCCACAAAAACTAGTTTGGAAGAATGCCTGCCCTGTGAGTTCTGCTATACTTACAGACATAATTCCAACGGTTTTAGAATCTTTAGAGTGTTTTCTATCCAATAATAATTTTTATTTGCATATATTAGCAATTTTTGACAGATTTTTTTTCCAGTTTACTAGGGGTACCCAATCTCTCCAAAGAGAGTAAGAGTATGTCTGCCATATCCTTAACAGGTTTTAATTGAAGCTGGGCTGAACCGGGTCTAAACACACATCCATTAAATGTATAATATATGCTAGAGCAGAGGTATTGAAGTATTATTTGTTACGGTCACACAAATTTCCTGGTTGGCAAAGTTCCAGATGAATATTGTCATTTATCGGCGAAGTAACAAACCCCCACCTCGCAACCCATGAGAATCAAAACTGTTCACACCCAGGCCCTCCCGGGTGGCGTAGTGGTCTAAGGCACTGCATCGCAGTGCTGAGGCATCGCTACAGCCTCGGTTTGATCCTAGACTGTGTCACTGCCTGACCGTGCGCCCCATAGGGTGGCGCACAACTGGCCCAGCGTCGTCCGGGTTAGGGGGCAGTTTGGCTGGTGGGATTTCCTTAACCCATTATGCTCTAGCGACTCCATGTGGCAGGCTGAAGCCTGCAAGCTGACTTTGGATGGTGTTTCCTCTAACACATTGGTTCGGCTTGCTTCCGAGAGCAGTGTGTACAGGAGCACTGGTCCTTGGCAGTTTGTGTTTCGAAGGGTGCATAAGTCTCGATCTTCTCCTCTCCCGAGTCCATTGGGAAGTTACAATCTTGTCTCATCGCTGCAACTGCCAATTGGGGGGAAAATATAGCTTAAACAAAATATATACAGTAGCAGTCGAAAGTTTGGACACACCTACTCATTCAAGGGTTTTTCTTTATTTTTACTATTTTCTGCATTGTAGAATAATAGTGAAGACATCAAAACTATGAAACTCATCCCAAATATTCTCAGTGGGGTTGAGGTCAGGTGATCGTGGAGGCCAGGTCATCTGATGCAGCACTCCATCACTAACCTTCTTGTTCAAATAGCCCTTACACAGCCTTGCTGTCATCTAGTGGACATTTTGCTCTATTGCCCACAGCTATGGTTAGACTGTTGTTGTTCATGTTTTGCTGTGTTCTAGTGTACTATGGTATATTTATCTTTCTTCTTGACACTTCTCCCATTCATATTTAAGGTTAGAACTACCTTTTAGTGTTCTGATACTTCTAGTTTGGAGTTGTATTTTTATGATAACATAGCTACAGTATTTCAATGTGTATAGTATTGCTTACTAGGTGTGTCCAATCAATTGTGCAACCACTCCCTCTTCCAATTAGGGCAAATTGATAAACTGTTTAAAAGAGGACCTTGTATTCCTCTTTTCTTGTACTCCCCGACGAAGGCCATGCAGCCGAAACACGTCATTTAAAAAAAAAATGTGTTTCTATTGAACATGCCATACTAATAAAGGCATTTTAATCAATTATATGAAGAGTGCCTTGGCCCTCCTTTCTTTTTGATGACTAATTTACCCCTTTTACCAAAGAGCACCTTCTATCTACCAAAACTTACTATTGTGTACCTTAGTTGCGCTTCCCTTCCTCCTCTTTCTACAGCCTGGAGGTGTGTTGGGTCATTTTCCTGTTGAAAAACAAATGATAGTGGGACTATGTGCAAACCAGATGGGATGGTGTAACGCTGCAGAATGCTGTGGTAGCCATGCTGGTTAAGTGTGCCTTGAATTCTAAATAAATCACTGACAGTGTCACCAGCAAATCACTCCCACACATCACACCTCCTCCCCCAAGCTTCACTTTCAAAGTTAATCCATTCACCTACTCTGCGTCTCACAAAGACACGGCGGTTGGATCCAAAAATCTCAAATTATGACTCATCAGACCAAAGGACAGATTTCCGGCGGTCAATGGCAATTACTTGTGTTTCTTGGCCCAAGCAAGTCTCTTCTTCTTATTGGTGTCCTTTAGTAGTGGTTTCTTTGCAGCAATTCGACCACGAAGGCCTGATTCACGCAATCTCCTCGACACAGTTGAGATGTGTATGTTAATTGAACTCTGTAAAGCATTTATCTGGGCTGCACTTTCTGAGGCTGGTAACTCTAACTCATCCTCTGCAGCAGAGGTAACTCTGGGTCTTACTTTCCTGTGACGGTCCTCATGAGAGACAGTTTCATGATATTGCTTGATGGTTTTTGCGACTGCACTTGAAGAAACGTTCAAAGTTTTTGAAATTTTCCGGATTGACTGACCATTATGTCTTAAAGTAATGCCGGACTGTCGCTTCTCTTTGCTTATTTGAGCTGTTCTTGCCATAATATGGGCTTGGTCTTATGTAAATCACCCCTATCTTGTCACAACACAACTGATTGGCTCAAATGCATTAAGTAGGAAAGAAATTCCAGAAAATTACTTTTAACAAGGAACACCTGTTAATTGAAAAACATTCCAGGTGAATACCTAATGAAATTGGCTGAGGGAATGCCAAGAGTGTTGAAAGCTGTCATCAAGGTAAAGGGTGGCTACTTTGAAAGATCTCAAACATTTTCTGGGTTACGACATGATTCCAATATTTAATATTATTTGGCAATGTAGAAAATAGTAAAAATAAAGAAAACCCTTGAATGAGTAGGTGTGTCCAAACTTTTGACTGGTACTATATATAAATATTTATGTATGTCTGTATTTATAAAGATTAAGTAGAATAATGTAGTAAAATGGCTAACCTGGTCCCAGATCACCTGTTCACACCCCTCTTATTGGCAGATAGAACCATTTCCAGTTTCCAAGCTAATTTACTGCAATTCTACACGTTTTGCCAGTTTCAAAGCTATTTTCCTGCAATTTACACGTTTTGCCATGGGCCGGAGAGAAAATGTTACAGTTTTAAAGCTAATTTCCTGCAATTCTACACATTTTGCCATACCTTATGTGTGATCTTACGGTACCAGGGATCAAATGGGTTTAGATGATTTATTTATTTTTGTCGGTCCATCAGTTGAGTATGGCTCTGCTAGAGATTGATAACGTCACATGGACTAATTTGCCATGGTAACAGGTGCAGAGGGGTGTCCACATCCCCCTGATCATCGCAGGTGGGGGTGGGGGACGTGGGTACAGCAGCCAATCCGACAGCCAGAATGAGTTGATGGACGACCCCAAAGTACCAGGGCGCAACGGGAAGTCTGGCGCAGCAGGTAAATCACTGTGTGTATTGTGAAGAACTGCTTGACTATATGTATGTTTCCGTGTGTGTGTGCCAGACCTGGGATGACTATAGTTGTAACTATGGTTTGTGGAAAGTAACAACATTTCTGGGGAATCAAAGTTACTTTGGAGAGGACTACAACAAAAAATTACAACTTAAAACTACTTGAATACAGATCTGAGAAAGCAACTACATTTTCAAACTATTTTTTAATTTATTTCACCTTTATTTAATTACAATTTAGCAGATTAACACTGGAGTGATAAATGAGCAGATGATGATGTGCAAGTTGACATACTGGTGTGCAAAAGAGCAGAAAAGTAAATAAAAACAGTATGGGGATGAGGAAGGTAGGGCTATTTACAGATGGACTACAGTGCCTTGCGAAAGTATTCGGCCCCCTTGAACTTTGCGACCTTTTGCCACATTTCAGGCTTCAAACATAAAGATATAAAACTGTATTTTTTTGTGAAGAATCAACAACAAGTGGGACACAATCATGAAGTGGAACGACATTTATTGGATATTTCAAACTTTTTCAACAAATCAAAAACTGAAAAATTGGGCGTGCAAAATTATTCAGCCCCTTTACTTTCAGTGCAGCAAACTCTCTCCAGAAGTTCAGTGAGGATCTCTGAATGATCCAATGATGACCTAAATGACTAATGATGATAAATACAATCCACCTGTGTGTAATCAAGTCTCCGTATAAATGCACCTGCACTGTGATAGTCTCAGAGGTCCGTTAAAAGCGCAGAGAGCATCATGAAGAACAAGGAACACACCAGGCAGGTCCAATATACTGTTTTGAAGAAGTTTAAAGCCGGATTTGGATACGAAAAGATTTCCCAAGCTTTAAATATCCCAAGGAGCACTGTGCAAGCGATAATATTGAAATGGAAGGAGTATCAGACCACTGCAAATCTACCAAGACCTGGCCGTCCCTCTAAACATTCAGCTCATACAAGGAGAAGACTGATCAGAGATGCAGCCAAGAGGCCCATGATCACTCTGGATGAACTGCAGAGATCTACAGCTGAGGTGGGAGACTCTGTCCATAGGACAACAATCAGTCGTATATTGCACAAATCTGGCCTTTATGGAAGAGTGGCAAGAAGAAAGCCATTTCTTAAGGATATCCATAAAAAGTGTCGTTTAAAGTTTGCCACAAGCCACCTGGGAGACACACCAAACATGTGGAAGAAGGCGCTCTGGTCAGATGAAACCAAAATTGAACTTTTTGGCAACAATGCAAAACGTTATGTTTGGCGTAAAAGCAACACAGCTGAACACACCAACCCCACTGTCAAACATGGTGGTGGCAGCATCATGGTTTGGGCCTGCTTTTCTTCAGCAGGGACAGGGAAGATGGTTAAAATTGATGGGAAGATGGATGGAGCCAAATACAGGACCATTCTGGAAGAAAACCTGATGGAGTCTGCAAAAGACCTGAGACTGGGACGGAGATTTGTCTTCCAACAAGACAATGATCCAAAACATAAAGCAAAATCTACAATGGAATGGTTCAAAAATAAACATATCCAGGTGTTAGAATGGCCAAGTCAAAGTCCAGACCTGAATCCAATCGAGAATCTGTGGAAAGAACTGAAAACTGGTGTTCACAAATGCTCTCCATCCAACCTCACTGAGCTCGAGCTGTTTTGCAAGGAAGAATGGGAAAAAATGTCAGTTTTTGATTTGTTAAAAAAGTTTGAAATATCAAATAAATGTCGTTCCACTTCATGATTGTGTCCCACTTGTTGTTGATTCTTCACAAAAATAATACAGTTTTATATCTTTATGTTTGAAGCCTGAAATGTGGTAAAAGGTCGCAAAGTTCAAGGGGGCCGAATACTTTCGCAAGGCACTGTATCTGTACGCAAGACAGCTGCAGTGATCGGTTAGCTGCTCAGATAGTTGATGTTTAAAGTTGGTAAGGGAAATAAAAGTCTCCAACTTCAGCGATTTTTGCAATTCGTTCCAGTCACTGGCAGCAGAGAACTGGAAGGAAAGGTGGCCAAATGAGGTGTTGGCTTTGGGGATGATCAGTGAGATATACCTGCTGGAACGTGCTGCTGGAATACATTTAAACTCAACAAATCCAGAAAATTATTTATTTCAGGTTTTATTTGTATCATCACATTCCCAGTGGGTCAGAAGTTTTAATTAGTATTTGGTAGCATTGCCTTTAAATTGTTTAACTTGGGTCAAACGTTTAGAGTAGCCTTCCACAAGCTTCCCACAATAAGTTGGGGGAATTTTGGCCCATTTCTCCTGACAGAACTAGTGTCACTGAGCAAGGTCTGTAGGCCTCCTTGCTCTCATACGCTTTTTCAGTTCTGCCCAAAAATTTTTATGGGATTGAGGTCAGGGCTTTGTGATGGCCACTCCAATACCTTGACTTTGTTTTCCTTAAGCCATTTTGCCCCAACTTTGGAAGTATGCTTGTGGTCATTGTCCATTTGGAAGACCCATTTGCAACCAAGCTATTTATTTTTTAAACTTTATTTAACTAGGCAAGTCAGTTAAGAACAACTTATTATTTTCAGTGACGGGTTAACTGCCTGTTCAGGGGCAGAACGACAGATTTGTACCTTGTTAGCTCGGGGGTTTGAACTTGCAACCTTCCGGTTACTAGTCCAACGCTCTAACCACTAGGCTACCCTGCCTGACTGATGTCTTGACATCCTGACTGATGTCTTGACATCCTGACTGATGTCTTGACATCCTGACTGATGTCTTGACATCCTGACTGATGTCTTGACATCCTGACTGATGTCTTGAGATGTTGCTTCAATATATCCACATAATTTCCCCTCCTCATGATGCCATCTATTTTGTGAAGTGCACCAGTCCCTCCTGCAGCAAAGCACCCCCAATCCATTGTGGTCTCCTGTATCCCGCTCCCTCTGTTCAGTTTTAGTTCACTAAAACTACAGCCTTTTAAAGGCGGGCTCCCCTACTGACTTCTATTAACAAATCAATATAATTATTTACCACTCATCACAAATCAAATTTTATTTGTCACATGAGCCGAATACAACAGGTGCAGACATTACCGTGAATGCTTTATTAAAATTACTTACAAGCCCTTGACCAACAATGCAGAGTAAGAAAATAATTGCTAAATATACTATAGTAAAAAAAGTTACACAATAACAAGGCTATTGTTATTGTTATTAGGCTACATGCTAAGGGGGTACCAGTACCAAGCCAATGTGTGGGGGGACAGGTTAGTCGAGGTAATTAAGGTCAACTTTTAACAAGGCACACCTGACAATTGAGGAGTGACCCCAATTGGCTTACTGCAAATGTAAAAGTGGTGACTAAACTCAACAAAAAGAAGAATAAATTGTATTATGAAGCCAAGCTCAATGATGTAAAGAATGATTGGAAAAAACTTGAGTACTTTAAATTGAATGGCTTTTTCATCACAAAACAATTTTATGTAGCCAATTATTTTTATGATTACTTGTGGGCAAATACCAACAATGAAGAGTGAGCCATTGAACACATGTATAAAAAAAACTAATATTGAAAGAAAGGCATTGCAAGTTTGAATTTTGTAAAGGTAGTGGGAGAGGTGGAAAAAAAGATTGTTATTGATCAGCAATTGTCACAGCCTGACCATATAGAGAGCCCTTGTTTCTCTATGGTGTAGTAGGTCAGGGCGTGACTGGGGGTATTCTAGTTTGTTATTTCTATGTGGTGTTCTAGTTTATTTTTCTGTGTTGGTGATTTGTATGATTCCCAATTAGAAGCAGCTGGTAATCGTTGTCTCTAATTGGGGATCATATTTAGGTAGCATTTTTCCCACCTGTGTTTGTGGGATACTATTTTGTGTTTTGTGTATGGGCACCACGTAGTCACGTTTCGTTGTTAGTTTATTGATTTATTGTTTTTGCTAAGTTTCACTTTGTAATAAATATGTGGAACTCTACATCAGTTGAGCCTTGGTCCGTTTCTCCTCACGATTGTGACAGCAATGACAAACATGGCATTGACAACTTAGATGAAAAGCTACTGAGGATGGTAGTTGACTCTATAGCCACTCCCTGGAGGGAAGCAAAATTAATTCCGATACCCAAGAGTGGTAAAGCAGCCTTCACTGCTATAACAGCAGATCTATCAGCTTGCTGCCAGCTCTTAGCAAACTGTTGGAAAAAATATTATTTGACCAAATACAATGCCACTTTCTGTAAATACATTAACAACAGTCTTTCAGCATGCTTATAGAGAAGGGTACTCAACATGTACTGCACTGACACAAATTACTGATGATTGATTGAAAGAAATTGATAATAAGAAGACTGTGGGAACTGTATTGTTAGATTTCAGTGCAGATTCAGAGCTTTCTATCTAACAGAACTCAAAGGGTTTTATTTATTGTACGCTTCTCTAATGTCAAACGTAAACTGCGGTGTACGGCAGGGCAACTCTCTAGGCCCTCTACTCTGTTCTATGTTTACCAATGAACTGCTACTGACATTAAACAAAGCATGTGTGTCCATGTATGCTGATTATTCAACCGTATACGCAGCAGCAACCACAGCTAAGGAAGTCACTGAAACTCTTATCAAAGAGTTGCAGTCTGTTTTGGAATGTGTGGCCAGTAATAGAAATGGTTAGAAATTCCACATTGTTTGCAAAGTCAACTTAAACACAACACTGACACACACACTTACGCCACCAGATATGCCACCAGGGGTCTTTTCAAAGTCCCCAGGTCCAGAACAAATTCAAGGCAGTGTACAGCATAATACAGAGCCATAAGTGCTTGGACGTCCCTTCCATCTCATATTCAGGGCCATGAGTGTATAGAACTCCCTTTCATCTAATACACAGAGCCATGAGTGTATGGAACTCCCTTTCACCTAATATACGGAGCCATGAGTGTATGGAATTCCCTTTCATCTAATATACAGAGCCATGAGTGTATGGAACTCCCTTCCATCTAATATACAGAGCCATGATTGTATGGAACTCTCTTCCATCTCATATACAGAGCCATGAGTGTATGGAATTCCCTTTCATCTAATATACAGAGCCATAAGTGTATGGAACTCCCTTTCATCTAATATACAGAGCCTTGAGTGTATGGAACTCCCTTCCGTCTCATATACAGAGCCTTGAGTGAATGGAACTCCCTTCCATCTAATACACAGAGCCATGAGTGTATGGAATTCCCTTTCATCTAATATACAGAGCCATAAGTGTATGGAACTCCCTTCCGTCTCATATACAGAGCCATGAGTGTATGGAACTCCCTTCCGTCTCATATACAGAGCCTTGAGTGTATGGAACTCCCTTTCATCTAATATACAGAGCCATGAGTGAATGGAACTCCCTTCCATCTCATATACGGAGCCATGAGTGTATGGAACTCCCTTCCATCTCATATACAGAGCCATAAGTGTATGGAACTCCCTTCCGTCTCATATACAGAGCCTTGAGTGTATGGAACTCCCTTTCATCTAATATACAGAGCCATGAGTGAATGGAACTCCCTTCCATCTCATATACGGAGCCATGAGTGTATGGAACTCCCTTCCATCTCATATACAGAGCAATGAGTGTATGGAACTCCCTTTCATCTAATATACAGAGCCATGAGTGTATGGAACTCCCTTCCATCTCATATACAGAGCCATGAGTGCATGGAACTCCCTTCCATCTCATATACAGAGCCATGAGTGTATGGAACTCCCTTCCATCTCATATACAGAGCCATGAGTGCATGGATCTCCCTTCCATCTAATATACAGAGCCATGAGTGTATGGAACTCCCTTCCATCTAATATACAGAGCCATGAGTGTATGGAACTCCCTTCCATCTAATATACAGAGCCATGAGTGTATGGAACTCCCTTCCATCTCATATACAGAGCCATGAGTGTATGGAACTCCCTTCCATCTCATATACAGAGCCATGAGTGTATGGAACTCCCTTCCATCGCATATACAGAGCCATGAGTGTATGGAACTCCCTTCCATCTCATATACAGAGCCATGAGTGTATGGAACTCCCTTCCATCTCATATACAGATCCAATAATGTATGGAACTCCCTTTCATCTTATGTAGTGCAAGTGAACAGCAAACCTGGTTTCAAAAAACATATAAAGCAAAACCTCACAACACAATTTCTCTCCAACATAAGACTAGCTGTCATTTTTGTCGCTGGGTAATGGGGATCCTAATAAATTAAAGCATGTTTTCAGTGGTTTGTGCTCTGGAGTATCCTTTGGAGTGGATAGGTAATGTTAGTTTACAGTATTGCTAAATCAGCTTGTATACAGCTATTATTTGTTTCCTGTTTTTGACAGCAAGGACAATTGAAAGTTTGATGTTTAGGGTTGAAGTTTGAGTTGCAAAATGCAAGGGATTTACTGTAGTATGTCGTATTGGATAAGATACACTGATTTGGGGTGTATTCCAGTTTTGCTTGTGTAGTTCTGTTTATGACAATAGAGAATATTATTGAGTATATTGTCCAAAAGTAACAGTTTGAGTTAGTACTCAATCATTTAATTGGATTTGTAGTTATGTTTTAGTGTCTTTATGAGGGTATGTCTGCCTGGGTGTACTCCAGGTAGACATCTGTTAAGTAAATCGTTTGACAGTCCTAAGAAAATGTGTTTGCTCCCAGATAGAAACATACATTAACATGCACACATCTTTAAAAAAAAAAAAATAATATTCTCAGTACACTTCTTGTACTTCTATTCCATCCCTAATGCATGCGTTTCATAGCCCCGCTACCTCTGTGCATTGTCATATTTATCTTTCTTACTAGTAAAACAAGACAGGACAAGACGACAACCTTGCATGTCTATTCCTTCATATTTTTTCTCTCTCCTGTTCTACCGTGGGTGCAAACACAACGCCTCTCCATTACCGTTATTTTGTACACATCTTGGTCTCCATTATTCACTCGTTTTGAGTTGACTGCACCTCGCAGAACATAATATATTGATTAGGCTGTTCAGTAGGCCTTAGGCTTACTGTGAGTGGAGCCTGGTGAGCGCGAAATGAAATATTCACTCTGCCAGTGCTGTTTGTTGCTGGCATTCATAGGGTGTTCTTTTTTATAAGTTTTGGATTTACTTTTGTTTGTTTCATTCTCTCTGTAACCAAGAGGAGAAAGAGGAGGAGAAATTAGGGCAAAACGCAAGCCGGGAGAGTGTTGGTAGGTTTAATTTAGGGTTTTTAGTGCTGACTACAGCTCGAGCCTGCTTGTGACAGGAGAGGGGGAGGCCCCAACTACAAATTACTGCCAAGTCTCTGTCAGATGCAAGGGTATTTACTGTATTTTTGGCTCGGTGCCGGAGGCATTCCTTGTGATGTTATTTCAGACAATGGACCTGAGTGTGAATGGAGTTTGAATCAAATAATCATAATATTATCATTGCCCATCCCATGAAAACATCCTACATCTACATTATATGGTGCCCCGTGTGAAGACTTACTTGCAACTTTGAAATACTATGACAATCCAGGAATCAATCAACCACTCAATCATTGATGAATTGATGTATTGGATATCCAAGAAGTATCTGTAAATGTGTGTACATTATTTATTTCAGTGTATAACTGTCTTGGGGTTTTTCCTTTGTGTCTTTGTGTGTGTCAGGTGGAGGCGGAGGTTGGCATGACATTAACCCTGGGTCTCAGGGCGGGAGACCCCTCATACTCGGAGGCCAGGGGGGGCAGCCCTGTATTAAGTTCAGCTGGGAGACCCGAGGGGGTTTCGGGGGAGGGGGAGGTGCCTGTACAACCGGTGGTGGAGGAGGGGGCTATAGAGGTAGGTGAAAACATATTTATAGTAAATATACAGTATATAGCATTGTAACATGAATATATAACAAAACTAATATGACATTACATCTCCAGTCTTGTCTTAACATGTTAAGGTAGGCTGTCCCTTTGCTATTTGTTGGTCTAACAAATTATCTTTAGCTTTCATTACATATTTCATCAGGTAGCACTCTAGATTAAATAAAACATTTATACCATTAAGGTACTCTGTAATATTTTCACTGACTAATTGTGATATTTTATTACCACCACCATCCCCCTCCCTTTCTCTAGGTGGCAGCACCTCTGAAGCTAATGACCCAAAGCAGGATGGAGACGACGGCTCCTCTTTCATCAGCCCAGAGGGAGAGACCTTCCTGGACCCTCTGAAAGGTAACAGATGATGAAATGAGAGACAATCACACTAACACTTTCTATGAACTATAGGGCGGCAACCGGCAAGGTAAAGGTTAGTGAGGTGGACCACAGTAGCCGGAAGTTGCTGGTTCAAGCCCCGGGCAGGGCGATAAAAGTGGGAACTGAACCATGACGGAGCATGTATCCTGTTGACCATGTCCGGTGTCTGTGCCTGTAGGTATGGAAAGTGATGGAGAGGTGATCATTGGCCCCGTGCTAAACTGTAGCCACTGTGAGACGGGCGAATGTCACAAGAACGAGGAGGGGACCTTGTGTTACTGTGAGGTGGACTTTGTACTGGCCCGCGACGGTGTGTCTTGTATCAACTCATCAACAGGTCAGAGACACACACACTCTCTCCCACTCTCATACACACACACACACAAACTGCAATTGAACACATTGTTTGGATCCACAGTTGTGGACAGTAAGTACAAATGAAACAGATATTTGAGAAGTCATACAAATAGTTAGTTGACACACAAATGAGCACTGTCGTGTCTTGACTATCATTAATAGTGTTTGACTGTTATTTTATAAAAATGATTACATACCACGTTCAATTATTACGCCATTAAGTTCATCATTTAACAATTAATTAAGTAGTAATCTGGGGCACCATGGAAAAAGTTGTTTAACGAGTTACTTTCTCCCGACTAAACTCTAAAGATATACATATCTGTTACATCAGTCACAGTCAATTAATTAATTCCTATTTACCTTCAGTCTCATTCTGAATGTCGCAAAACTCTTGGATATCTACACGAACCCTAGCATAAATGATGAATCAGCGATATACAACTAGGATTCATTATTTATTTACTAACTAACTAAATAATCACACATAATTACATAAACATACAAACAGGAGAGTTTACACATGGATTACTACACAATGCAATGAAAAATCCCTGGTGGATTAAACTGATATGATTAAACTGAACTTGTTTTGCAAAATGGCAGATTCAAAAGAGAAGGAGAGGGAGAGACAAAAGAATTCCACTAACGTACATACAGCTGATAACTATGCTCAAGGAAATGCAAATACTTTCCACATGAACGGCCGCTCATTTGAAAGAATTGCCATGTACATATTTACGTGTATGTCTTTGCTGTCTGTCTGTTGAAAACACTCAATCCATCTACAGGGAGTAATTTGACATGAAGTCTCGAGTTGTAAGCCTCTGGTTGTCCACCAGAGATCACCCTGTCTTTTTTAGAATGAGTCTTTCAGAGTACCACCCGGTGGTTCTCGGTTGAGTTTCCTAGACTATAGTACTTAAACAGCTGCAAACTGAATGTTCCTGGGAAGTCTTCTTCTTCGAGAGAGATAGTTTCAGAGTTTCCAACCATTTCGTACCTTTCAGCTCACGCTGTCGGTCATGCTGGTCTAATGTAGAGCTAGAACCATTTTACACGCCCGTAGCAACCCGACACTGTACTGGTCTCTAGAGATGTACAGTTCTTACCCATATCTGCGTGTGGACTGCATTCTCACGTTCTCTGGTGTAATGTACATTTCATTAGCAGTTGTTTATAAGCACTCACATTGGAGGGTGGTTCCATCACGTTGCCACAATGCCTGTGCTCACATGGCCGTGGTTACTGACTGAAAGTTACTGGTGAAACTTTTATATGAAGAACAATTCTCATTTAGAAGGCTAACATCACATTTCATCTTCTCACAAATAGTTTCATACTTAATAATATACAGTTGAAGTCGGAAGTTTATGTACACCTTAGTCAAATACATTTAAACTCAGTTTTTCACAATTCCTGACATTTAATCCTAGTAAAAATTCCCTGTCTTATTCTAAGAATGTGAAATGTCAGAATAATAGTAGAGAGAATTATTTCTTTCAACTTTTATTTCTTTCATCACATTCCCAGTGGGTCAAAAGTTTACATACACTCAATTAGTATTTGGTAGCATTGCCTTTAAATTGTTTAACTTGGGTCAAACGTTTTGGGTAGCCTTCCATAAGCTAAGATAAGTTGGGTGAATTTTTTCCCATTCCTCTTGACAGAGCTGGTGTAACTGAATCAGGTTTGTAGGCCTCCTTGCTCGCACATGCTTTTTCAGTTCTGCCCACAAATCGTCTATAGGATTGAGGTCAGGGCTTTGTGATGGCCACTCCAATACCTTGACTTTGTTGTCCTTAAGCCATTTTGCCACAACTTTGGAAGTATGCTTAGGGTCAATGTCCATTTGGAAGACCCATTTGCGACCAAGCTTTAACTTGTCTTGAGATGTTGCTTCAATATATCCACATAATTATCCTGCCTCATGAAGCCATCTATTTTGTGAAGTGCACCAGTTCCTACCACAGAAAAGCACCCCCACAACATGATGCTGCCACCCCCGTGCATCACGTTTGGAATGGTGTTCGTCGGCTTGCAAGCCTCCCCCTTTTTCCTATAAACATAGTGATGGTCATTATGGCCAAACTGTTCTTTTTTTTTGTTTCATCAGACCAGAGGACATTTCTCCAAAAAGTACAATCTTTGTCCCCATGTGCAGTTGCAAACCGTAGTCTGGCTTTTTTATGGCGGTTTTGGAGCAGTGGCTTCTTCCTTGCTGAGTGGCCTTTCAAGTTATGTCAATATAGGACTCGTTTTACTGTGGATATAGATACTTTTGTACCCGTTTCCTACAGCATATTCACAAGGTCCTTTGCTGTTGTTCTGGGATTGATTTGCACTTTTCGCACCAAAGTACATTCATCTCTATGAGACAGAAAGCGTCTCCTTCCTGAGCGGTATGATGGCTGAGTGGTCCCATGGTGTTTTTATTGCATACTATTGTTTGTACAGACGAACGTGGTACCATCAGGCATTTGGAAATTGCTCCCAAGGATGAACCAGACTTGTGGAGGTCTACAATTTTTTTTCTGAGGTCTTGGCAGCTTTCTTTTGATTTTCCCATGATGTCAAGCAAAGGGGCAATGAGTTTGAAGGTAGGCCATATAAATACCTCCACAGGTACACCTCCAATTGACTCAAATTATGTCAATTAGCAGAAGCTTCTAAAGCCACAACATAATTTTCTGGAATTTCCCAAGCTGTTTAAAGGCACAGTCAACTTAGTGCATAGTCCCACTGGAATTGTGATACAGTGAATTATTAGTGAAATAATCTGTCGAAACAATTGTTAAAAAAATTACTTGTGTCATGCACAAAGTAGATGTCCTAACCGACTTGCCAAAACTATAGTTTGATAACAACAAATGTGTGGAGTGGTTGAATAACGAGTTTAAATGACTCCAACCTAAGTGTATGTAAACTTCTGACTTCAACTGTAAGTTCCACAACATTTAGATGTAAACCTGATAACTGGGAAATATACACATTCAGAGATACAGTTATGTTGTTATACCAACCTTAATGAGATCCCAAAACAACTTCTCTGACATAATTGTTCTTTACCCACGGACCTTTCAAACTGTTTGGATTACAGAAATATTGTTTCTTTATTCAACCTTTTGATGTCACCGTACTGCAACTTCTCTCTCTGTGGTAACAATGGAATTTAACTTCCATTTCTGAATGAGTGGGAGAGAGCGTTTTCCTGCAGGTATTTACGACCGTCATAAAACTGTGGTGGGAGAGAGGGGGGGGATCTGGCGCATATGATCCTCACCCAAAAGGGCAAGTCCTGACAGCACGCACACACACATAGTGTTTGATATGGGTAAGTTTAGGCTCTCCGAACATTCACACCTGGCTCGATGGGCAATCAGCAAGCAATTGTCTGGACTTGAACAGAAAAGTGAGCATTCACACCTTTGGAATGTTTTTTATTAAACCGATATATGGCAATATAGTATTGATAAAATTCAACAGCATTTAGTGTCCATCACTAATATTCAGATAATATCGTGGTGCTCTTCAAATAAGATGTATTTGACCCAGATCTGATCTCTTCTCTCCCCTGACAGAGGTGTCTCCCCTGCCTCCCCAGCCCTCCCTGTCCCAGTTGGCCCTGGTTCTGTCTGTGGGGACTTCAGCCCTCATTGCTGCCCTGCTGTTGGCTGTGTCTGGAGTCATGATCAGTAGGTGGTAAAATGCATAGGATATAAACGCAGACTTATACAGGGACACAAATGCAAGGACACTTTTAGCATGAGGAATATTGAATACGTAGGCATTTGGGGTTATCCATACATACTTACTGTACTGTGAGCACACAACATACACCATTGCATCTGAACACATGTTATGTGCGTGCATGTACAGTTCAAGTCAAAAGTTTGGACACACCTACTCATTCCAGGGTTTTTTGTTGTTTGTACTCTTTTCTACATTGTAGAATAATAGTGCAGACATCACAAATATGAAATAACACATTTGGAATCAGGTAGTAACCAAAAAAACGTTGCACTCTCTTGGCATTCTCTAAACCAGTTTCACCTGGAATAATTTTCCAACAGTCTTGATGTAGTTCCCACATATGCTGAACACTTGTTGACCACTACTTCCGACAGAGATGGCCGCCTCGCTTCGCGTTCCTAGGAAACTATGCAGTTTTTTGTTTTTTTACGTGTTATTTCTTACATTAGTACCCCAGGTCATCTTAGGTTTCATTACATACAGTCGAGAAGAACTACTGAATATAAGATCAGCGTCAACTCACCATCAGTACGACCAAGAATATGTTTTTTGCGACGCGGATCCTGTGTTCTGCCTTACAAACAGGACAACTGAGCGGATCCCATGCAGCGACCCAAAAAAACGACTCCGAAAAAGAGGGAAACGAGGCGGTCTTCTGGTCAGACTCCGGAGACGGGCACACCGTGCACCACTCCCTAGCATTCTTCTTGCCAATGTCCAGTCTCTTGACAACAAGGTTGATGAAATCCGAGTAAGGGTAGCATTCCAGAGGGACATCAGAGACTGTAACGTTCTTTGCTTCACGGAAACGTGGCTCACTGGAGAGACGCTATCCGAGGCGGTGCAGCCAACGGGTTTCTCCACGCATCGCGCAGACAGAAAGAAACATCTTTCTGGTAAGAAGAGGGGTGGGGGCGTATGCCTTATGGCTAACGTGACATGGTGTGATGAAAGAAACATACAGGAACTCAAATCCTTCTGTTCACCTGATTTAGAATTCCTCACAATCAAATGTAGACCGCATTATCTACCAAGAGAATTCTCTTCGATTATAATCACAGCCGTATATATCCCCCCCCAAGCAGACACATCGATGGCTCTGAATGAACTTTATTTGACTCTTTGCAAACTGGAAACCATTTATCCGGAGGCTGCATTCATTGTAGCTGGGGATTTTAACAAGGCTAATCTGAAAACAAGACTCCCTAAATTTTATCAGCATATCGATTACGCAACCAGGGGTGGAAAGACCTTGGATCATTGTTACTCTAACTTCCGCAACGCATATAAGGCCCTGCCCCGCCCTCCTTTCGGAAAAGCTGACCACGACTCCATTTTGTTGATCCCTGCCTACAGACAGAAACTAAAACAAGAGGCTCACACGCTGAGGTCTGTCCAACGCTGGTCCGACCAAGCTGACTCCACACTCCAAAACTGCTTCCATCACGTGGACTGGGACATGTTTCGTATTGCGTCAGACAACAACATTGACGAATACGCTGATTCGGTGTGCGAGTTCATTAGAACGTGCGTTGAAGATGTCGTTCCCATAGCAACGATTAAAACATTCCCTAACCAGAAACCGTGGATTGATGGCAGCATTCGCGTGAAACTGAAAGCGCGAACCACTGCTTTTAATCAGGGCAAGGTGTCTGGTAACATGACCGAATACAAACAGTGCAGCTATTCCCTCCGCAAGGCTATCAAACAAGCTAAGCGTCAGTACAGAGACAAAGTAGAATCTCAATTCAACGGCTCAGACACAAGAGGCATGTGGCAGGGTCTACAGTCAATCACGGACTACAGGAAGAAATCCAGCCCAGTCACGGACCAGGATGTCCTGCTCCCAGGCAGACTAAATAACTTTTTTGCCCGCTTTGAGGACAATACAGTGCCACTGACACAGCCTGCAACGAAAACATGCGGTCTCTCCTTCACTGCAGCCGAGGTGAGTAAGACATTTAAACGTGTTAACCCTCGCAAGGCTGCAGGCCCAGACGGCATCCCCAGCCGCGCCCTCAGAGCATGCGCAGACCAGCTGGCCGGTGTGTTTACGGACATATTCAATCAATCCCTATACCAGTCTGCTGTTCCCACATGCTTCAAGAGGGCCACCATTGTTCCTGTTCCCAAGAAAGCTAAGGTAACTGAGCTAAAATACTACCGCCCCGTAGCACTCACTTCCGTCATCATGAAGTGCTTTGAGAGACTAGTCAAGGACCATATCACCTCCACCCTACCTGACACCCTAGACCCACTCCAATTTGCTTACAGCCCAAATAGGTCCACAGACGATGCAATCTCAACCACACTGCACACTGCCCTAACCCATCTGGACAAGAGGAATACCTATGTGAGAATGCTGTTCATTGACTACAGCTCGGCATTCAACACCATAGTACCCTCCAAGCTCGTCATCAAGCTCGAGACCCTGGGTCTCGACCCCGCCCTGTGCAACTGGGTACTGGACTTCCTGACGGGCCGCCCCCAGGTGGTGAGGGTAGGCAACAACATCTCCTCCCCACTGATCCTCAACACTGGGGCCCCACAAGGGTGCGTTCTGAGCCCTCTCCTGTACTCCCTGTTCACCCACGACTGCGTGGCCACGCACGCCTCCAATTCAATCATCAAGTTTGCGGACGACACAACAGTGGTAGGCTTGATTACCAACAACGACGAGACGGCCTACAGGGAGGAGGTGAGGGCCCTCGGAGTGTGGTGTCAGTAAAATAACCTCACACTCAACGTCAACAAAACTAAGGAGATGATTGTGGACTTCAGGAAACAGCAGAGGGAACACCCCCCTATCCACATCGATGGAACAGTAGTGGAGAGGGTAGCAAGTTTTAAGTTCCTCGGCATACACATCACAGACAAACTGAATTGGTCCACTCACACAGACAGCATTGTGAAGAAGGCGCAGCAGCGCCTCTTCAACCTCAGGAGGCTGAAGAAATTCGGCTTGTCACCAAAAGCACTCACAAACTTCTACAGATGCACAATTGAGAGCATCCTGGTGGGCTGTATCACCGCCTGGTACGGCAACTGCTCCGCCCTCAACCGTAAGGCTCTCCAGAGGGTAGTGAGGTCTGCACAACGCATCACCGGGGGCACACTACCT
Source organism: Oncorhynchus mykiss (assembly GCF_013265735.2). NCBI lineage: Eukaryota > Metazoa > Chordata > Actinopteri > Salmoniformes > Salmonidae > Oncorhynchus > Oncorhynchus mykiss. Next base: position 13,671,354 of record NC_048590.1, read on the forward strand.
GCCCTCCAGGACACCTACACCACCCGATGTCACAGGAAGGCCATAAAGATCCTCAAGGACATCAACCACCCGAGCCACTGCCTGTTCACCCCGCTATCATCCAGAAGGCGAGGTCAGTACAGGTGCATCAAAGCTGGGACCGAGAGACTGAAAAACAGCTTCTATCTCAAGGCCATCAGACTGTTAAACAGCCACCACTAACATTGAGTGGCTGCTGCCAACACATTGACACTGACTCAACTCCAGCCATTTTAATAATGGGAATTGATGGGAAATTATGAAAATATATCACTAGCCACTTTAAACAATGCTACCTTATATAATGTTACTTACCCTACATTATTCATCTCATATGCATACGTATATACTGTACTCTATCATCGACTGTATCCTTATGTAATACATGTATCACTAGCCACTTTAACTATGCCACTTTGTTTACATACTCATCTCATATGTATATACTGTACTCGATACCATCTACTGTATCTTGCCTATGCTGCGCTGTACCATCACTCATTCATATATCCTTATGTACATATTCTTTATCCCCTTACACTGTGTACAAGACAGTAGTTTTGGAATTGTTAGTTAGATTACTTGTTGGTTATTACTGCATTGTCGGAACTAGAAGCACAAGCATTTCGCTACACTCGCATTAACATCTGCTAACCATGTGTATGTGACAAATAAAATTTGATTTAATTTGATTTTCCTTCACTCTAACCCAAACCATCTCAATTGGGTTGAGGTCGGGTGATGATGGAGGCAAGGTCCTCTGATGCAGAACTCCTTCACTCTCCTTCTTTGTCAAATAGCCCTTACACAGCCTGGAGGTGTGTTGTCATTGTCCTCTTGAAAATCAAATGATAGTCCTACCAGTGCAAACCATATGGGATAGCGTATCACTTCAGAATGCTGTGGTATGCTAGTTAAGTGTGCCTTGAAGTCTAAATAAATCACTGACAGTGTCACCAGCAAAGCACCCCCACACCATCACACCTCCTCCTCCATGCTTCACGATGGGAACCACACATGAGGAGATCATCCGTCTAAATTAAATCAGATCAAATGTTATTTGTCACATGCGCCAATTACAACCTTAAATTCTTACTTACAAGCCCTAACCAACAATGCAGATTTAAAAAAAATACCTAAAAACTAAGAATAAGACATAAAAGTAACAAATATTTAAAGAACAGCAGTAAAATAATAATAGCAAGTCTATATACAGGGGGGTACCGGTACATAGTCAATGTGCGGGAGCACTGGTTAGTTGAGGTAATTGAAGTAATATGTACAGTACATGTACGTAGGTACAGTTATTAAAATGACTCTGCATAGATAAGAGAGTAGCTGCAGCGTAAAAGATGGGGGGGGGGACAATGGAGGTAGTCTGGGTAGCCATTCAATTAGATGTTCAGGAGTCTTATGGCATGGGGGTAAAAGCTGTTTAGAATCCTCTTGGACCTAGACTTGGCACTCCGGTACCGCTTGCCATGCAGTAGCAGAGATCATTTTTTTGACTAGGGTGGCTGGAGTCTTTGACAATTTTTAGGGACATCCTCTGACTGCCTGTTATAGAGGTCCTGGATGTCAGGAAGATTGGCCCCAGTGTTTTACTGGGCCGTACGCACTACCCTCTGTAGTGCCTTGCGGTCAGAGGCCATACCAGGCGTGGACGCAACCAGGCATGGACGCAATGCTCTCGGTGGTGCAGCTGTAGAGGATCTGAGGACTCATGCCAAATATTTTCAGTCTCCTGAGGGGGAATAGGTTTTGTCATGCCCTCTTTACGACTGTTTTGGTGTGCTTGGACCAAGTTAGCTTTTTGGTGATGTCTAATGTCCATTGCTCATGTTTTTTGACCCAAGCAAGTCTCTTCTTATTATTGGTGTCCTTTACTAGTGGTTTCTTTGCATCAATAAAGGTCTGATTCACGCAATCTCCTCTGAACAGTTGATGTTGAGATGTCTGTTATCTGAGCTCTGTGAAGCATTTATTTGGGCTGCAATTTCAGAGGCTGGTAACTGTAATGAACTAATCCTCTGCAGCAGAGGTCTTCCTTTCCTGTGGCGGAACCTCGAGAGCCAGTTTCATCATAGCGCGTAATGTTTTTTGCTACTGCACATGAAGAAACTTTTCAAGTTCTTTTAAATGTTCCGTATTGACTGACCTTCATGTTTTAAAGTAACGATGTACTGTCGTTTCTCTTTGCTTTTTTGAGCTGTTCTTGCAATAATATGGAACTTGGTCTTTTACCAAATAGGGCTATCTTCTGTATTCCACCCCTATCTTATCACAATTCAACTGTTTGGCTCGAATGCATTTTAAGAAGGAAAGAAATTTCACCAATTAACTTTTAACCAGGCACACCCGTTAATAGAAAGGCATTCCAGGTGACTACCTCGTGAACCTGAAAGAATGCCAAGAGTGTGCAAAGCTGTCATCAAGGCAAAGGGTGGCTACTTTTTTGAAGAATCTCAAAAATAAAATCTATTTTGATTTGTTTAACACTTTTTTGGATACTACATGATTCCATAACTGTTATTTTATAGTTGATGTCTTCAGTATTATACTACACCCTTGAATGAGTAAATGTGTCCAAACTTTTGACTGGTACTGTGTGCATAAACACACAAACGGGAATATTAATGCACACACACATTTAATTTACATTCTTTACAAACACCCACTTGTCCACACTGTCACTTACAAAGGCTGTAGATTCCCTGGAGACTTCTACACAGAATCTGAAAGCACTTACTTACTGGAATAAATATCCTTGGAGGGGGCTTCATCACATCAGCATGATGTACAGGTGGGGGAAGAAGACGCGTGGCGGCATTGCAACAATGAATGACACACACACCCACCCACCCACACACACTGATGAATGAAAGACACTAATGATGGACAACCAGTTAACTGGCAGTTGACAGAGCTCGTGCATTACCAGTTCATAAATAAATAAGTTCACATATTGTAAATTCAGCAACTAACGTGTTTGCAGCCCTGGTCGGAGCTGTTTGTTTGTCTGCTGCAGCGCTCTAGGGTGTTAATGTGTACATGTGTATAAGAGGGGGAGGGGAGTGTGTGTCGCATACTGTATGTGGCTGTCCTACTGGTTGACTTTTGTGTATGTCATGTGGTGTGTTTGTTTCCATGTGTACATACTACATTGTTTATTTGCATTCTGCATATACTTAAGTTCTTGACATACTATGATAATATTTGGTCACACTTTAAACAGAGTATGCTTTCTAAAAGGTGTAGTGAACCCTTTATAAGGCCTACGCAGATACTTCAGTATTATTTCACAAGCACATTTCATACTATATACATTAAAGGGTGGCATAAGGGTCATGACACATTTGGCACAGCACCAGAAGAAAGCACCTGTTATTATATGTTTTACGTTTGCAAATGATGTACCAACATGGGTCCTTTTTTACATCCCTTCACATATCTGTCCATATTTCCTCATAGTATATGTATATTCTTGTCTATGCAGTGTACAGACGTAAGCATACAGAGCTACAGTCCATTCAGCTGGAGCTCCAGAGCCCGGACTGTAAACTGAGCAAGCTGAGGGCTTCAACCATCATGACTGACTACAACCCCAACTACTGCTTCGCTGGGAAGTCCGCCTCTGTCAACGACCTGAAGGAGGTGCCCCGACGCAACATCTCCCTCACCAGGTACACTAGCCTTCACAAAGTCATAAACATCAACAATTAGAATAAGTTTACTTCAGCGGTCTTAAAACTTGCCTCACCCACTACCACCTGGGTGATGCCACAGCAGTCATTTGAGCAAGAAATCTCACCACACATCAGGGTGGTGTTCACTAGGGGGCCGATTCAGACTTAAGAAATGTGTACATTTCCTACACACCTTTCTCAGTAGTTGATATTCAGACTTGCCTATGCAGGTGCGTAATGGATGTGGCTATCTTGCAGGCACTGAATAAATGTAATCCAACCATTGAAAATCCTCCCAATTGCTGGTCAAGTTCATTCAATAGGGTTTTCAGCGCGTTTATCTTAAGTCATCCCGTTTAAATACGGTGGAACTTTAATTCAAATTTTGACGACAGACTCACTAGAATACATCGAGAGAACAGGTTCAGAATATAGAGATCAGTGAAAGAAAACCATTTAGATATATGCCTATTTTGATATATGCCATTTCAGCTTCAACAGGTCCACTTGAAAATACACTGATCTTGTCGATTATTTAGTCAAATTCTTGAGTTAGGAAAGTATGTATCAATAAAATGAAGAAAAAAAAACATGTTTGGAGATCGTTTATGCAGTAAATATATTGATGAATCCAAAATATTTTGGATTTTGATTCATCCTAAAAGTTTCCATATTCAAATTCAATCCATGAAATATTGGAAGTGTACAATAGGGGTTGAACAATAGTTGTTACGAATCCCTTTTGGCCCGACAGTCTAGGGGAGATGGTAACGAGACCCGTAACATAACTCATGCAATTTATAATAGTGACAAAGTAAAAGTGAGAACGAAATAACCACGACAACTGAAATCTACCGTCAAACTCAGGGTTTATGGGGGGGTCAGGAAAGGGGGCTGAGCTGGACCCAAGGAAAAAAACAATAATTATCCAAAACACCCCTAAGCTAGACTGGCCTATTTTAACAACAGCTAACTAACCAAAAATACAGTGGGTGGTCCGCCCAGTTCTAACTAGTGTTTTTAACTAAGTTTACCTACGGGTAGTGTATGCCCATGTGCGACTTGTCTTGGTTCCCCCTTTTCCCACCAGCAAACAAACACAGACACCATAACCAAAAACAATACTCACAGGTGAGGACAAAATGATATGGAGGTGCTCAAACAAAAGATAGCTCAATACATAAAGAGAGATAGAGACATAGTAGGAGAGGGTGAAAAAGAGCGATCTACAGACATATAACATTTACAGAGAGATCGAGCTCCAGACCAAACAACTGACAGGGTTTTTAAACCAAGGGAAAGGAACTGTGATTGGGTAGGAAACAGGAGGAGGTGTGTCTTCTGATTGATGATTGATTGGTGACTGATTGGGGAGTGATGATTTTCACCTGTGAGGGGAGAAGGAGAGAAAAGAACACAGGATACATACACACACACCCACAGGATACCTGTATCCATAACAATAGTCCTATAAACCAACCCTAATCCTCACTAATTATGGAACTGTATGACCACAGTCCAATCATCGTGAACCGTGCACCAGGCTCCATCTTTAAACTGCTACATGTGGTCTGAATTCCATAATGATTCAAATGGGCTACATGTCCCAAATTGTCATGGATCCCTCTGGAACTTTCATTGCGCCCTATTCCTACTGATTGTTTGTGTAAATCAGTAGTGGTTGTACCGTGTACATGTACAAATGTGCCCTTTGTTCACCACGGCGCTGTCGATTTATTGTTACAATGTCCGTTGGTACGTGTGAGTACCTGTCCTGTGTGTTTTGGCTTTTGAGCATTTGTGGATTGCGCAGATGATTATGGGTCTCGTCCCGTGTGTTAATCATCGTGCACATGTGCTATTTATTCAAGGTACTCCTCACTCGTTTGTTTTGGGTTTCTACCCTTTGTTTTTGTTACGTGTTTGTTTGGTCTTCGTCCCAGTGCCTTTACACGGCACGCCGTAATTTAGGGTATAATAAAAAATATATATATATATTCCACATTCCTGTGCCTGTCTCCCGAATCATTGTTACCATCGTGACACAAATTATTACACAATGTGAGCCTTATATAATCCACTATTGCTAGTGGCTCTCAGGAACAACTACACGGGACGTGACAGAGAAAAGAAAGGTTACAAATTTAGACTAGTTTCCTACAAAGGAAACTAACACTAAGGTGTCAGTTATAAATGTATGTGGGTATGACTGACGGTGGATGCCGATAGTGGCTAATATTTAACATGATACAAATTGTAAAATAGCCTAAAACTGAGAAAAGCCCTTGCATATAATTAAACCATTCTAAAGCACATTCAATCAACTATGCAGGTTTGGTGCTGCAGAGGCCTATAGCTTGGGTCTCCAAATTTCATCCCCACAAATTATGAGGGCATACAATAAAAACTGAATAAAGGCACAGCTATTTTTAGTCTACTTCACTGTTGAAAAGGGGCCGTGATACATGTCATGTTGATATGGTTTTCAGGTTGTTTCTATATGGTTTCTCATTCGTGTCTTGGGATCATAAGGAAAAATCATCTAAAACAATTTCTTTGTGTATTTTACAATCCCCTTCTCGAAATGGATGACTTTTTACCTCTCTCTTATTAATAGCACTTAGCAATTTTTAAATTACAGTGCATGGAGAATGCTTTTATTTCCATCAGAAAAAATTGATTCGATGCTTTTTACACTTGGAACCGGTAGGTTCGCTCGACCTTATTCGTGGTACAATTATGAGGACATTGAGTCACTGTCAAAATACGGCAGATCTGTAGACACACCTCCGCCACACCTTAATGTCTTTGATATCCACCCCAAAAGAATAGTTGGTGAATAGCATAATATTATCATTCTTAAGTTCAAGGTCTGGATACGGGTAGAGAGAATATTGCATAAAAAGGGAATTGTTCCATTAGCCACACAATAACTCTTGACGGAATTCACCCCTAGGCACATAGTGCCTATTTGAAAGTGTACACACCCCTCGCAGTTTTGTCACATTTTGCTGCCTGAAACATCTATCTAAAAAATGATTAAGATAGAAGTTTTTCCTACAGATCTACACAATCTACTGCACATTTTCAAAGTGAAAGAAAAAGTATAGAAGTTTTTTTTTAAAATTAATAACTTAATAACAAACTTAAAATGAAGATGTCTTGATTGCGAATGTTTTCACAACCCAGAATTGATACTTGGTGGAAGCCCCTTAGGCAGCAATTTCAGCTGTAAATCATTTTGAATAAGATTCTACCAACTCTACACAACTCTTAGGGCAACATACAGTGCATTCGACAAGGATTCAAACCCCTGGACTTTTTCCCCAAAATGTTTAAATAGAGCCTTAATCTTAAATGGATTAAATACATGTTTATCCTCATCAATCTACACAAAATACCCCAAAATGACAAAGTGACAAGAGGTTTTTAGAAATGTTTGTTATTTATTAAAAATAAAAAACAGAAATAGCTGATTAACATAAGTATTCAGACCCTTTGCTATGAGACTCAAAATTAAGCTCAAGCGCATCTTGTTTCCATTGATCGTCCCTGAGATGTTTCCCCAACTTGATTGGAGTCCACCTGTGGTAAATTCAATTGATTGGACATAATTTGGAAAGGCAAACACCTGTCTATATAAGGTCCCACAGTTGATAGTGCATGTCAGAGCAAAAACCAAGCCATGAGGTTGAAGGAATTGTCCATGGAGCTCCGAGACAGGATTGTGTTGAGACACAGATATCTAATGTCCATTGCTCGTGTTTCTTGGCCCAAGCAAGTTTCTTCTTATTATTGGTGTCATTTAGTAGTGGTTTCTTTGCAGCAATTCAACCACGAAGGCCTGATTCATAGTCTCCTCTGAACAGTTGATATTGAGATTTGCCTGTTACATGAACTCTGTGAAGCATTTATTTGGCCTGCAATTTCTGAACTTATCCTCTTCAGAAGAGATCATTCTGGGTCTTCTATTTCTGTGGCGGACCTCATGAGAGCCTGTTTCACCATAGTGCTTGATGGTATTTGCAACTGCACTTGAAGAAACTTTCAAAGTTCTTGACATTTTCTGTATTAACTGACCATCATATCTTAAAGTAATGACGTTTATCTTTGCTTATTTGAGCTGTTCTTGCCATAATATGGACTTGGTCGTTTACCAAATAAGGCTATCTTGTGTATAGCACCCCTACCTTGTCAAAACACAACAGATTGGCTCAAACGCATTAAGAAGGAAAGAAATTCCACATATTAATTTTTAACAAGGCAAACCTGTTAATGAATTGAAACGCATTCCAGGTGACTTCCTCATGAAGCTGGTTGAGACAATGCCAAGAGTGCGCAAAGCTGTCATCAATGCAAAGGTTGGCTATTTGAAGAATCTCAAATATAAAATATATTTTGATTTGTTTAACACTTTTTTGGTTACTACATGATTACATGTGTTATTTCATAGTTTTGATGTCTTCACTATTATTCTACAATGTAGAAAATAGTTTAAAAAATTAAGAAAACCCTTGAATGAGTAGGTGTTCTAAAACTTTTGACCGGTAGTATATGTAATATTTCAGTATATTTTTCATTTTATCTTTTTAAACCATTTTTTTCTTTGTCATTATGGGGTGTTGTGTGTAGATTGATGAGGGGAAAAAACAATGTAATCCTTTTTAGAATAAAGCTGCAACGTAACAAATTGTGGAAAATTTGAAGTGGTCTGAATACTTTCCCAATGCATCCATTGTTTTTGTAAAAATTGCAAAAAAAACGTAACAAGTTCAGTAATTTTGGTTGTGAATCATTGATGGACAGCAGTCTTTGAATTTTAAGCTGATTTAAAGTAAGGCCTGAGACTGGATCTCTGAGGAACACTCAACACCTATTGGAAAGCCATTCTGGTGTGTCTTTGGCATTCAATTTGTATAATTGTCCCTCTGAAAAATAAATAGGCAGGTTTTCCTTACCTGGGCTTTGCTCCTTTCGTATATATTTTGATCCTGATAAACTCCTACCTTGCATACCCATAACATAATGTTGCCAACACAATAATTGAAAATACAGAGCGTTTCACACTGCAGGAAACTGCAGGAATTGAACCGACAACCTTGCATTTCTAACGCCATGCTTTTACTGACTGAGTCACACAGGACCAGAAATCCTATCTTCAGCCATCTTTAAGTGGAATGTTAATTTTCCTCCTGCTTTGCAAAGTAGAGCAATTCAGTTAAATGGACTTCCATGCTAAAAACTAAAGTGCCTTCCTCACATTTGAAAACGGTTTGAAAACGGTTCAACCATAGATGAGACAGATGTTACATCACTAATGTATGAATCAGAAGCATCCGGTTGGCATTTCCGCTCAGAGAGGATGCCCAGTGGCTGGAAATGGGAGAAGATCGAGCGAGATGGATTTTGGTTGACATTGTGCTAATTTTCTCATCAATGAAACAGTTTTCTGATCCTAAAAGTAGGATCTGTTATGAACAGAGTGGGTTAAGTTTTGTAGAGTTTAACCTTTGCCAAAGTAAAGGAAAAAAATTACGTTGTTCAGAAGGAGTGCAAGGAGTAATTGAGTTATTGCACACGCGCACTTCACAGGGTAGGCGTTCCCGAACGGATATATGCAAATACATGCTAGAACACACCAATAGGATCTCGCTAGCTCTTGCTTGGCTCTGCCCACCTCCTTGCTTGTTCTTCCCACTATGATTAATTTGCTTCCATTGGAAACAACAGGCTGTGGTCTATCTTGGGTTAGTTGTAAAATTATTTGTTTCAACCTTATATTATACATAATGTAGTTTTATATGGTAACGTTTCCTGTACTAACATGCTGCGATGTCCTCACAAAGCACCAGCATTTCAGCTGACCCAGTGACCTCTGAAAGCCATGGCATTTATTGGTCGGGGACAGTACTTAAGATGTCCGAGAAGGTTAGATCACTGTGAAAGGCTAAGCTAGCCACCTGGTACACATTCCTTCCACCCAATAATAAATTACATAAACTGTGAATGCTTACTGCCTTGCAAAAGTATTCAGCCCCCTTGGCGTTTTTCCTATTTTGTTGCATAACAACCTGTAATTTAAATATATTTTTATTTGGATTTCATGTAATGGATATAATAGTTCAATATAGTTAAAATTGGTGAAGTGAAATGAAGAAAATTAAAAAATTCTAAACAATAAAAAACAGAAAAGTGGTCCATGCATATGTATTCAAACCCTTTGCTAAGAATCCCCTAAATAAGATCTGGTGCAGCCAATTACCTTCAGAAGTCACATAATTAGATTGCACACAGACGGACATTATTTAACTAAGTGTCACATGTTCTGTCACATGATCTACGTATATATACGCCTGTTCTGAATGGCCACAGACTCTACAACACCACTAAGTAAGGGGCACAACCAAGCACGCGGCACTATGAAGACCAAGGAACTCTCCAAACAGGTCAGGGACAAAGTAGTGGAGAAGTACAGATCATTATTAAAAGATGGAAAGAATATAGCACCACAACAAACCTGTCAAGAGAGGGCTGCCCACCAAAATGCACAGACCAGGCAAGGAGGGCATTAATCAGAATGGCAACAAAGAGACCAAAGATAACCTTGAAAGAGCTGCAAAGCTCCACAGCGGAGATTGGAGTATCTGTCCATAGGACCACGTTAAGCCGTACACTCCACAGAGCTGGGCTTTATGGAAGAGTGTTCAGAAAAAAGCCATTGCTTAAAGAAATAAAATAAGCAAACACATTTTGGTGTTCGCCAAAAGGCATGTGGGAGAGTCCCAAACATATGGAAGAAGGTACTCTGGTCAGATGAGAGTAAAATTGAACTTTTTGGCCATCAAGGAAAACGCTATGTCCGGTGCAAACCAAACACCGCCCATCACCCTGAGAATACCATCCCCACAGTGAAGCATGGTGGTGGCAGCATCATGCTGTGGGGATGTTTTTCATCAGCAGGGACTGGGAGACTAGTCAGGATCGAGGGAAAGATGGTCAAAATTGAAGGATTGATGGATGGCGCTAAATGCAGGGTAATTCTTGAGGGAAACCTGTTTCAGTCTTCCAGAGATTTGAGACTGTGACAGAGGTTCACCTTCCAGCAGGACAATTTTAGTTTTATTTGACCTTTATTTAACTAGGCAAGTCAGTTAAGAACCAATTCTTATTTTCAATGACGGCCTAGGAGCAGTGGGTTAACTGCCTTGTTCAGAGGCAGAACGACAGATTTTCACCTTGTCAGCTCGGGGATTCGATCTTGCAACCTTTCGGTTACTAGTTCAATGCTCTGACCACCAGGCTACCTGCCACCCCGTTGACCCTAAGCATACTACTAAAGCAATATTCGAGTGATTTAAGGGGAAACATTTAAATGTCTTGGAATGGCCTAGTCAAAGCCCAGACTTCAATCCAATTTTGAATCTGTGGTATGACTTAAAGATTCCTGTACACCAGTGGAACCCATCCAACTTGAAGGAGCTGGAGCAGTTTTGCCTTGAAGAATGGGCAAAAAACCCAGTGGCTAGATGTGCCAAGCATATAGAGACATACCCCAAGAGAATTGCAGCTGTAATTGCTGCAATTGGTGGCTCTACAAAGTATTGACTTTCTTTTTTTTTTTTGGGGGGGGGGGGTGGTTGAATAGTTATGCATGCTCAAGTTTTCAGTTTTTTGTCTTATTTCTTGTTTGTTTAACAATAAAAAAAAATTTGCATCTCAACGTGGTTGGCATGTTGTGTAAATCAAATGATACAAACCCCCCAAAAATCCATTTTAATTCCCGGTTGTAAGGCAACAAAATAGGAAAAATGCCAAGGGGAGTGAATACTTTCGCAAGCCACTGTATGTTGTAGTGTGTACTGTGGGTGCATTGTGAAGGCATTATGGAGGGATACTTTCGCTTTACATTTGGTCTATAAGACATTATCTTACCAATATGCATCTCAAAGTTGCCCTTTCGTTTGTCTGTGTGTGCGTGTGTGTGTGTGTGTGTGCTTTCATGTGTGCGTGTTCTTCCTTGTGTGTGTATAGGGGTCTGGGACATGGTGCCTTTGGTGAAGTGTATGAAGGGATGGCAGCGGGGATACCTGGAGAGCCCAGTCCCATGCAAGTAGCAGTCAAGGTGAGCCCTGACACAAACAAAAAACGAGAAATAAACAAACAAACTTACACACAGAATATACTGGGCCTCATTCATCTGTAATATCAGCAAGAATGTGTGTGTATTGGGTACGTATTTTATTCACAAACATTTCAGTGAGCTTATGTTGATTTTTTTATTGAACCTTTATTTAGGCAGGGGAGTCCTATTGAGACCCAGGTCACTTCTTTGATGGAGCCCTACTGTGCAGATGTATCCTTAGTTATGCACATCTGTCTACACAGCATTGTCTATGTTCTCTCTGAATGTCCTCATTGTGTGTTCTGTGTGCATCCCCTATAGACACTCCCTGAGGTGTGCTCTGAGCAGGATGAGCTTGACTTTCTCATGGAGGCTCTCATTATCAGGTAACACAAACCACGTTTCTATCCACAGTTTTCATGCAAGCAAAGTCATACTGTATGCAAATAAATCACAACAGGTGTGACGGAAACAAAGTGTTGGTACAATTTCACAAATGTTGACAGACAATTTGTTCATTCGACATGGTGGGATCTTTTTGTGTCGGTAAAATTAATTATGTGACAATTGCGGTGGAAACTATTTTATGTGCAATTATTTATATATAAACCATCATATCGAAGTAAACTTCGAGCCACCCAATGATATGCTCCATTGTGCTACCACCACAACGTGGAAAATAATTATAGTTTATAGGAAGATTAAATTGTTTTGATTAACTTTCCTGGTGGTTAAGTGATGGACAGTGATGAGCTTCATGCACATTTCCAATAAATATCTAGGGCTTTATTTGAAGGCTCGTGACACAATGATAAACACTTGGCTGCCAATTATCAAATAAAAATGACGTTGGTCTCATTCCATTTCATAATTTAAAACCTACCCCCATTTTGTCAGCTGACTGTTGTCTAGAGAGTATGCTCCAAAACCAGATGGCGTGCATATGATATGCTATAAAACGCAACAGTTTGTTTTGACAAAACTGTCAGTGGATTTGAAAATGTGACTTATGTCCTTTTATTTTTATGTGAACTAACTCATCACGCACAGCCTTTTATCCACAACAAATCAATTTGATGGAAACACATCACTGATGGAAAAATGTCCATATTGTTTTTATGCAGATTTGTTCATATTAACATGAACATCTCTCGGCAATTGGATGGAAACCTAGTTACAGTCACACAAACCCAAGCACACGCATGCACGCACTTAAACACTCTCTCTCTCTCACACACACACACACACACACAGCTTTTGGTTGAAGACATATTGCAAACATGCTCCATGGCAGACCATTCTTCAGCAACCATGTACCTTCTCCCTTTACTTTCCCCTTTCCTCCCTAACTCTCTCCCTTCTTTCCTTCTTCCTCCTCCTTCCTTTCCTCTCTCTCCTCCCTCCTCTCACTCCTTCACCCCTCTCCTCTCTCCCTCCTCTCTTTTATCCCCCTCCCCCTGCAGTAAATTCAGCCACCAGAACATAGTGCGGTGTATAGGGGTGAGTCTACAGGCCCTACCACGCTTCATCCTATTGGAATTGATGGCTGGAGGAGACCTCAAGAGTTTCCTGAGAGAGACGCGACCCAGACTGGTCAGTTCAGTTGCCAGTTTGTCTCGTATATTTTAAAGTGTACAGTGCGTTAGTTCAGAGCGGTAATGCTTTAGTGCACAGCTCAAGTGTTTTTTGTTAGATGAATATGTTGTCTTGCTCTAAGTCACAACAGCCAGAGATGGTACCTTGGAGCAGAGATTTCTGAAACCTTGAAAAGTAAGTTTGACTACATTTGCCAAATTGTTAAAAGGTTTGAATAAATGCAACAGTTGATTCTTTATTTGTAAGAAATGCAACAGTTGAACAGTGGATAACTGTAGTTTTTTTTCAATCACATATTGACTGGATAATAGCACTTAAAATATTTTACTGGCAATGGACAAATAAAGAATGAAGTTCAGGGATTTGGGTGGAATTAGGGTATTCAATTTATTGTAAAATGTTGTTTCTTAGAATGCACTCATATATACAGTATATTCTCTAATGGTATCAGGTATTCTTTGAATATTTTGTTTGAATAAAATGATATGTGCCTCATTGCATAAATACACTAGGTATATTAGCATATAAACTACATGGCCAAAAGTATGTGGACACGTGCTCTTCTGGGAACGCTTTCTAAAGTGGCTTGCGAAAGTATTCACCCCCTTGTTATTTTTACTATTTTGTTGCCTTACAACCTGGAATTAAAATAGATTTCTGGGGGTTTGTATCATTTAATTTACACAACATGCCAACCACGTTGAAGATGCAAATTTCTATTGTGAAACAAACAAGAAATAAGACCCCAAAAAAATGAAAACTTGAGTGTATATAATTATTCACCCCCCAAGTCAATACTTTGTAGAGCCACCAATTGCAGCAATTACAGCTGCAATTCTCTTGGGGTATGTCTCTATAAGCTTGGCACATCTAGCCACTGGGATTTTTGCCCATTCTTCAAGGCAAAACTGCTCTAGCTCCTTCAATTTGGATGGGTTCCACTTGTGTACAGCAATCTTTACGGCATACCACAGATTCTCAGTTGTTTCCCTTTAAACCACTCAAGTGTTGCTTTAGCAGTATGCTTAGGGTCATTGTCCTGCTGGAGGGTGAACGTCCGACACAGTCTCAAATCTTTGGAAGACTGAAACGGGTTTCCCTCAAGGATTTTCCTGTATTTAGCCCCATCGATCATTCCTTCAATTCTGACCAGTTTCCCAGTCCCTGCCGATGAAAAGCATCCCCACAGCATGATGCTGCCACCACCATGCTTCACTTTGGGGATGAAGTTCTCGGGGTGATAAGAGTTGTTGGGTTTGCCCCAGACATAGCATTTTCCTTTCCTTGGAGTTTTGGTGGGCAGCCCTCTCTAGGCAGGTTAGTTGTGGTGCCGAATTCTTTCAAATTTTTTAGTAATGGATTTAATGGTGCTCCGTGGGATTATCAAAGTATCTGATATTTTTTTGTAACCGAAACCTGATCTGTACTTTTCCACAACTTTGTCCCTGACCTGACTTTGTCCCTGACTTGCACCATATCTAATTTAGGGGCTTCATAGCAAAGGGGGTGAACACATATGCACGGACCACTTTTCAGTTTTTTATATTTTTGAATTTTTTTAAAACACTTTTTTTTTTCAGTTCACTTCACCAATTCCGACTATTTTGTGTATGTCCATTACATGAAATTCAAATTAATATCTATTTTAAATTACAGGTTGTAATGCAACAAAATAGGAAAAATGCCAAGGGGGATGAATACTTTTGCAAGGCACTGTACTAGATGTTGGAACATTTTTGTGGGGACCATTTCTGTATGGACCTGTCAAGCTGAAACAGGAAAAGGCCTTCCCCAAACTGTTCACAAAGTTGGAGGCACAGAATTTTCTTGAATTTCATAGCATGCTGTAGCATTAAGATTTCCCTTCATTGGAACTAAGGGGCCTAGCCCGAAACATGATGGTGTCATCTGCATAGAGGTGGATCAAAGAATCACCCACAGCAAGAGCAACATCATTGATTCATACAGAGAAAAGAGTCGGCCCGAGAATTTAACCCTGTGGCACCCCAATAGAGACGGCTTTTATACATGAATCTGTTATTCCAATAATCACACAATTGTTTTAAGGGTGGGAGTGGAAACCAACATGCACACAACACAGTGGGCTACACTACACCATTCTCACATATATGTGTTCTGAGTTCTCTGTTTGGACCTTATTCTACCATGGGGATAAGATACACACTTTTTAAATGTAACCTTTATTTAACTAGGCAAGTCAGTTAAGAACAAATTCTTATTTAGATCTGCGTTATAGGGCGATTGAAATGTTAAGGTAATTTCCAATTGAGCAGACATATGCAGCGTTTATCATGAGTACAGTCTCTGAGAACACGGGAACATTGTCTTCAAATTTCAATCACGCTGTAGAGCAGGTCTTCAGCTCTACGGATTGAATCAAGCCCTATGTATATATGAGCCTGATCTCTTCCTCTCTATCTGGTATCTCTCTATAGGAGCACCCTTCTAGTCTATCCATGGAGGACCTGCTCAACGTGGCCAGAGACATAGCACAGGGATGCCAATACCTGGAGGAGAACCAGTTTATACACCGGTAGGCCTAATGTGGTAGAGAAACATACTGTACATGGATTTATGTGTGTGCACAGTGTGCACATAATGTATAGTCAAACCCACACAATATGCAATGACAGACAAATACACTCTCACACACAGACACTAATTTCACCCACTTACTGTATACATACGCACACACAAACACACAAATAGCAGTGCACGCACACACCACAAAGACACAGTCCCCCACATTCACACCCTCCCAAACAAAAACAGATGGGAACAGAACGGTTTGACTGCTTCCCCCCGCAATCCCAGCAATCACCTTGCTTGGTTTCCACGGAGTCCTTAACCTGTGACAGGATTTTCCCTTTAACCTGCAACTTCCTGCAAGTCATCCAATGACAAACGAGCCCAATTAAAGCTAATTTACCCCAAAATGTGCTGTCAACTATGATACCGCCTAATGGTGTCACAGGAGTGTAGCTACAGACACACATGCAGACCCTAGCATGCACACACACGAACACAACACACAGAAGCACTAGGCTACACACACTACACACACACACCAGCACAACTCCTTATTACAAATCACAGCCACCATCATCATCCTTGAGGCCACTACGTGTGAGTTCGTGTCACTAGTCTATATTTTCTTGAGGAAAACCTGCATTGACGACATGCTCTCTTGGAGCGCATTAAGTATCAAGTGCAATATCTCGAAGAGTGTGGTTGCTGCTTTGTCATACCACTCAAATTCTGCAGCCTCTTAAATCTTATTACAATCCCATACAACATAAATGTATGCATATGCTAAATCTGGCTGTGAATAACACTGTCTTGTTTAATCCGAATTCAAACAGTTCAGATTAACCAATTTAATGTTCAGTTAATGCTTAATGCTTTAATACATGAATCTGTTATTCCAATAATCACACTCAATTGTTTAAGGGTGGGAGTGGAAACCAACATGCACACAACACAATGGGCTACACTACATTATTCTCACAGATATGTGTTTTGAGTCCTCTGTTTGCCCTTATTCTACCATGGGGATAAGATACACACCGACAGACAGAAGGACGGAAGGACGGACAAGCTCGCACACACTAACGCAGACGGACAGACAGACAGACAGGGTCGCACACACTAACGCAGACGGACAGACAAGCTCGCACACACTAACACAGACGGACAGACGGACAGACGGACAGACGGACAGACAGAGAGACAGACAAGCTCGCACACACTAACGCAGACGGACAGACAAGCTCGCACACACTAACGCAGACGGACAGACAGACAAGCTCGCACACACTAACGCAGACGGACAGACAGACAGACGGACAGACAAGCTCGCACACACTAACGCAGACAGACAGACAAGCGCGCACACACTAACGCACATACAGATGAGCACACACATGCACAGATAGACAGAGACACACACACACACTAACACGAACACACCCCTGTAAGGTTCTTCTTGTCTTGTCACTTTGCAGGGACATTGCGGCCCGGAACTGCCTGCTGACCACCAAAGGACCAGGGAGAGTGGCCAAGATCGGGGACTTTGGAATGGCCAGAGACATTTATAGGTACTGCCATCATAAAAAGTCATTAAACCCAGCTACTATAAAGGTATATGTGGACTGGGGTGGTCTGGCGGTCTGGGCAGTTGCCTCTGGAGCACATGTACGATATACCGCTGCCAGCACGAGTTGGAGTATGGCCTGTTGCTACTTCAGCACCATCTCTCCTAAGTTTCAACTCTGTCTATCTCTTTTCAAACATGACAAAATACCAAAGGAGTGGGACTGCCCCACTCCTTTAAAATAATAATAATTGTCACGCCTGCTCCCGCTCTCCCTCTCTGGCGCTCGAGGGCACCAGGCTGCCTATACCTTCATTATGCACACCTGTCACCATCATTACACTCATCAGCGCTCAATGGACTCACTTGGACTTCTTCACCTTGTTGATTGCCCCATCTATATCTGTCTGTTCCTCAGTTGGTTCCCCAAGTCAGCTTTAATGTTTTCATGGCCAGACGCTGTCCTGTCCAGTTTCATGTCCATTGTTTATTAATTAAATGTTCACTCCCTGTACTTCCTTCTTGTCTATTAGCGTCGATCCTTACAAAAATATATATTTAAACAACAAGGCCCAAGGAGATGTGGCCAGTATACTACGGCTAAAGGCTGTTCTTCTGTATGACGCAACGCGGAGTGCCTGGACACAGCCATTAGCCGTGGTGTATTGGCCATACATCACAAACACCTGAGGAGACTTATTGCTGTTATAAACAGGTTACCAACATAATTAGGGCAGTAAAACTAAATATTTTGTTATACCCCTTGTATACATTCTGATATACCATGGCTTTCAGCCAGTCAGAATTCAGGGCTCAAACCACCCGTTGGTAACCAGTTTATAATAGCAATAAGGCTCCTCAGGGGTTTGTGATATATGGCCAATACACCACAGCTAATGGCTGTGTCCAGGTCACGGTATATTGGCCATATACCACACCTCCTTGGGCCTTATTGCTTAAATATACCACCGTTTTCAGACATTCATTATCCAGGACCCAAACTATCTAGTTTATAATTCTGTTTATTACTGCCTGTGTCTGTTGCTAGTGACACAGTCCATTTCTTCTTCTGGGAAACAAAGTCGATTACAAATTATTTTTTTACAATCTGAGTGGGATCCATGGATACACCGTTTAGTTAGTAATGGCTGCCATGATGGCACCAAACACTTTATGTCTAGTTGTAGAATGCCAATTCTATCTAGAATGTCAATTTGAAGATTGCTGGGGGCATTTCATTTCAATTTGATGGCATTTGGTACAAATAATAATGTCTCACAAACACAGGAAGGCTAGGAGGTTAAAAGTAGAAGCCACATTTTGGTTGGACCTTGTGTACAATTGACGAATAAAGCGATCTTAATCTTAATTTTACAGTTTTATTCATCCTCAAAGTCCTTGTGATTGCATACTGACTTGAGGTGTTTTCCCAGTTGCAATTCCAATCCACACTGCACCGTTCACAAATGCACAACCCAATGAGGAAATCACCTCCACCACCCACATCTCAGCCTGACGTCACAAAGAATTGGAGGATGAATGTTATAACACACATGAAAAAATACTACAATTTAATATATAATTCTAAAGTAAACTGTAGTATACTGTAGAATACTACACACTGTAGTATCCCTCGCTCATCAGGAGTAGTACTTACTATGGAATGTTATAGTATACTCAGGCTTCTGAGTGGCACAGCAGTCTAAGGCACTGCATCTCAGTGCTTGAGGTGTCACTACAGACACCCTGGTACGAATCCAGGCTGTATCACAATCAGCCATGATTGGGAGTCCCATAGGGCAGCGCACATTTGGCCCAGCGTCATCCGGGTTTGGTCGGTGTAGGCCGTCAATGTAACTAAGAATTGGTTCTTAGTTAACTGACTTGCCTAGTTAAATAAAGGTAAAATAAAAATAAATACTGTGGAATACTATACTAAATAGTATTATGTGCCAAAAACCTATTTCATAAATACCACAGTAATGTCCACAAAAACATTACAGTCTGCAAAAACACTACATTTTCACTATAGTAAATACTACAGTATTTAGTTTGCACATTCCCCTCCCCCATATCGCAATGTGCCACCCATAAGTGAGAAACCATATATTGTGTTCCCTACAGGTTATAGAAAAGAGCCGACGTCCTAAACTATCCATTCAGACCCCAGTCCTACCTACCTACAAGTTGTGGAAAATTTGCTCTTTCAGTATTTCTTTAGTAGGTTTCCTGAAGGAGAAAGCCTTCACTTCTATGTCAAGGATAATAAAACAAACACACTACAGTAAATAGTACAGTACTGACTTGAGGTGTTTTCCCAGTTGCAATTCACAAAAACACTACAGTAAATACTACAATATACTACAATCTGCAAAAACACTACATTATAATTGCTAATTAATTTAACGTGTGTCTGTCCAGTATTATGTTTTTTTCATAGGGAGACATATCTGTTCAAACGTTGTCAACAATACCTCCGAGTGTTGGTCGATGTATCAAATTAATTTGATTAATTAAAATGTATGTTTTAGCGCGATGTTCCAAATGCCTGTAACGCAAGAATCAAGTTTTAAAAAAAATTCCAGGTTTTTATGAGCATTCTGTTTTTTTTGTCTCGTCTCCAGTGGTGTAAAGTACTACTTAAGTAGTTGTTTGGGGTATCTATACTTTACTATTTATATTTTTGACAACTTTTACTTTTACTCCACTACAAAATAAAATAATTTACTTTTTACTCCTTACATTTTCCCTGACACCCAAAAGTACTAGTTACATTTTGAATGCTTAGCAAGACAGGAAAATTGTCTAATTCCCACACTTATCAAGAAAACATCCCTAGTCATTCCTACTGCCTCTCATCTGGCAGACTCACTAAACACAAGTGTGCCCCTGGCTATCAGTAAATAATAAAAAAAAATATTAAAATATTGTCGTCTGGTTTGCTTAACCCTCTTTGGGATAAGGGGCAGAATTTTGATGCCCGGATGAAAAGCGTGCCCAAAGTAAACTGCCTGTTACTCAGGCACAGAAGCTAGGATATGCATATAATTGGTAGATTTGGATAGAAAACACTCTAAAACTGTTCAAATATTGTTTGTGAGTATAACAGAGGACAAGCCAACCCCCCAAAAATAACCACTGTTTTCAATGGCTGGCACTTTTATTAAGGCGAAAACCTCCCTGATTGCAGTTCCTAGGACTTCCACTAGATGCCAACAGTCTTTAGAAAGAGTTTCAGGCTGTTTTTTTGACAAATTAGCTAGAAGTTGTATGTGGCTCCCATTTTGGCTGTAGTGTTTTCATGTGCGTGGAGGAAAGCGCATTCTTTGTTATTTATCTCCGGTAATGAACATACTATTCTCCGTCTTAAATTGTATTGTTTATTTATGTATTGGGGTACCTAAGGTTTGATTATAAACGTTGTTTGACTTGTTTGGATAAGTTTATTGGTAACGTTTGGGATTCATTTTGTATGCATTTTGAAGGAGGAAAACCGGTGAATTATTGACTGAAGCGTGCCAGCTAAACTGAGTTTTTATGGATATAAAGAAGGACTTTATCGAACAAAAGGACCATTTGTGATGTAACTGGGAGTACGAACAGAAGAAGATCTTCAAAGGTAAGGCATATATTATATCGCTATTTTTGACTTTCGTGGCCCACTTGCCAGGTTTAAAAAATTGTTTTCATGCTTTTGTATGCGGGGTGCTGTCCTCAGATAATCGCATGGTCTGCATGGTGTGCTTTCGCCGTGAAGTATTTTTGAAATCTGACATAGCGGCTGGATTAACAAGATGTTAAGCTTTATTTTGATGTATTCCACATGTATTTTCATGAATGTTAAATATACATTTTTCTGTAGTTTGAATTTCGCTCACCGGATGTTGTCCAGATGGGTCGCTAGCAGAACGCCTGCGCTAGAAAGGTTAATATAAGGATGTTTTATGATTTATACTTCCACGTTTGATAGACTTGTAGACTTACTCAAATGGTATTTTACTGGATGGCTCAATTTTATCTTGAGTCATTTTCTTTTAAGGTATCCACTTTTACTCAAGTATGACAATTGGGTAATTTTTCCACCAATGCACGTCCCCTTCGCTCATTCTATGCTGTTTACACTGTGCACCTTCCCACCCACACACAGACACCAAGTCCCTCCCCCTGCCATCAAAAGAAGAAGCTTAAACTCGCTATTTGCATTTGATGTTTGGTCCAACAGTCATATGGACAGACACAATTAGAGACATTATTCTACTGTAATGGACCAGAACTTAACCTTTCTAACGATACCCTTTCAATGTCTCAACTCCTAAAATGTAGAACAGAGCTACTACTAAAACGAGAGTATCAATAAGCATGATTGTGGAAATTAAAGGCTCAGTTTCTGCCATGTGTGGACAGTGATTGGTTGAAGAGCATGCCTTTAGTTTTACTTGCATTTAAGAGCAGTTGGAGGCACTGGAAGGAGGGTTGTATGGCATTGAAGCTCGTTTGGAGGTTTGGTGACCAAAGAAGGGCCAGATGTATACAGAATGGTGTTGTCTGCGTAGAGGTGAATCAAAGAATCACAAGCAGCAAGAGTGACATCATTGATGTATACAGAGAAAAGAGTCGGCCCAAGAATTGAACCCTGTGGCACCACCATAGAGACTGCCAGAGGTCCGGACAACAGGCCCTCCGATTTGACACACTGAACTCTATCTGAGAAGTAATTGGTGAACCAGGCGAGGCAGTCTCTATGGGGGTGCCGATAAGAATGCAGTGATTGACAGAGTCGAAAGCCTTAGCCAGGTCGATGAAGATGGTTGCACAGTACTGTCTTTTATCGATGGTGGTTATGATATTGTTTGGACATTGAGCGTAGCTGAGGTGCACCAATGACCAGCTCGGAAACCAGATTGCATAGCGGAGAAGGTATGGTGGGTTTCAAAATGTTTGGTGATCTGTTTATTAACTTAGCTTTCGAAGACTTTCGAAATGCAGGGCAGGATGGATATAGATCTGTAACAGTTTGGGTCTAGAGTGTCCCCCCCTTTGAAGAGGGGGATGACTGCAGCAGCTTTCCAATCTTTAGGGATCTCAGGCGATGCGAAAGAGAGGTTGAACAGAATAGTAATAGGGGTTGTAACAATTGCAGCAGATAATTTTAGAAAGAGATGGTCCAGATTGTCTAGCTCAGCTGATTTGTACGGGTCCAGATTTTGCAGCTCTTTCAAAACATCAGCTATCTGGATTTGGGTGAAGGGGGGGGGGGGGGCTTGGGCAAGTTGCTACGGTGAGCTTAGAGCTGTTGGCCGGGGTAGGTGTAGCCAGGTGGAAAGCATGGCCGGTCGTGGAAAAATGCTTATCGAAATTCGTAGATAATGTGATAATGATCATGACAGTGTTTCCTATCCTCTGTGCAGTGGGCAGCTGGGAGGAGGTGCTCTTATTCTCCATGGACTTGACAGTGTCCCGAAACTTTTTGGAATTAGTGCTACAGAATGCAATTTTTTTTTGAAAAAGCTAGCATTTGCTTTCCTATCTGACTGTGTATATTGGTTTCTGACTTCCCTGAAAAGTTTAATATCACAGGGGCTATTCAATGCTATTGCAGTATAACACAGGATGTTTTTGCGCTGGCCAAGGGCAGTCAAGTCAGAAGGGAACCAGGGGCCATATCTGTTCTTAGTTCTACATTTTTAGAATGGGGAATGCTTATTTAAGATGCAGGAAAGCACTTTTAAAGAACAACCTCTACTGACGGGATGAGGTCAATATCCTTCCAGGATACCCGGGCCAGGTCGATTAGAAAGGCCTGCTCACTGAAATGTTTTAGGGAGTGTTTGACAGTGATGAGGAATGGTCGTTTGACCACGGACCTATTACAGACGCAGGCAATGAGGCAGTGATCGCTGAGATCCTGGTTGAAGAAACAGAGGTGTAATTGGAGAGCAAGTTTGTCAGGATGATATCTATGAGGGTGCCCATGTTTACGGATTTAGGGTTGTACCTGGTAGGTTCCTTGATCATTTGTGTGAGTTTGAGGGCATCTAGCTTATATTGTAGGACGGCCGGGGTGTTAAGCATATCCCAGATTAGGTCACCTAACAGTACGAACTCTGAAGATAGGTGGGGGGATATCAATTCACATATGTTGTCCAGGGCACAGCTGAGGGCTGAGGGGGGCCTATAACAGCGGCAACAGTGAGAGACTTGTTTTTGGAAAGGTGGATTAGAAGCTAGAACTTTTTGGGCACCAACCTGGATAGTAAGACAGAACTCTGCAGGCTAACTCCGCCCAATTTGGCAGTTCTATCTTGACGGAAAATGTTGTAGTACTTTTGGTGGCCTTCCTAAGCCAGGATTCAGACAAGGCTTGGACATCAGGTTTGGCAGAATGTGCTAAAGCAGTGAATAAAACAAATTTAGGAAGGAGGTTTCTGATGTCAACATACATTAAACCAAGGCTTTTACGGTTACAGAAGTCAACAAATTAGAGGGCCTGGGGAATAAGTGTAGTACAGGGGGCTACAGGGCCTGGGTTAACCTCTACATCACCAGAGGAACGGAGGAGGAGTAGGATAAGGGTACGGCTAAAGGCTATAACAACTGGTCATCTAGTGCGTTGGGAACAGAGAATAAAGGGAGCAGATTTCTGGGCGTGGTAGAATAGATTCAGGGCATAATGTACAGACAAGGTATGCTAGAATGTGAATACAGTGTAGGTAAACCTAGGCATTGAGTGACGATGAGAGACGCTGCGTCTCTGAAGGCACCAGTTAACCCAGGTGAGGTCTCCCCATGTGTGGGGGTGGGACAAAAGAGCTATCTAAAGCATGTTGAGCAGGACTGGGGGCTCTACAGTGAAATAAAACAATAAGAACTAACCGAAACAGCAGTAGACAAGGCATATTGACATTAGAGAGAGGCATAAAGCGATCACAGGTGTTGGTCGGAGAGCTAAGACAACAACGGGTAAATGGTGATGAATGGGCAGGGAGGGTCAGTTAGGTACACACAGGACCTGAGTTCGAGACTGTGGCTGACAGATAAACAAAATGATGTGCGGTGTTAATGAACATAATGGCATCAGCTGTGTAGCCAGGTCCATAGGGTTCAATGAGCAGCAATAGGTGAGTCAGGGAGCCGTTCAGTAGTCGCTACTACACTAGGCAAGCGGGAGACACGGCGTTCTGAAAGCTAGCAGGCCGGAGCTAGCAGATGGGTCTTCGGCTACATCGCCGTGGAAAAGCCTGTTGAAACCACATCGGACGATTGCGTCGGCAGACTAGTCGTGATGGATCGTCAGGGCTCCGTGTCGACAATAAAGGGTCCAGGCCAATTGGCAAAAGAGGTATTGTAGCCCAAGAATTAGCTGGTATACTACGTCGGCTAGCCAGGAGATGAGTCTAGCTTGAGGCTAGCTCAAGGCTAACTGGTGCTTGCTTCGGGACCGAGGCGTTAGCCAACAATAGCCACTCGGTTGCAGCTAGCTAGCTACGAGGATCCTGTGTAATGGTCCAGAGCTTGTGGCAGGAATCCGGTGATGTGTTAGAGAAAAGCAGTCCGATATGCTCTGGGTTGATATCGCGCTGTGCAGACTGGCAGGTAATTGTCTGAGCTAAAGCTGGCTGGTGTCTGAGCTAATTGTCTGAGCTGAGATGAGGAGCGCTAGCAGTGTCAAACAATGACAAGAGCTAGTTTGCTGGCTAGTTTTGGATGGAGGTTCCAGTCATAAGGTATAAAAATAGCAGATCCATACCACATTGGGTGAGGCGGATGGAAAGTGAGATGTAAAGTGAGATTAAATTATATATGAAAAACAGACTATTTACAGACTAATAACAAACACACGTCCGACTGCTATGCCATGTTAGATAGACCAGTTCTAAGCAAATAGATCCAAGTTTACCAATAAAAAATCTACTTTGATGGAAAAACAGTGCGTTCTGAAAGTATTCAGACCCCTTGACTTTTTCCACATTTTGTTACATTACAGCCTTATTAAAAAATTGCTCATCAATCTACACACAATATCCCAGAGCAAAAACTGGTTTTAAGATATGTTAGCAAATGTATAAAAACTAAACAGAGGGAGTATTCAGACCCTTTTTATTTAGACCCTTTGCTCTGAGACTCAAAATTGATCTCCAGTGCTCCGTTAAAAAAAAAAAAACTTTCATGGAGTCTAGCTGTGGTTAACTCAAATGATTGGACATGATTTGGAAAGGCACACACCTGTCTATATAAGGTCCTACAGTTGACAGTGCATATCAGAGCAAAAACCAAGTCATGAGGTCGAAGGAATTGTCCGAGAGCTCCAAGACAGGATTGTGTCGAGGCACAGACCTGGGGAAGGGGTACCAAAATATTTCTGCAGCATTGAAGGTCCCCAAGAACAGTGGCCTCCATCATTCTTAAATTGAACAAGTTTGGAACCACCAATACTCTTCCTAGAGCTGGCCGCCCGGCCAAACTGATCAATCAGGGGAGAATGGACTTGAGCAGGGATGTGACCAAGAATCTGATGGTAATGTTTGTCCTTCTGGAAGGTTCTCCCATCTCCACAGAGGAACTCCATCAATCTGGCCTTTGTGGTAGAGTGGCCGAACGGAAACCACTCCTCAGTAAAAGGCACATGACAGCCCGCTTGGAGTTTGTCAAATGGCACCTAAAGGACTCCCAGACCATGAAAAACAAGATTCTTTGGTCTGATGAAACCAAGATTGAACTCTTTGGCTTGAATGCCAAGCGTCACATCTGGAGGAAACCTGGCACCATCCCTACGGTGAAGCAAGATGGTGGCAGCATAATGCTGTGGGGATGTTTTTGAGCGGCAAGTCTGGGAGACTAGTCAGGATTGAGGGAAAGATGAACTAAGTAAAGAATAGAGAGATCCTTAATGAAAACTTATTCCAGAGTGCTCAGGACCACAGACTGGGGTGAATCTTCACCATCCATCAGGACAATGACTCTAAGCACAAAGTCAAGACAATGCAGTGGCTTGGGACAAGTCCCTAAATGTCCTTTTGTGGCCCACCCAGAGCCTGGACTTCCACCAGCTCTAGCATCTCTGGAGAGATCTGAAAATAGCTGTGCAGCGACTCTCCCCATCCAACCTTACAGAGCTTGAGAGGATCTGCAGAGAAGAATGGGAGAAACTCCCCAAATACAGGTGTGCCAAGTTTGTAGGGTCATACCCAAGAATCGCTGCCAAAGGTTCTTCAGCAAAGTACTGAGTAAAGGTTCTGAATACTACATTTGTTTTTATTCTTTATAAGTTTGAGAACATTTCTAAAAAACGGTTTTTGAGTTGTTATTATGGGGTATTGTGTGTACTGTAGATTGAGGAAAAAAATGATTTAATACATTACAATAAGGCTGTAATGTAACAAAATGTGGAAAAAGTCAAGGGGTTTGAATACTTTATAAAGATTAGCTAGCTACCCACTAGCATATGAGCTTGTGCTTGAGAGATTGTTTATGAGACCGGTGTTCATTTTCTATAATGACTGCTTCAAGAAATGATTTTTTTTTTACAAAATTGTGACTCACCTCTTGAATTCTGTCTTGTTTTTTTTTTTTTTTTTACATTGATAAAATGTTGAGACTGTTGAGCTATAAAATAGTATATCATACAATGCATTTTTAAGGAACAATGGGAAAGTAATTTTGCTTTGAAAGTTGATAAGCTTGTAAACTCACTTTTGAGAAAAGGGCCTTTGCATATTTTGGTGCCTACTGGCGAACTCTCCTTTGTCTCCACCCATTCAGCATTGTTCACACCCTCTTAAGCCAGCCCCACCCATCTCTTTAAGGATTCACAATATTTTTCCAGAACATTGTGAAAACTTGCTTTGACAAAGACAAATCTGCCCGATTCCAGCCTTGCAGAAGCACCCCCAGATCATCACAGATCCTCCACCAAATTTCACAGTGGATGCGAGACCTGGAGAGACGCCTACAATCCACAGTATCGCGCACCCACTGTGAAATGTCTAATTTACAGCAACAACCTGGAGAATAGTAATAGGGGAGAGGAGGGGGATGAACGAGCCAATCGCAAGCTGGGGATGATTAGGTGACGGTTTGAGGGACAGCTTGGCAATTTAGCCAGGACACCGGGGTTAACACTCCTACTCTTATGATAAGTGCAACGGACTCTTTAGTGACCACAGAGACTCAGGACACCCGTTTAATGTCCCATCCAAAATACAGCACCCTACACAGGGCAGTGTCCCCAATCTATGCCTTGGGACATTGGGAAATTTTATTTTAGACCTGAGGAAAGAGTGCCTCCTACTGGCCCTCCAACACCACTTCCAGCAGCATCTGGTCTCCCATCTAGGGACTGACCAGGACCAACCCTGCTTAGCTTCAGAAGCAAACCAGCATTGGGATGCAGAGGGGTATGCTGCTGGCTAATAGAAAGTGGTTGTAATAGCTAGCTAAAGTTAAGCAAATAGGCTCAATGTTAGCCAGCTAGCCAGCCACCTAGCTAACAGCAATCTTTAACTAGAAATACAATCCGATTGTCATAGCTAGCTACAGTTAACCAAATTGGTTCAATGTTAGCTAGTTAGCTAACTAATAGGCCATAACTAGCAATGCGAAATGACATTCTGAAAAAACACACTTCATACATGTAAGTTAATGTTATCTAGCAAGCCAGCCATCTAACATCCGCTAACTTTAGCTAGCTAACGGCAAGCTTTATTGTTTAGACATGTAACAGTAATGTTAGCTAGCAAAAAAATATAAACTAAAATCCCAATCCATAAAATAAATATTATTAGCAATACAAACCGATTAGCAATACAAACCGATTGTCAAAACTAGCTAAAGTTAACTAAATAGGTTCAATGCTAGCTAGCAAGCCAGCCATCGAACTCCAGCTGGCTAGCTAACAGCAATCTAACCTCTTGAAACTCTGGGGGCGGCATTTCATTTTCCTGCCAACATATGAAATGATTGATTAAATCATTTCATTATTAGTGGGATAGGTATAATTTTGAATTATAATTTTGAATTCCTGACTGTGTGAAATGCAGTGTGTTGACCTTTTAATTGTGCAACAAAACTTATTTAGAGAAAAGTTTTTTTAAAGAGATATATATCGTGAATTGCCCATAAGTAAAAAAAAAACTAAAAAAAAAACAGAGATACAGTTTAGGCCATATTGCCCAGCCCTAATACCTCTGCATCCTCGTGATTTAAAAATCGTGTTTTTAAACATAAACTCAAACTTCAAGGAGTAGGGCATTCAAAGAGTTGGTCTGCGGTCTGATGTGATGTCATCAGCCTCCTTTTGCTTGAGGAGCAATAGAGAAGCAATAGAGAACAATAGAGTAAAGGCCCACACCCCACTCGAGCAATGTCATGGCAGTCGTGGATGCACCTTTTGTTAAGTGAATCAGGTGTTAAATGAGGTGAAAAGAAAACTGGAGTAGGACTTACACCTTTTTTCCTTTTTCCTCCATTACTTTCTCTGTATAGCCTACGGTATACACTTTTTTTTCTCTTCTTCCATCATTTCCTCCCATTTTTATTCTCATTTACTCACTCACACACACACACACCAACACGTACAGACAGACACATGCACACCGATGTGACTCAGGCCTGATTAAAAAGCCTCAAAGAGATGGATAGCTTTATGAATTACATGTCTTTTTTTATATTAAGCATAAATGGTGCAACATTTGTGTCCCAAAATTGACTGCATGTCTGGCTGGTATGGGGTTTACCCTTTGTGGAATTACCTCTTTGTCAGGATTATGACAACAAATGTCAACTCTGTCTGTACAAGGATCATGGGACAGCTGAAATCGCCACTGACTCACCGTATCACAAAATACCATAAATCCAAGTTGCCTTACATAACACTTCCACCAAAGCACCACAGATATACTACAGTATATAAAAACTACATAAACATCAAAACATGCTTCTTTCTTTCAACAGGCCTCCCACGCTTGCCAGTTTTTTAACAACTCCCGTCGCACAGTCCATCAGGTAGAGTTTTTACGAGGCGAATCGCAGGGGAGAGTGAAGAGTGATGGGAGTCTGTGGCTGAACCTAAAAACCAACTTATCCCTTTGAAAACGGCCAATGTGGCATCAATATGATACATATGAAACATTTATTTTTGTGTCAAAATTGACTACAAAGTATAAATAGGATAATTTTGGTCACAAGGTTAGTCTGGTCTAAAACAGAGTTTGGTACCTCAGTGCGTAATGACAAGTAAATTATTGTTTCGCTTTCAAAGGATCAGAGATGTTTTAAACTGAAAAGCCCTATACGGATTGATGATACAATGCATGCTTCCAGCAGGATGCACAGCCAACTGGTTTGCATGCCCTGCTGAAGGATGATATTATGCAGAATAGGTGGTTGGAGTTCGTTGGTCCCTAGAGGTGGTGAGTATACCGGCAACTAGAACATAGAACGCTGGTTATGTATCTGATTATGTGTATTTTGATAATCATTATCATCGCTATATAGGAGATGTTAGCTAGCTAGCTAACCTAAATAACTAGCTGGCTAACTTTAGCCTACCTGAATTCAAAACGGATTTGGCTTGGGAACACGATACATTTCAAAAGAAGTCAAATAATTAGTAGGAAAACCTTTTGTCATGATTGTGATGTTGACAGATTTATATTAAATGCAGTAACGTAAACTCACCCCATTCCGTACAAATGTGCGCAACCGTGACATTCAAACGAGGCTGCAAAGAAAATTAATGGGACTGTAGTGACTGTGTTGACGTCAAAATCGGGGGTGTGAACTATATTTCTATTCACGCGTTGATCGACATGGTAATGGCTCTATTGTATTGGAGAAAAGTTGGAAAAAATGGACCCGCCGTTACATCATGACGTGTCATGTCATAACGTGCATCATGCATAAAGCTACTATTTCTGTCTTACAATCTCTCACCACCAGGTGTAGCACTTCTCTCATCGTTTAAAAACAAGAAATGGACAGTGACGGGGGTAAGGGGGGATACCTAGTCATTTTTTGCGCCATCACTGCATGCGATCATGACTCTCAAAGCCACTGTTTACTTCTGAAGATCACTTTAGCACTGCCCTAAAAACCCGATTCAAATTCAACACAAACGTTCAAATCGGTATGTAATGACACATTATATAAACTCTTTATAGTGTTTATTTACATTTTAGAGGCGATAAGGTGATAAATTGGACAGATCGAGTGAAAAAAAGCAGTTTTCCCACACGACAACTGTCCTTTGCACTATCACGCATTAGTTTCGCTTCCCCACCCGCCATTTTTAAAACGTCCCAACGGAGCTCATTGCCTTGTTGAAATATGCAGAATTGGGCAGCGTGGAGCTCATGTCATTGATTTTGTTGAAATGGGAGAAATTGTGCTTTACAATGGCATTGACATTACAGTTGATCTGGAAGTATTACCTTTTTGGGGCGCTAAAATAAGGTCAATTGTACGGACCAAGGCGACAACAGTGAGTGAGTTTACGTTATAACTTTAGCACGCTAACTAAGATTGAGGGTACTGCCGTAATTGAGCTAGTTAACATTAGCATTGCTAGCTATCTGATGAACTTTGCTCGTAACAGTTATGGCAATATTGGCATCTCTCTAAAGTAAAAGTTGTTTCCTACTAATTATTTTTACTACTTTAGCAATGTTATCATATTTCCATGCCACTCTAAATGTGTGTACTTTAGACTAAACAGTTACATTAGCCTCCAAGGTTAATGTCTAGTACACAAATAAATATTTGATGCAGCAATTGTGGTACTAGCTAACTCATGTCTGACTACAACATTGTATTAACTATCAGCAACAAACTCAAACCAACCCAGGGCCATGGCAAAACATGCATAGTGTAACTGCGTCACTGGCCTGAATCTAATACAATCCGTCTATATCTGTAAAGCGTAGAATTAACTTCCATACAAGATCACGTCGTTATTTCTCAAACAATCATTGACCCTGTTGTTCTGTTAGACAACTTTTACTTGTATTGTCTTTTATATTATTGAATTGAAGTTAATATTTATTTATTTAACCTTTATTTAACCAGGTAGTCAAGTTGAGAACAAGTTCTCATTTACAATTGCGACCTGGCCAAGATAGAGCAAAGCAGTTCGACACATACAACGACACAGAGTTACACATGGAGTAAAACAAACATACAGTCAATAATACAGTATAAACAAGTCTATATATGGGGAGGGAGAAACCATCTTAATATATAGGTTACTGACCTATTAAAAGCTTCCTCCATCATCCGTTCATCTCACTATACATTTGCCTTCAACACCATTCTCCCCTCCAAGCTCGTCACCAAGCTTAAGACCCTGGGACTGAACACCCCCCTCTGCAACTGGATCCTGGAATTCCTGACGGGCTGACCCCAGGTGGTGAGGGTAGGCAACATCACCTCTGCCACGCTGACCGTCAACACGGGGGCCCCACAGGGGTGTTTTCCACAGTGGCGTGTGCTCCTGTACTACCTATTTACCCATGACTGAGTGGCCACGTGTTTCTGGGGAGAATCTAATTCAGTGTCTATTGGACTCCACTTTGAAGAGCCACGTCATCACACAACAGACGTCATCAGAGAGTGCAACAGAACAGTGTACTGTCTACACTCGTTTTGTTGTTTTTATAATATCGGTTTCGTTAAATCGTTTTTATTCATAGCTGAAGTTGTATTGCTACTGATTCCGCAATGTGGTTAGTCTTTACGACTGAGACCACAAGTTTGTGTTTCGGATTCCTGTTAAGTAACAGTTAGCTGAAAATGGAGCAGGCTAACGCTAGCAGTTCAAGCCCACCAGTGTTTTTATCCATGGCTGAGCACAAATACTTCAGGTGTTAGATGATTTCCAGACAATCACATGAAGATAAGGGGGAACTGGAAAATGGACAGAAATTTGTCTGCCCTAAATGCACTACCATCAAGCATTTTACAGAACAGATCCTTCGGCTGTTAGCTCGTCTGTGAGAAAAGGAAAATCTGCTTTCTAAGTACACTGACCTTGCTGTAACCCAGGAAAATAGAATCTCAGTTTTAAATGCTATAGCAAAGCTGCCGATGAGATGGCCGGCGTTGATCTCAATCCAACGGACAGATGTTAAGCTCAATTCTTTAGCCCATGGAAGACTGGATATTCATAAGGCGTAGGAGATTGGAGAGATAGTCTGGCCACCCATCTATCTGAGAAAATCCGATCCAGCTATCAAACAACTTTGCCCCACTTGAGATGGACCTACCAGCCCCTGGAGTCAGGACAGATCCTGGGTGTATACCAACAGCCAACGGCCGCCCAGTGGCATCCTCCTCCACGGCCACCACAGTTCAGAAGGTTGTTTCCCCATTCCATCAGTACCACAATCATTGTGGGCAGCTCAATGGTGAGAGAGTTTGGCCTGCCTACGGTCTGTGGAGCACTGTCACCCAGGAACCTGTGTCCATGACATCAACTCTCTCCTGCCCACGGTTCTGGCCAACTACTCCAATATTGACACCACCGTCACTCACGTAGCCTTAGTTTTAGGCGATCTGAGGAACTTAGGGAGGACTGCAAAATGTTTTTAAAGACCCTCGCTAGCACAGGGAAGAGAATAATCATCTCTGGCTCCCTCCCGTGCTACCAAAGGGGTTCGGTACATTTCAGATGACACTTTGCCCTAAACAAGTACCTGAAAAAGCTTTGCAACGACAGGAATGTTTTTTTTTGTGGGAGCAACCAGCACCCACATGGGGTTACAGTGTTATTTCCAGAAACATCTCAAACCGTTTTAGAGACTGACAGACAGGGTTTGGTAGTGCTCCAGTTCTGCCTGTCAGAATAACCAACTGAGTGTAACGAAAAGATCGGACCAATACGCAGCTTGGTAATTGTTCATGATATTTAATAGAACGGAACACTTAATGACAAAAAACAACAAAAGAACCAAAAATGAAACCGAAACAGTTCTGTCTGGTGCAGACACACTAAGCAGAAAATATCACCCACAACTAAAATGGGGAAAACAGGCTACGTAAGCATGATTCTCAATCAGAGACAACGAACGACACCTGCCTCCGATTGAGAACCATACCAGGCCAAACACAAAAACACAACACAGAAAAAATAACATAGACTACCCACCCCAACTCACGCCCTGACCAAACTAACACAAAGACATAAATAAAGGAACTAAGGTCAGAACGTGACACAGAGGACTTGGATACCATATCAACTCCTATAGAAATGGCACTACGGTTATTGTGAGTAAGCTAATTGATGTTCCTTTAACTCCGCTTGAGTTTATAAAAACTGTGAACTCCTACCATTCTGGTAGATTGGAGACTGTCAGAAAACGTGGTTGTAACGTTAATAATTTGGTTTGTATTTTATTGGTTACCTCTAGGCAGACGCCCCACAGGCAGAGTGGCCCACACTCATTTAATATGGGACTTTTAAATGTTAGAGCAATCACTAGTTAAACCATTCTCATGAATGACCTCATTACCGAGCTCAAAGTTGTTTGCATATTTCTCACTGAAACATGGCTGTGTTCAGGATGTAGTGCCACTCTTATTGAAGCCTCCACCTGGACTACAACTTTTCATATTCTATTGAAAAAGGGTGGGAGGACAGCCTCTATTTTTACTATTGCTCTCGGGTGTTAGGCCATTTAATTTGGTGACTTTTGGTCTGTATAGGCCACCAATGCCCTGCCCCACTTTCTTTACTGAATTCTCTGAACTATTGTCTATGTTTCTTGAGAACTATGATAAAATCATTGTGTTGTGTGACAGAGACTGACTCCAAGGCCTTTGAATTTCTGAATCTTTTGAGCTCTATAGACTTTATCTAACATATTACTGGGCCCACCCATAACCGTGGCCATACTCTGGACCTGGTTATTACCATGGGGCTTTCTACTGGGCCCACCCATAACCGTGGCCATACTCTGGACCTGCTTATTACCAAGGGGCTTTCTACTGTGCCCACCCATAACTGTGGCCATACTCTGGACCTGGTTATTACCATGGGGCTTTCTACTGGGCCCACCCATAACCACATTATTAAGAAACACTGTCTTACATCTGAAGTTGATACAGATATTGAGTGTATGAACAATACTCCATCACCTATTCTGCCTTCCTCTTGTGATGATTTCGTTGATAACTTTAATAGCAAATTAAGGGCAACCATTGATGCCATAGTTCCAGAAAAGTTGAAAAAGGCAGCATCCATATGGAGAGCCCCTTACATGAGTGATGAAACAAATAAATTAAAGAGAAAATGGAGAAAGGCAGAGCTGAAGTGGAGAAAGTCAAAGTTGCAGGTCCGTTTTGATATTCTGAGAGAGACACTTGGAATATATAACAAGGCAATTAGAAATGCCAGACAGGCAAATTTTTGTAACTTGATCACTAATAATCAGAATAATTAGAGAGCTCTTCTCAACCATTGATGGCCTGATAAATCCATCAGCCCATCCCCCGTCTAGCCAAAGAAATCCATCAGATAATCCCTGGGCTTCAATACCTCTTTTGCCAATTGGCCTGGACCCTTTGCTACCAACACAGAGCCCCGCCGATCCATCACGACTGGTCTGCCAACGTAACTGTCCGAGGTGGTTTCCACAGGCTCCCCCGTTGCGACATTCCCCTGAGGCCCATCTGCTAGCCTGCTGCTAGCCCCGGCCTGCTAGCTGTCTGAATCTCCATGCCTCCAGCTCACCTAGCTACTCACTTGACTCTACACATGCCTCTCCCTAATGTCTATATGCCTTGTATATTGCTGTTTTGGTTAGTAATTATTGTCTTATTTCACTGTAGAGCCTCCAGCCCTGCTCAATATGCCTTAGCTAACATTGTTGTTCCACCCCCCACACATGAGGTGACCTCACCTGGCTTAAATGGAACTTCGAGAGACAAAAACTCTCTCATCGTCACTCAATGCCTAGGCTTACCTCCACAGTACTCACATCCTATACAGACCCTTGTCTGTACATTATGCCTTGAATCTATCCTTCCGTGCCCAGAAACCTGTCCCCTTACTCTCTGTTCTGAACGCACTAGACAACCAGTTCTTTTAGCCTTTAGCCGTATTCTTATACTACTCCTCCTCTGTTCCTCTGGTGATGTAGAGGTTAACCCAGGACCTGCAGCCCCCAGCATCACTCCCATTCCCCAGGCGCTCTCATTTGTTGACTTCTGTAACCGTAAATGCATATGTTTCATGCATGTTAACATTAGAAGTCTCATCCCCAAGTTTGTTTTATTCACTGCTTTAACACACTCCGCCAACCCGGATGTCCTAGCCATATCTGAACCCTGGTTCAGCCACCCCAAAATCCTGAAATTTCCATCCCTAACTATAACATTTTCTAACAAGATAGAACTGCCAAAGGGGACGGAGTTGCAATCTACTGCAGAGATAGCCTGCAGAGTTCTGTCATACTATCCAGGTCTGTGCCCAAACCATTTGAGCTTCTACTTTTAAAAATCCACCTATCCAGAAACAAGTCTCTTACCGTTACCACTTGTTATAGACCCCCTTCAGCCGCCAGCTGTGCCCTGGACATCATATGTGAATTGATCGCCACCCATCTATCTTCAGAGTTTGTACTGTTAGGTAACCTAAACTGGGACATGTTTAACACCCCAGCCATCCTACAATCTAAGCTAGATGCCCTCAATCTCACACAAATGATCATGAGCAACAGCAACTCGCCCAAGCCTTCCCCATTTCTCCTTCTCCCAAATCCATTCAGCTGATGTTCTGAAAGAGCTGCAAAATCTGGACCCCTACAAATCAGCCGGGCTAGACAATCTGGACCCTTTCTTTCTAAAATGATCTGCCGAAATTGTTGCCACCCCTATTACTAGCCTGTTCAACCTCTCTTTCGTGTCGTCTGAGATTCCCAAAGATTGGAAAGCAGCTGCGGTCATCCCCCTCTTCAAAGGGGGGGACACTCTTGACCCAAACTGCTACAGACCTATATCTATCCTACCATGCCTTTCTAAGGTCTTCGAAAGCCAAGTCAACAAACAGATTACCGACCATTTTGAATCTCACCATACCTTCTCTGCTATGCAATCTGGTTTCAGAGCTGGTCATGGGTGCACCTCAGCCACGCTCAAGGTCCTAAACGATATCTTAACCGCCATCGATAAGAAACATTACTGTGCAGCCGTATTCATTGATCTGGCCAAGGCTTTCGACTCTGTCAATCACCACATCCTCATCGGCAGACTCAACAGCCTTGGTTTCTCAAATGATTGCCTCGCCTGGTTCAGCAACTACTTCTCTGATAGAGTTCAGTGTGTCAAATCGGAGGGTCTGTTGTCCGGACCTCTGTCAGTCTCTATGGGGGTGCCACAGGGTTCAATTCTTGGACCGACTCTCTTCTCTGTATACATCAATGAGGTCGCTCTTGCTGCTGGTGAGTCTCTGATCCACCTCTACGCAGACGACACCATTCTGTATACTTCCGGCCCTTCTTTGGACACTGTGTTAACAACCCTCCAGGCAAGCTTCAATGCCATTCAACTCTCCTTCTGTGGCCTCCAATTGCTCTTAAATACAAGTAAAACTAAATGCATGCTCTTCAACCGATCGCTACCTGCACCTACCCGCCTGTCCAACATCACTACTCTGGACGGCTCTGACTTAGAATACGTGGACAACTACAAATACTTAGGTGTCTGGTTAGACTGTAAACTCTCCTTCCAGACCCATATCAAACATCTCCAATCCAAAGTTAAATCTAGAATTGGCTTCCTATTTCGCAACAAAGCATCCTTCACTCATGCTGCCAAACATACCCTTGTAAAACTGACCATCCTACCAATCCTCGACTTTGGCGATGTCATTTACAAAATAGCCTCCAATACCCTACTCAACAAATTGGATGCAGTCTATCACAGTGCAATCCGTTTTGTCACCAAAGCCCCATATACTACCGACCATTGCGACCTGTACGCTCTCGTTGGCTGGCCCTCGCTTCATACTCGTCGCCAATCCCACTGGCTCCATGTCATCTACAAGACCCTGCTAGGTAAAGTCCCCCCTTATCTCAGCTCGCTGGTCACCATAGCATCTCCCACCTGTAGCACACGCTCCAGCAGGTATATCTCTCTAGTCACCCCCAAAACCAATTATTTCTTTGGCCGCCTCTCTTTCCAGTTCTCTGCTGCCAATGACTGGAACGAACTACAAAAATCTCTGAAACTGGAAACACATCTCCCTCACTAGCTTTAAACACCAACTGTCAGAGCAGCTCACAGATTACTGCACCTGTACATAGCCCACCTATAATTTAGCCCAAACAACTACCTCTTTCCCAACTGTATTTAATTTATTTATTTATTTTGCTCCTTTGCACCCCATTATTTTTATTTCTACTTTGCACATTCTTCCATTGCAAAACTACCATTCCAGTGTTTTACTTGCTATATTGTATTTACCTTGCCACCATGGCCTTTTTTGCCTTTACCTCCCTTCTCACCTCATTTGCTCACATTGTATATAGACTTGTTTATACTGTATTATTGACTGTATGTTTGTTTTACTCCATGTGTAACTCTGTGTCGTTGTATCTGTCGAACTGCTTTGCTTTATCTTGGCCAGGTCGCAATTGTAAATGAGAACTTGTTCTCAACTTGCCTACCTGGTTAAATAAAGGTAAAATAATAAATAAATACAAAAAAAATGAAACCTACCAGGTACAACCCTAAATCCGTAATGGGCACCCTCGTAGATATCCTCCTGACCAACTTGCCCTCTAAATACACGTCTGCTGTCTTCAACCAGGATCTCAGCGGTCACTGCCTCATTGCCTGCGTGCATAATCGGTCCACGGTCAAACGACCATTCCTCATCACTGTCAAATGCTCCCTAAAACACTTCAGTGAGCAGGCCTTTCTAAACAACCTGGCCTGGGTATCCCGAGAGGATATTGACCTCATCCTGTCAGTAGAGGATGCCTGGTTGTTCTTTGAAAGTGCTTTCCTCTCCATCTTAAATAAGCATGCCCCATTCAAAAAATGTAGAACTAAGAACAGACATAGCCCATGGTTCACTCCAGACTGCCCTTGACCAGCACAAAAACATCCTGTGGCCTTCTACATTAGCATCGAACAGCCCCCGTCAAATGTAACTTGTCAGGGACCAGTATACTCAGTCAGTTAGGAAAGCTAAGGCTAGCTTTTTTCAAACAGATATTTGCATTCTGCAGCACTAATTCCAAAAAGTTTGGGGACACTGTAAAGTCCGTGGAGAATAAGAGCACCTCCTCCCTGCTGCCCACTGCACTGAGGATAGGAAACACTGTCACCACCGATAAAATCTACGATAATCGATCATTTCAATAAGCATTTTTCCACGGCTGGCCATGCTTTCCACTTGGCTACCCCTACCCCAGCCAAAACCTCAGCACCCCCTGCAGCAACTTGCCCAAACCTGCCCCGCTTCTCCTTCACCCAAATCCAAAGACCTGATGTTCTGAAAGAGCAGCAACACCTGGACCCGTACAAGTCAGCTTGGCTAGATAATCTGGACCCTCTCGTTCTAAAATTGTCAGCCAAAATTGTTGCAACCCCTATTACTAGCCTATTCAACAGCTATTACTAGCCTATTACTAGCCTTAGAGCCCCAAAGATTGGAATGCTGCCACAGTCAGCCCCCTCTTCAAAGGGGGAGACACCTTAGACCCAAACTGTTATAGATCTATATCCATCCTGCCCTGCCTTTTTAAAATCTTCAAAAGCCAAGTTAATAAACAGATCACCAACCCTTTCGAATCCCACCGTACCTTCTCCACCATGCAATCTGATCATGGGTGCACCTCAGCCACGCTCAAGGTCCTAAAAGATAACCGCCATCGATAAAATACGGCACTTTGCAGCCGTCTTCATCGACCTGGCCAAGGTTTTCGACTCTGTCAATCATCACATTCCTATCGGCAGACTCAATAGCCTTGTTTTCTCTAACGACTGCTCGCCTGGTTCACCAACTACTTCTCAGATAGAGTTCCGTGTGTCAAATCGGAGGGCCTGTTGTCCGGACCTCTGGCAGTCTCTATGGTGGTGCCACAGGGTTCAATTCTCGGTCCGACTCTTATCCCTGTATATATCAATGATGTCGCTCTTGCTGCTGGTGAATCTCTGATTCACCTCTTTGCAGACGACACGATTCTGTATACATCTGGCTCTTCTTTGGACACTGTGCTAACAAACCTCCAAACGAGCTTCAACGCCATACAACACTCCTTCCGTGGCCTTCAACTGCTTTTAAATGCTAGTAAAACTAAAGGCATGCTCTTCAACTGATCACTGCCCGCACCCTCCCGCCTGACTAGCATCACTACCCTGGACGGTTCTGACGTAGAATATGTGGACAACCACAAACATCTAGGTGTCTGGTTAGACTGTAAACTCTCCTTCCAGACTTACATTAAGCATCTCCAATCCAAAGCTAAATCTAGAATCGCTTCCTATTTCGCAACAAAGCTTCCTCTAAACATGCCCTCGTTAAACGGACTATCTTACCGATCCTTGACTTTGGCGATGTCATTTACAAAATAGCCTCCAACACTCTACTCAGCAAATTGGATGTAGACTATCACAGTGCCGTTTTATCACCAAAGCCCCATATACTACCCACCACTGCGACCTCTATGCTCTCGTTGGATGGCCCTCACTACTTATCCGTTGCCAAACCCACTGGCTCCAGGTCATCAATAAGTCTTTGCTAGGTAAAGCCCCGCCTTATCTCAGCTCACTGGTCACCATAGCAACACCCACCCGTAGCACGCGCTTCAGCAGGTATATTGCACTGGTCATCCCCAAAGCCAACACTTCCTTTGGCCGCCTCTCCTTCCAAGTTCTCTGCTGCCAATGACTGGAACAAATTTCAAACATCTCTGAAGCTGGAGTCATATCTCCCTCTCTAAATTTAAACATCAGCTGTCAAAGCAGCTTACTGTACCTGTACACAGCCAATCTGTAAATAGCCCACCCAACTACCTAATCCTAATATAATTACTTACCCTCTTGCTCTTTTGAACCCCAGTATCTCTACTTGCACATCATCATCTGCACATATATCACTCCAGTATTAATGCTAAATTGTAATTATTTTCACCTCACCCCCCTACTCTTCTACATTTGCACACACTGTACATAGATCTGTCTATTTTTATTTTCTTATGTGTTATTGATTGTACATTTGATTATGTGTCACTCTGTGTTGTTGTTGTTTTTGTCACACTGCTTTATCTTGGCCAGGTCGCAGTTGTAAATGAGAACTTGTTCTCAACTGGCCTACCTCTTTAAATAAATATATTTTTATTTTATTTTTATTTTATTTTATTTTAATCCTACCCCCACAAACCCATGTGAACTTCCCTCTACATCTAAATGTGATGAGTTTAAAGCATTAGGCTGGGTATCAGTCAAGCAATACCTGTTGAGAAGTTTGATGATATGTGCCCTAAGCCTACCACTTAAAGGCACTATGGAGTTATTTTCCCTGGTTGACACAGGCATGCTCAGGAAAGTGATATCACCATTTATACCTGCACTCTCGATCCTATCCACAACACCTTCTTCAAAGCAGTTTTTATTTGCATATCTGAAGAAGTGTAAGCTCTGGTTAATCCCTCCCTGTTCACAGGCACTTTCCTCACTGCACTAAAAACTGCTGTGGTGAAATCCCTTCTGAAGAATCCCTTCAATGTTTGGCCAATCTCCAGCCTTCCATTCTTAATCAACATTTTGGAGAAATTGGTTTTCAAGCTGATTTTTTTAAGTGCCAACTATATTTTTTGGGCCCACCATAGCACAGAGATGGCCTTAGTTAAAGTGGTACATGATCATAGAACCAACACAGATGCCAAACAGCTCTCTGTCCTTGTACTCTTGGATTTAAGTTCTGCTTTCAACACTGTTGACCGTGACGTTGTTCTGGATAGACTGGAGCGGTGGGTTGGCCTCTCGGGTCCTGTTCTAAATTGGTTTAGGACCTATGTAACCAGTCAATAGTTTTTTTTTGTCACCCCTTGTGAACATAACTCAGAGAAAATACATATCACATGTGGCATTCGACAAGATTCGATTTTCGGTCTGAAACGGTTCAGTTTATACATGTTACCCATTGGCAGCATTATCAGAAAGCACAGCCCTGATTTTCAATGCTACACAGACAAAACACAACTTTACATTTTTGTGTCACCAGAGGATTGTTGCTCCACGGATAAATTATGAGACCGTATTAGTGATTTTGTATGGCTCTCAACTTCCTCCAGCTAAATCAAGACAAGACCAAGGCACTTATTGAGCCAAAGCACAGAGAGAATCTGCCATGAACATTTTAATTCACGGGCTATAAAGATAAAACACCAAGTTAAAAACCTAGGTGTTATTTTAGATTCTGAACTCCATTTCGAATCACAGATTAGGAATGTGACCAAAAGTAGGTTTTTACCACCTAAGAAACATTGCCAAGGTGCAGCTGTTTCCCACTCAGGCTGATACAGAGAGACTCATCCATGCTTTTATTACATGACTACTGTCATGCTCTCCTGTCTGGTCTAACTAAGAAAGCCATTGGTCAACTGCAAAACACACGGAATGCCGCAGGAAGGGTACTGACCAAGACCAGACGGACAGCACACATTAACTGGTTTTAAAGTCTCTGCACTGGCTGCCTGTGAGTTTAAGATTACATTATAAGATTCTTCAATGTGGTTTTTAAATACAATTCTTCCAATATAAGAATTGTACACTCTAATACATGTGAGACATGCTTTTAAGTTATGTACCCAGTAGGTCTCTCAGGTGCTCAGGCCTTTTAACTATCCCAAAGCCTAGGACCAAGAGGCATGGCGAGGCAGCCATTAGTTACTGTGCCCCCAGCCTCTGAAATAGCCTGTCGGCCGAAACTGTAGACTGTGTTCGGGACTGGTGAAGATGAAACAGGCTGAGGCTGTTATCAGCGGGCAATCTGATAACTCTGCTGCCTATCAGATAACAAGCTCACAGCAGGTGCGTGAGACAGTTTAAACAACTCGGTCTGTGAAAAAATTAAAATATCCCCCCTTTCTCTTGAAGATAAGGAGGACTGAGTACTTTTGTGGGCGTCCACTTGTTCTGTTACAGTTATTGTAAAATTCCACTGATTGGATCAGCACGGCACAATATCGCTGTGTAAAAGGAGGATCCAATTATTAGATCTGATGTTGTGCTGTTTCTATGGAAACACTGGTGTGACTGAACTTTGGCTCTGCCCTATCTCTTTTCATCCCTTTCGCTACCTGTTGTGCAGTAAATGGAGTCCTGCAAAAGCACTAACAAAATCAACTGTGTGTGTGTGTCTGTGTCTCCCCACAGGGCCAGCTACTACAGAAAGGGTGGGCGCGCCATGCTGCCTGTGAAGTGGATGCCTCCGGAAGCCTTCATGGAGGGGATCTTCACATCCAAAACGGACACATGGTACGTTTCATTGTAACACACTCCCAATAACACTTTAGTTATCTTGAATGTCACCCCCTTTCATTTCACCGCTCCAGTCTACCTCACCTCCCTCTCTCTGTCCTAATGGAGAATATGCTTTTTCACCTTTTGAAAGCCTCACTACTTTCTCCCTCTCTCCTTCACCCCTGTCACCTTTATGATTCTTTCCCTCCCCCCATCTCCTTCTTCCTCCTACCTCTTTCCCCCTCTCTCTCAGGTCCTTTGGGGTGCTGCTATGGGAGATCTTCTCTTTGGGCTATATGCCCTATCCCAGTCGCAGTAACCAGGAAGTGTTGGAGTTTGTCACCAGTGGGGGAAGGATGGACCCTCCCAAAAACTGCCCAGGGCCTGTGTAAGTCCAATATACCACCAAAACTATCACACTTCACCCAAACACATGTAGCAGATGTGAGCTAGCAGGCTAGAGAATATTGAAAAGTGAACTGTCGCTCAGTCAACTTCCCCCCCTTTCTGAACTGACACTCAGACAGGGATGGAACTTATTCTGTTACACACATAACACACCCTCACACACAGTATACAGTTTCACCCATGCACACACAGTATGCAGACTTACACAGGGATTCAAGCGTACACACACACACTCGTACACTCGCACACACCCATAACTTCTCAAACTATCACGTGCTCGCCACCCTTTTCTTCTGTGATAATTTTTTCACACAAAAACAGACACAATCCCCATGTAGTAAACTTCATCATGACTAGCTCACATTACCACAGCATATTACACAAGAGGCAAATCAGCCCTGCCAATAAAAAAAATAGCTTGAGTTGATGTCTCGGTGGGGTACCCCAGGGTTCAGTTTAACCCCCACTGACTTTCCAACAGTAATCACTCAAACTAGCGGGATGTTACACTTTATTGACATCATTGTGTGCGAGTTTGTCAAGTGTATTAGTGAATGGGGGAACATGTTTTTTAACTGTTTGTCAACGTGTGGTCTCGGATATCCCAGATCTTGGAGCATCGTGAGCTAGGCAGCAAAGGCACAAGGTCTGGGGAGAATGTCAGCTTCTCTTGTACATTTCAAAAGGACTCTTCAGACAGCCAACTCTCCAGACAAATCACAAGTTTCGGTAGGCGAGGCTTAAAATGCAGGCAGGAATTGTGCTCATGTTTAGCTAAGGTTGCAAGTGGATATGGCAGTGACGTTATCGGTGACACTTCCAATTTCTTTCCCAACTGATGCCGCAACAGACGTTTTGTACAGACGCTTTAGCTGGAGCATTGATACATTGCCAGAAGTAAACCGTCTGTCTAGAGACTAGTCAACTTGCGCAAAGTTCAAATAGAATAAACATTTTTGAGTGTGTGTGTGTGTGTGTGTGTGTGTGTGTGTGTGTG
The DNA here is from genome assembly GCF_013265735.2 of Oncorhynchus mykiss. NCBI lineage: Eukaryota > Metazoa > Chordata > Actinopteri > Salmoniformes > Salmonidae > Oncorhynchus > Oncorhynchus mykiss. The sequence goes on from NC_048590.1 coordinate 13,715,759, forward strand.
TGTGTGTGTGTGTGTGTGTGTGTGTGTGTGTCTCCCTCTCTCTCAGGTACCGGATAATGACACAGAGTTGGCAGCATCAACCGGAAGACAGGCCCAACTTCTCCACCATCTTGGAAAGGATTGACTACTGCTTACAGGTAGGGAGCGTGACAATTGAGTCAACACCTCTGCACTTGAAATGTGCTCAAGTATTATTATGACTGTCTAACTGCCAAGAGATTATTTTAGTATGTTTGACTATTTTAAGAAGTGACATAGCTCATAACCTGTCTGTCCGTGTAAAATCTGTATTCCTTTTTGGAATTTCTACAAATTCAGACATTGGTAATGTTAATATCATAATTTGTTGTTCACCATTGTTCGTGTCTAATGCTAGTAACATTGCTCCTCTATCCTCTCGAGGACCCTGATGTGGTGACTGTTCCCTTGCCTGTGGAATATGGCCCCCTCCCTGAAGAGGAGGAGCGGGTACCCATGCGCCCTGAGGACCCCATGGCCTCCCCCCTGCTGGTGTCCACTCTGACGCCTGACGGTGTGGGCCCCGCACCGTCAGCCCCGAAGCCCACCGAGGAGAACCGAAGAGTTGAACAACCCCTCCTCCTTACCAACCAGCTCCCCGAAACCTGCAAGCCCCAGGCGATGGCTCAACAACCCCAGCCCCACCCCCAGACATTCACCATGACCACAGCCACCTCCAAGGCACCTCCCCCCATCTCCACCCAGCAACCTAACCCAGACGGTGGCCACGTCAATCTGGCCTTCACCCAGGGCCACCCTGGGGATAAGGAGGGTCGCAATGGGAAACCCACCAACCTGTGGAACCCCACTTACGGCTCCTGGTTCCTCCAGCTGCAGCAGCAGAAGAAGCAGCATCATCAGCAACAACCGCAGCAACAACAACAGCTGCAGCAAAAGCAGGAAACAGTGGGCAGTGGAGGTGGGGGAGTTGGAGGTGGGAGGGTGCCAGGCGAGGGGCAGGAGCACAAGGGACGGACTGTGGCCGAGGCGGTGGGGGCCCTGAGTCTCCAGCACCAGCAGCACAAGCATCAGTTCCAGCCACCATACCCCTTCCATCCACAGCAGCAACAGCAGTTGCAGCTCTTACATCACCAGCAGCAGCAACAGCAGGGGTTCTGCAGGCCGCTTTTGCCACCTCCGCCACCACCCCAGGCTACCTCCTTGGGTACCACTGATCCTACCCCGCTCCTGTTAGATTCGGCCACCCTACCCCCGGTCCCACTATTTAGACTTCGCAGATTCCCCTGCGGGAACATCGGCTATGGCTACCAGGAGCAAGGGTTACCCCTAGAGGCAGCCCACCACCACCAGAATCCTGTCTCTGTCAACCCCCCTCCTCCACCGCCCCCTCCCCCACCACCCGTGGCCCTCCAGAGAGGAGTGGCGGGGACCCAGCTGTCGCTGAGCCACTCGACGACGGCCAAAGCCGAGGACAGCCTCCCTCTGCTGGTCACCATGGGGACGGTGCAGGACCCGAGGCTTCCACGGATGGAGGGCCACAATGCCACAGTGCTTTAACCCCTCCAACCACCAACCTACACCTTGGAGACCGTGTGTACAGACAGATAGGCATACAGCCAGACATGATGATACACCGTGCAACACTGTGTCAGGACACCTTACGACCAGCCCTCCCGTCTCGACTCCTTGGTTTCATCCACCGATTGGATCAAGCTATTGTATTGAGTCCAAAACGTTTCATCCCAATGACATAAAATGGCTGTGGAAATTACAGTGGGGTGTTAAAGCACATTGGAGAGCTGCAAAGGACCACTAAGAAGAAAAGCTTATTGGTTGTTGGCTAGGAAAACAGGAACAATGTACATGTTGCAGCACTGGCTAATGTTCAGTAGACAATTGTGGCAGGACGGTTAGATGTTTCCATTCGGTTGCTAATTTCTTTGCAATGTGTTCACGAGCCGACCGCTCATCTTCGCGGCTCTGTCGATGTCAACGTAGCCTTTCACATGGAGTCATGCTGGAAACACACAAACAGAACATACATACACATCTGCTAGATGTCTAACTGACTGTAGCATTAGCTAACTTCTTCTCTAGCTGTCATTCATTGCGGGTTATCTATTTCATTGGCAATTCAGGCCTTGGCAGTTGATTCATCAATCAGAAACAATTTTCCCAAAATATGGTGAGAGTCGGAGACTGGATTCCTGAGTTTTTTTGTGGGTTTTTTTTACAATGAAGAAAAAATGTGTTTGTTGATGCTTGCTTGCCTGCTTGTTTATTTATTAATTTGTCTATTTATTATTTGGGAGCTCTATAAATTATTAATACACCAACCTTATCCAATTTAGTTTGACATACTGTACATGGGTTAGCTATTTTACTTTTTTTTGCACTAATCTTTGTCCAATGTCGACTTAATTGAATTAATATCAACCCTTGTGAACAATGGCCAATGCACTGAATGGTATTTCAGATAGTTGGAATCAGTACTCATGGTGATGTAGGTTGCTATGGTATGAGGGTGGGAGTGAAAGGGAATTGTTGGGGGAGTGTAACGGTGCCATGAGTATGGGAGTGGCTGTCTTTGCAATTTAAGGTGTGTGATTAGGTGTGTTTGAGCGAGAGGGAAAGAAAGACGGACAGAAATATTTTTCTTAGAAGGGCAATACTATGGAGCTTACTGTACACTGATCTTAAATGTTTATTCAGGCAAGTTCACCTTCCATTTCTCCTTAAATATGTTTTATATGTATATAATATGGCCCTCTATGGAAAGACAGAAATTACTGTTCCATGGATTCTTATATGTGGCAATTCATTTAAATGAAAGTGGTGGTGTCCATATACTTTTGTATATAAAGTACCAATCAAAAGTTTTAGAATACCTACTTATTCAAGGGTTTTTCTTTATTTTTGCTATTTTCTACATTGTAGAATAATAGTGAAGACATCAAAAATATGAAATCACACATATGGAATCATGTAGTAACCAAAAATGTGTTAAACAAATCAAAATATATTTTATATTTGAGATTCTTCAAAGTAGCCAACCTTTGCCTTGATGACAGCTTTGCACACTCTTGGCATTCACTCAGTCAGCTTCACCTGGAATGCTTTTCCAACAGTCTTGAAGGAGTTCCCACATATGATGAGCACTTATTGGCTGCTTTTCTTTCACTCTGCTGTCCAACTATTCTCAAACCATCTCAACTGGTTTGAGGGTGGGTGATTATGGAAGCCAGGTCATCTGATGCAGCACTCCATCACTCTCGTTCTTAGTCAAATAAGACACAGCCTGGAGGTGTGTTGGGTCACTGATATTGAGATGTGTCTGTTACTTGATTTGTGTGAAGCATTTAATTGGGTTGCAATGACTGAGGCTCATCTGAGGCTGGTAATGAACGTATTCTTGTCACGCCCTGACCTTAGTTATCTTTGTTTTCTTTATTATTTTGGTTAGGTCAGGGTGGGACAAGGGTGGTTTGTTTTGTTTTTGTATTGTCTAGTGGTTTTGTTTGTCTAGGGGTTTATATGTCTATGGTTATCTGGATTGGTTCTCAATCAGAGGCAGCTGTTTATCGTTGTCTCTGATTGGGAACCATATTTAGGTAGCCATATTCATTGGGTGTTTTGTGGGTTATTGTCTATGTGTAGTTGCCTATTTCAGCACTCAATTTATCATAGATTCACGTTAGTTTTGTTTTTGTTAGTTTGTTTAGTGTTCTTCGTTAATAAAAGAAGAATGTATTCAAATCACGCTGCGCCTTGGTCTCCTCACTATGACGGATGTGACAGAATACCCCACCAAACAAGGACCAAGAAGCATGAAAAGGAGGAGCAGCATTTAATGGGGAGATGGAACTGATTTAATGAGGAAATATTGGATGGGGCAGGACCCTGGACACAGCCGGGGGAGTATCGCCTTTCTGAGGAGGAAAGAGAGGCAGCGAAAGCGGAACGGCGATACTACGAGGAGAAATACCAGACAATAGAGGAACGGCGACGATATGAAGGTACACGGCTAGCACGGAAGCCCGAGAGGCAGCCCCAATATTTTTCTTTGTGGGGGGGCACACGAGGAGATCGAGGTGATGATCCATGCAGTGATGGTCCCCGGCTGGGGTCTCCAGCGACGGTCACCGGCTGGAGTCTCCGGCGACGGTCCCCAGCCCAGGGTCTCCAGCGAAGGTCCCCAGTCCGGGGTTGCCAGCGATTATCCGCAGTAATGAGCCTCCGGCGATGATCCACGGGTCATTGCTACGAGGGCGGAGGGCTCAATGTAAAGAAGGGGGGCAGCGTCCAGAGCCAGAGCCGCCACCAAAGTTAGATGCCCACCCATAGTTGCCTGTGTCAGCACTCGGTTTATCATAGCGTCACATTCGTTTTGTTATTTTTGTTTGTTTGTTTAGTGTTCTTCGTTAATAAAAGAAGAATGTATTCAAATCACGCTGTGCCTTGGTCTCCTCACTATGACGAACGTGACAATTCTCTGCAGCAGAGGTAACTCTGGATCTTCCTTTTCTATGGCGGTCCTCATGAGAGCTAGTTTCATCATAGCGACTGCACTTGAAGAAACTTTCAAAGTTCTTGAAATGTTCCATATTGACTATTAAAGTAATGATGGTCTGTTGTTTCTCTTTACTTATTTGAGCTGTTCTTGCCATAATATGGACTTGGTCTTTTGCCAAATAGGGCTATCTTCTGTATACCACCCCTACCTTGTCACAACACAATTGATTGGCTCAGATACGTTAAGAAGGAAATAAATTCCACAAATTAACTTTCAACAAGGCACACCTATTAATTGAAATACATTCCAGGTGAGTACCTCATGAAGGTGGTTGAGAGAATGCCAAGAGTGTGCAAAGCTGTCATCAGGGCAAAGGGTGGTTACTTTAAAGAATCTAAAATGTAAAATATATTGTGATTTGTTTAAAAAAATTTGGTTACTACATGATTCCATGTGTTATTTCATATTTTTGATGTCTTCACTATTATTCTACAATGTAGAAAAAAGCAAAAATAAGTAGGTATTCTAAAACTTTTGACTTGTACTGCATATACAAAAGTATGTGGACACCTCTTCAAATTAGTGGATTCAGCTAATTCAGTTGGAATCACGATTCTGTGCTTCCAACTTTGTGGCAACATTTTGGGGAAGGCCCTATTCTGTTTCTGCATGACAATGCCCCCCATGCACAAAGCGAGGTCCACACAGAAATGTTTTGGCGAGATCAGTGTGGAAGAACTTGACTGGCCTGCACAGAGCCCTTTCCTCAACCCCATCGAAAACCTTTGGGATTAATTGGAACGCCGACTGCAAGCCAGGCCTAATCTCCCAACATCAGTTTCCGACCTCACGAATGTTCTTGTGGCTGAATGGAAGCAAGTCCAAGCAGCAACATTCCAACATCTATTGGAAAGCCTTCCCAAAAGAGTGGAGGCTGTTATCGCAGCAAAAGGGGGACCAAATTCATATTAATGCCAATCATTTAGGAATGAGATGTTAGAGAACCAGGTGCCCACATACTTTTGGTCATGTAGTGTATACTGGACAATATTGAATAGGTCTTTACCCACAAAATACTATTTTGAAGAAATATATGTTCATAAATCTGCATCATTTTTCTACTTGAAGAAGAGTGTTGTAGAATATAAAGTATTCTGATTGAAAAGTTTGAACCCAAATTGCTTGTGGTCCACTTGTAAATGAATCTATGGGAAATATTTTGAGGATCTAACTTCTTACCCCATTGGTCATCAACCATGTACACATTTACTGTACATTCAATGTGCATAGTGTCAACACTGTCAATGCAATCTGCTTTTATACATTCAAAGACACATGTTTTATGTGATCATTACTTCATTATAATGTGCAATCGAATCAACTTTCATGTACGTAAGTCTCAAATGGGTACATGAAGATGAGTGCTAGCCTATGCTCAGCTAAGAGGAAGGTGATTTGAGTGTATCCAGGAAGTGCCAATGTGTCAGTTGTTTGCCTGTCTGCTTGAATATGTTGTGTTAACCCTTTGCTTGTACCCTCTTTCATCAAGCCTTACAAGCTGTTTTATAGACATGTAGTGAAGACATTTGATAATTTGACATAAACTGATTTATATTTATATATATTATATTATATCTGTATTTCTGCCCAAGATGGCAAAATAAGTACATGAAATGACACTGAGAATCGATAGAACATTGCTCGAAGATTCCCAAAAACGATAACATTCAAAATGATAGAATTTTTCCTTTGAGGTGCTCTCTGGCTTATGAAAGAGGGTTCACGTAACATGTTGCACACTTTTTCCAATCGGCTGTGTGTTCACATTATATGCGGTTTCTTTGCAGCAGCACATGTCTCCGTTGCTCCTTGTAAAAAACATTTGAACTTCAGCTGTAAAATGTTGTAATTATAAAGTATTGTACTATGACTCTAGTAAACCCTGTAAGTTGCCCTTCAGATGACATCTGCCAAAACTGAATAAATTACTATATAATGACTATTGCTTGGCTGCTACCATACTTGACTTAAAACCTGTTAAGGATATGGCAGACACTCTAAAGATTCTAAAACCGTTGGAATTATGTCTGTAAGTATAGCAGAACTCACAGGGCAGGCATTCTTCCAAACTAGTTTTTGTGGCCATGAAAGTTGGAGCAACTTTGACGTCATGGCCCCCACCCTTCCCAACCAGCTATGATTCTGGGGACACTTTCTATCTCTTCCGCTAGATGTCCTCTTTCATTAGAGCTTCAAATCGTTCAAATCCCCAGAATTGACCCTATGGGAGTGAAATTAGTGCGTGCCACGAGAGAATAGGTTGTGCGTATGGGCGCGAATTGGTCCCAGCCATTCCTTTGTTTCCAGCACTCAAGAGAAGGGCAGACGATGGCCGATTGAATTGAAGTTTGTTTTGCATGTCTAAAACATCATAAAGCTTGCTTCTGCACTTAGTTTGACCTGTTTAGTCGACATATAATGTGTAATTTTGAAGTTTTGATGCGCAACTTATCCGGACCAGAGGACGTTTTGGGTGCATTTCAGCTGATGTTATTAGCAGTAGCTAATACAAAGACGCAAGACTTGAAACCAAACGATGTATTGGGTAAGTATGAAGCCTTCCAGAACATTCTGAACGAAGACCATCGAAGGTAAGGGAATATTTATGCTTAAATCTGTGTTTCTGTTGACTCCAACATTACGTAGAAATGTAGCTTGGAACTGAGCGCTGTCTCAGCATATGGAATAGTGTGCGATTTCTGTAACGTTAAAAATAAATCTAACACAGCGGTTGCATAAAGAAGCAGTGTATCTTTCTAACTATATGTAGAACATGTATATTTAGTCAAAGTTTATGATGTCTATTTACGTTCTTGCCGCGCTACATAGATTTCCTGCGGGCATTTTTGAGTAATTTCTGAAGGTGAACTCACTGTAAATGGACATTTATGGATATAAATGGCATATTATTGAAAAAAAAAAAAATGTACTGTGTAATATGTCATATTACTGTCATCTGATGAAGATTTTCAAAAGGTTAGTGAGCGATTTATTTTTTAATCCTACGTTTGTTGATTGCATGTTTTGGCTATTGAAATGAGCTGTGTCTGGTGGTGGTTTTACATATATATGTGCTATGTTTTCGCCGTAAAACATTTTAGAAATCTGACTTGCTGGCTAGATGAACAAGGTGTTTATCTTTCATTTGAGCTATTGGACTTGTTAATGTGTGGAGGTTAAATATTTTTAAGAATATTTTTGCGTTCCATGCGCCACCGTTTCAGCTGAACGTGGGAGGGTTGATCCCCAATTGGGAACCAGTATCGTAGACAGGTTAACTCACTCAAACATACAGCTCATTTCAAACTTGATTTGCAGTATTTTACACATTAACAGTCAGATAAATATTTGTTTAGTCCCTATGGCGAATGCAAAACACAGCAACTAGACTCCCTCCACAGGTGAATTAGGACTTCCTACACAATATTGTTAGAGGCCTTTAATTGTTCAGACTTAATTAGATAATTTTCATAATTACATATTTCTTGGGGAAGTCACGCATCTCTCAAATTCACATCCAGTATTTTTCATGGACCCCGATAGAGTTAGAGTGTAACGTAATCGCTGGGAGTCAGGAAGCAGGTGCAGAAGCCACATTTATAAATAATAATAGGTAGATAAACAAAACATGAAGCGGCCTGAACGAGACAAAACCAACTGCCTGATGACTGAGGCTACCGTGGGCTAAATAAAGGGAGAGTAATCAAGGTGATAGTCAGATAAATATTGGTCATGAGGTCCAGGTGTGAATAATGATAGGGAGCAGGTTTGACTAATGATGGTGCTAGGACCGGTGGTTAGTAGACCAGCGACGTTTGAGCACCAGAGAAGGCGAGTAGGATTAAGCATGACAGAGGTAGTCACCCTACTTCTAGTTTTCACTATAAAGTAGTGTGCAGTAGTTGAATCAACAAAGAAAGTGAACAAAATACACTTAATACAAAACTGATGGAATTTGGCCCCGATACGAGAACTGTTGAGCCCCATTTTGTAATCAAACAAAAACGTCAACAGACAGTCCGCCCACATGGGAGGTTTGGTGGAGCCAAGAAACGAGCAGTGAAATTAGAATATAATCTTTATAGGTTTTTGGATTTAAGAAATACCCTTTTTGCCACTATTCCATTATTTTATGCACACACACACACACACACACACACACACACACAATTACCAAAATATACACATTGGACATGACCAGAAATTAAAACAAAACTGTTTGTTGCGCATACACACATAATGACTTTTATAAGAAACAGCTTCCATGTGAATTTTAACTTGTGTTTTCCGATAATGTATCGTCTATGAAGACATAGAACCCAACAGTACCAAATAACACTGTTACAGAAGTGACTGTTGCAGAAATGACTTATGGCAATTACTGCAACAGAAAAGTCACAGCAATGACCATAACAAAGCTAGGTGGTATGAAAGCTAATTCAACTTTTCCTGTCTGCAGTCAGTTCTATCTCCAAACCTCAGGTGAATATCTCAGGCAATCGTGGTTCTGCATGCAAAAGCGTTTCAAATGCAAGGGGACCAACCAGGCATATCAATGGTACATCACATTGGCCATTCAGCACCAGCATCTGGGCTACTGTTGCGATCTACCTTTTTAATTGGGTGGAACATGAAGGTTTTTGTTAAATAAGGTCTCTCTTATTTTTCTCCATGTATACAATCAATATCTTTGTTGCCTTCTGACTTGTCAAGACTAAACTTTACCTGGCATAGAACTTTGGAATGCTTCTTCGTCTACAGTGGCTTGTGAAAGTATTCATCCCTTTGGCATTTTTCCTATTTTGCTGCCTTACAACTTGGAATTAAAATAGATTTTTGTGGGGTTTGTATCATTTGATTTACACAACATGTGTAACAACTTTGAAGACAACTTTGAAGATGCAAAATATTTTTGTGGGTGAAACAAACAAGAAATAAGACCACAAAAAAAAACAGAAAACTTGAGTGTGCACAATTCATCCCCCCCCCCTACATTACTAAAGTGGCTGGAGTTGAGTCAGTATGTTGGCAGCAGCCACTCAATGTTAGTGGTGGCTGTTTAACAGTCTGATGGCCTTGAGATAGAAGCTGTTTTTCAGTCTCTCGGTCCCTGCTTTGCTGCACCTATACTGACCTTACCTTCTGGATGATAGCGGGGTGAACAGGCAGTGGCTCGGGTGGTTGTTGTCCTTGATGATCTTTTTGGCCTTCCTGTGACATCAGGTGTGTAGATGTCCTGAAGGGCAGGTGGTTTGCATCCTGTGATGCGTTGTGCAGACCTCACTACCCTCTGGAGAGTCTTACGGTTATGGGCGGAGCAGTTGCCGTACTAGGCGGCGATACAGCCCGACAGCATGCTCTCGATTGTGCATCTGTAAAAGTTTGTGAGTGCTTTTGGTGACAAGCCAAATTTCTTCAGCCTCCTGAGGTTGAAGAGGTGCTGCTGCGCCTTCTTCACCACGCTGTCTGTGTGGATGGACCAATTCAGTTTGTCTGTGATGTGTACGCCAAGGAACTTCAACCTTCTTTCCTCTCCACTACTGTCCCGTCGATGTGGAATGTTGGGTGCTCCCTCTGCTGTTTCTTGAAATCCACGATCATCTCCTTTGTTTTGTTGACATTGAGTGTGAGGTTATTTTCCTGACACCACACTCCGAGCGCCCTCACCAAAGTGTTGAGGATCAGCGGGGGGGAGATATTTTCACCTACCCTCACCACATGGGGTACCCAGTTGAACAGAGCTTGATGACGAGTTTGGAGGGCACTATGGTTTTAAATGCTGAGCTGTAGTCGATGAACAGCATTCTCACATATGTGTTCCTCTTGTCCAGATGGGTTAGGGCAGTGTGCAGTGTGGTTGCGATTGCGTCGTCGGTGGACCTATTGGGGTGGTAAGCATATTGGAGTGGGTCTAGGGTGTCAGGTAGGGTGGAGGTGATATGTTCCTTGACTAGTCTCTCAAAGCACTTCATGATGACGGAAGTGAGTGCTACAGGGCGGTAGTCGTTTAGCTCAGTTACCTTAGCTTTCTTGGGAACAGGAACAATGGTGGCCCTCTTGAAGCATGTGGGAACAGCAGACTGGGATAAGCATTGATTGAATATGTCCGTAAACACACCAGCCAGCTGGTCTGCACATGCTCTGAGGATGTGGCTAGGGATGCCGTCTGGGCCTGCTGCCTTGCGAGGGTTAAAACCTCTTAAGGCTCTCTTGAATTTTTTCAACATTTTGTTAAAAATCGCGCAAAATTTCAACGTCCTGCTACTCATGCCAGGAATATAGTATATGCATATGATTAGTATGTGTGGATAGAAAACACTGAAGTTTCTAAAACGGGTTAAATCATTTCTGTGACTATAACAGAAAGTGAATAGCAAGCGAAATCCCAAGAAAAAAAACAGTATCCATCCGCCAGTCTCTGATTTGTCTATGGCAAGGGAAAATAGATAGTGGTCAGTTCACAGTTCCTACAGCTTCCACACGATGTCGCCAGTACTGGCAATTCCATTGAAGTCAATCCTTGGTTGTATGAGAAATAGGCACTTCCTCCTGTCGAGTACACAACAGGAAGTTTATGGAAGAGAGAATGTGGACCATGATTTCAAGAGTAGTTGCTATTGAATACAGATCGCCCCGTGATCAATTTGATCGATTATTAACGTTTACTAATACCTAAAGTTGGGTTACAAAAGTAGTTTGAAGTGTTTTGTCAAAGTTTATAGGCAACTTTTTTAATTTAAAAAAATGACGTTGAGTTTTGGAAAGCTGTTTTTTCCTGGATTATACGGGCTATATAAATGGATATTTTGGGTATACATGGACGGATTTTATCGAAAAAAAGACCCAATTGTGATGTTTATGGGACATATAGGAGTGCCAACAAAGAAGGTCGTCAAAGGTAATGAATGTTTTATATTTTATTTCTGCGTTTTGTGTAGCTATGCTAATTATTTTGTTTACGTCCCCTTCAAGTATTTCGGGGGGTTGCATGCTATCAGATAATAGCTTCTCATGCTTTCGCCGAAAAGCATTTAAAAAATCTGACATGTTGACTAGATTCACAACGAGTGTAGCTTTAATTCAGTACCCTGCATGTGTGTTTTAATGAAAGTTTGAGTTTTAGCGAGTACTATTAGCATTTGGCGCTACGCATTTCCATTTCCTGTTGGCTAGGTGAAACGCTGGCGTCTCGGTGGCTGTAAGAGGTTAACGTGTTTAAATGTTTTACTCACGTCGGCTGCAGTGAAGGAGAGTCCGCAGGTTTTGGTAGCGGGTTGTGTCAGTGGCACTGTATTGTCCTCAAAGCGAACAGAAGTTGTTTAGTCTGTCTGGGAGCAAGACATCCTGGTCCGCAACGGGGCTGGTTTTCTTTTTGTAATCCGTGATTGACTGTAGACCCTGCCACATACCTCAAAACAAAATCAAATCAAATCAAATGTATAATATAGCCCTTCGTACATCAGCTGATATTTCAAAGTGCTGTACAGAAACCCAGCCTAAAACCCCAAACTGCAGGCAATGCAGGTGGCTTGGAAAAACTCCCTAGAAAGGCCAAAACCTAGGAAGAAACTTAGAGAGGAACCAGGCTATATGGGGTGGCCAATCCTCTTCTGGCTGTGCCGGGTGGAGATTATAACAGAACATGGCCAAGATGTTCAAATGTTCATAAATGACCAGCATGGTCGAATAATGATAAGGCAGAACAGTTGAAACTGGAGCAGCAGCAGCACGGCCAGGATGACTGGGGACAGCAAGGAGTCATCATGTCAGGTAGTCCTGGGGCATGGTCCTAGGGCTCAGGTCCTCCGAGAGAGAGAAAGAAAGAGAGAAGGAGAGAATTAGAGAACGCACACTTCTCATACCTCTTGTGTCTGAGCCGTTGAATTGCAACTCTACTTTGTCTCTATACTTACGCTTAGCTTGTTTGATTGCCTTGCCGAGGGAAAAGCTACACTGTTTGCATTCGGTCATGTTTCCGGTCACCTTGCCCTGGATAAAAGCAGTGGTTCGAGCTTTCAGTTTCGCGCAAATGCTGCCATCAATCCACGGTTTCTGGTTTGGGAATGTTTTAATAGTTGCTGTGGGTACGACATCGCTGATGCACTTGCTAATACACTCGATCACCAAATCAGCGTATTCGTCAATGTTGTTGTTTGATGCAATGTGGAACATATCCCAATCCACGTGATCGACGCAATCTTGAAGCGTGGAATCAGATTGGTCAGACCAGCGTTGAACAGACCTGAGAACGGGAGCTTCCTGTTTTAGTTTCTGTCTATAGGCTGGAAACAACAAAATGGTGTTGTGGTCAGCTTTTCCGAATGGAGGGCGGAGGAGGGCCTTATATGCGTCACGGATGTTAGGATAATAATGATCCATGGTTTTACCAGCTCTGGTAGCACAATTGACATGCTGATAGAATTTAGGGAGTCTTGTTTTCAGATTAGCCTTGTTAAAATCCCCAGCTACAATGAATGCAGCCTCAGGATATGTGGTTTCCAGTTTACATAGAGTCAAATAAAGTTTGTTCAGGGCCATCGATGTGTCTGCTTGGGGGGGAATATGATTGTGAGGAATTCTTAGTCAGGTGAACAGAAGGACTTGAGTTCCTGTATTTTGTTATGATCACACCACGTTGTTACGCCCTGGGTGTGACATGGATGATGTACTGTATGTGTTTTTATACTGTCTAGGGGTTTTGTATGTTATTGGGGTTGTTTACCATCTAGGTGTTTATGTATGTCTATGGTTGCCTAGATTGGTTCTCAATTAGAGGTAGCTGTTTATCGTTGCCTCTGATTGGGAACCATATTTAGGCAGCCATTTTCTTTGGGAATTTTGTGGGTTATTGTCTATGTCTAGTTGCCTGTGCCTGCACAAGTATTCGGTTCGGTTTGTTGTTTTTGTATAGTTTGTTAAGTGTTCATTAAAAAGTATGTATTCATATCACGCTGCGCCTTGGTCTCCTCCATTCAATGAATGTGACACACGTCTCAATAATCAAAAGGCATACCCCCCCCCCCCGCCCTTCTTTTTACCAGAAAGATGCTTGTTTCTGTCGGCACGATGCGTGAAGAAACTAGCTGGCTGTACCGACTCTGATAGCGTGTCTCGAGTGAGCCATGTTTCTGTGAAATAAAGAACGTTAGTCTTCGGAGCCTGACCAGAAGACCGCTTTGTCTGCTCCTTTTACGGCGTCGTTGTTTTGGTTCGCCAACTGGGATCCGATCCATTGTCCTGGGTGGTCCGCTTCGGGAAAGTCGTATTCCTGGTCGTAATGATGGTGAGTTGACGTTGCTCTTATATCCAGTAGTTCCTCCCGACTGTATGTTATAAAACCTAAGATTACCTGGGGTACCAATGTAAGAAATAACACGTAAAAAAAAAAAAATACTGCATAGTTTCCTAGGAACGCGAAGCGAGGCGGCCATCTCTGTCGGCGCCGGAAGCTTCAGCTCCTTCAATTTGTGTGGCGGGCGTGATCAGTGTGGGTTGTTGCCTACTCTTACCGCCTGGAGATGGCCCGTCAGGAATTCCAGGATCCAGTTGCAGAGGGAGGTGTTTAGTCCCAGAGTCCTTAGCTTAGTGATGAGTTTCATGGGCACTATGGTGTTGAACGCAAAGCTGTAGTCGATGAACAGCATTCTCACATAGGTGTTCCTTTTGTACAGGTGACAAAGGGCGGTGTGGCGTGCGATTGAGATTGCATCATCTGTGGATCTGTTGGGGCAGTATGCGAATTGGAGTGGGTCTAGGGTGTCCAGGAGGATGCTTTTGAAGGGAGCCATGACCAGCCTTTCACAGGGCGTGCTTCTACACCTGCATTGTTTGCTGTTTGGGGTTTTAGGCTGGGTTTCTGCACAGCACTTTGAGATATTAGCTGATGTAAGAGGGGCTGTATTTGTAAATTTAATTTGATTAATCATTTAGGCAGGTTACCTTCGCTTCCTTGGGCACAGTAACTATGGTGGTCTGCTTGAAACATGTAGGTATTACAGACTCTGTCAGGGAGAGGTTGAAAATGTCAGTGAAGACACTTGACAGTTGGTCCGAGCATGCTTTGAGTACATGTCCTGGTAATCCATCTGGCCCAGCGGCTTTGTGAATATTGAGCTGTTTAAGGTTTTGTTCACATCGGCTACCGAGAGCGTTATCACACTGTTATCCAGAACAGCTCGTGCTCTAGAATAATCTTAATAGTATGTCATCAATTTTATTTTCTAACGATTGCACGTTGGCAAGGAGAATGGAAGGCATTGGGAGTTTACTCGCTCACCTCTGGATTCTCAGAAGGATCCCAGATCTGCGTCCCCTTTTCCAGTATCTTTTCTTCACACACAAGGCGTGGATCTGAGCCTGTTCCATTGAAAGCAGGCTAGCCGTGAGTAAATGCTTTTCTGATGTCCAGAAGTTATTTTCGGTCATAAGAGACGGTAGCAGCAACATTATGTACACAATAAGTTACACAAAACGCAAAAAAAATAATTTGGCTGAATAATACTGTTGCTTCTTATCACTATTGATTTGACCTCTGACAGGATTAGGGAGAAAGCTGAAAAGCATTAGGAAATAGGAGGAGAAATGCAGAGATGGGGAATGAATGGGGAATGAAGAAAATTGCCACCTGTTAAAGGGAATCTTCCGGCTCTGCTCCTTCTGGTCGGCGATGGCCTTCGACGTGCTGAAGCTGCGTCAGATTCCTGAATGAATAACAGAGACAGGCACACGTGTGTGTGTGAATACACATAGGCACATATTCACACATGTAGTACACACAAACAAGTACACAAACATTTACAAAAAGACACGCACGCACGCACACATTAAGGGTACAAAAATAATTGTGACACAAAGAAAACTGCATTGCATTTTCTGTCATTAAAATGCTATCTACGCATTTTCCTCAAAATTATATAACCATTGACTGAGTTTATTCAGCATTGTATGAAGCAAATAAATTAGGAACAACCTAGGCCAAAACTCACCAGTGAAACCACAGTTGAGACGCAAGGAGGAAAGCTCTGAAAGACAATCCATAGAGCTATGGATCCTGTGGAATTATATATAATAGGACTTATCGAGGGTGGAGAGTGCACCGGAGGAGGGGGGGGTCCACAGCGGAGCGGAGGCAACCAGAGGCGAGTGACAGGGGACATGGTGGTGAGGACGATGGAGTGGCATCTGGGGAGGGGTGCTCCATGGCGACAGATAGGCCACCGGAGGCAGGGCAGTGGGAAGATGGCAGCGCAGTGGGAGGCGAGTTACAAGTGGATCGGGAATTCAATGATGCCTTTGGGGAGAAGGGCTTACATTTTGTGCACTTAAATGTCCGAAGCCTACTACCGAAGATCGATGAGATACGCCTGTTGGTTTGCAAATCAGAGGTGGGTGTCTTGTGTTTTACTGAGACATGGTTGGATTCATCTTTTTGTGACTCAGAAATTGAGTTAAGTAATTACTCTGTTGTCAGGAAGGATCAGAACGGTGGGGGGATATGTGCGTTTGTAAGATCAGACATTGTTTTTAACGTCAGATCAGATTTAAACGCTGATCTGGAGATTGTCTGGCTGGATATCTGCCTTCCCAAAACCAAGCCGATTTTGTTGGGGGTGTGTTATAGGCCGCCCAAGCAGAATGCATTCTATGAAGGTCTTGAAATTGTGTTGTCAAACTGTAATGATTCGCTGTTGAAGAAAATAATTTTGTTAGGGGATTTCAATACTGATGTCCGCAAAAAGAATAGCCCAACCAACAATGTATTTATTCACTTTTTTAGATCACCTGCTCTGACCCAAATTATAAAAGATCCCGCCAGGATATGTGAAACAGTGCAAAGTACAATTGACTTAATATTGGTGTCTGATAAATCTAAAATATCGCAGAGTGGAGTACTAGTCTATGGAATCAGTGATAATTTTATCACATTTTGCACAAGGAGGATTTTTAAAGATATATTTAAGTATCACAAAACCATTAGAATCAGAGCACTCAAAAAATACTCTGTAGAAAAGTTTAGGGAGGAAGTGGGTAAAATTGACTGGTCACCTGTGCTAGATAGTGTAGGGGTAGAAAGTGCCTGGGAAGCCTTCAATAATGGCTTCCATTAGACGGGTCAGGTTAAAGCAGAGATCTAGCCCTTGGTTTAATCATGAGATGCTAGAATCAGTCCAAGCAAGGAATAAGGCCTTAAGAAATGTAAGAACTCTCAAGATCAGCATGATTTTGTCCTATATAAATGTCACAGAAATGAAGCACAGAGCAGGATGGATGAAGCTAAGAGGGGTTACTTCGCTGAGAAAATAATTGAGAACAAAAATGACCCTATAAAGCTTTGGAAATCATTTAAGGAACTAGGCTGTAGTAGTACTACCAAAAACAAACGAAACAGTTTGTATATGAGGTATATGAAAAGGCAGAGGATGCCAATGACTTCAAATCTTTTTTTACTTCTGTTGCCAGCAGTTGGTTAGCAAGCTGCCCACTAGTTCTGGTTTGAATGGAAGCAACCAAGTCAAGAAGTATTATGTAGAGTTAGGGGTTCAGCCAAACTATTTTTCTTTTGCAAAGGTAGCAACAGCCAACATAGTCAGTATACTGGCAGAGCTTAAATGCTCCAAAGCCACAGGCCTGGATAATATTCCTGCAAGGTTTCTAATAGATTCTGCTGAGCAAATTGGCCCTTGTATTACGCATATTGTTAATCTCTCTCTTGAACAAGGCACCTTTCCCAGGGACATGAAACAAGCTAAAGTTATACCTCTGTATAAGAAGGGGATAAAGTCTGACCCTGGCAATTATAGGCCTGTATCGAACCTCTGTGTAACATCAAAGATCCTGGGAGGAATTGAACATGAGCAAATGTATGAATATGTTAACTAACAGGGTCTAATGTATGATTTTCAGTCGGGTTTTAGAAAAACATACTCCACTGATTCATGTCTACTTTACTTGACTGACTTAATCAGGAAAGAGATTGATGAGGGAAATCTCTGTGGAATGGTACTGCTTGACCTACAGTAGGCCTTTGATACAGTTAATCACTGTCTCCTTATCTCCAAACTGGAGGCACTGGGGTTAAGCAGTATCCCTCTAGGCTGGGTAAAGTCCTATTTATCTGGAAGGGAGCAAGTAGTAGAGGTTAATGGTTCACTGTCTCAGGCAAAACCAATGAGTTGTGGTGTTCCGCAGGGGAGCTTGCTTGGGCCTCTGCTGTTTTTATATTAATGATATTAATGATATGAAAGATGCTTGTTCTTGCCGTCTTTTTCTTTATGCGGATGACTCTACACTTCTGGTGTCTTACAAAAGTAAAACTATGTTGGAGAGCATACTTAGCACAGAGCTTACTAACATTAGCAAATGGCTTGGAGATAATAAGCTATCTCTGCACTTAGGGAAAACTGAAGCAATTATGTTTGGATCCAGACCTAAATTGTGTAGGTTGTCTGAAATCAGAGTGGAGTTAGGGGGTGAGGTGCTGACTACTAAAACCTCTGTTAGCTACTTGGGATGTATCCTTGATGGAAGCTTGGGGGGGGGGGGGGGGGGGGGGGGGTGAGCATGGCCAATAAGGTGCTAGGGAAGGATTTGTCTAGAAAGTCCAAGCTGCTTGATTAGGACTCCATGAAGGTGCTAGCTACTGCCCTCATTCAATGCCATTTTGACTATGCTAGTACTTCCTGGTTTGGGGGCTTATCTAAATGTATGAAGTGGAAGCTCCAGATAGCCCAAAATAAGTTGATCAGGGTAGTATTGAAGTTGAGTCCACATACTCACATAGGCAGGAGCTGCTTTCAGGAACAAAACTGGCTGCCTGTTGAGGCTAGGGTGTCCCAGATTAGACTAGGTTTGGTTTACAGGCGTATTTATGGTCCTGCGCCTAGATATTTAAGTGTTTAGGTGTTGCTGATGTGTGCTTATACAGGTTCAGGAGTAATGCTGGGAAAGGTACTTTCTTTTATACTGGAGCCTCAGAATGGAATGAGTTGCCTCTGTCTAAAAACAACGTCCTCTCTGGACAGCTTTAAAAAGAAAGTAAAAATATGTTTGATGTCTTCTGTGCCTGTATGAATAACCCCTATGATGTAACTGGAATGATGAGATAGATGTTCTTTTATGTTGTTGTTTTATTATTTCATTGCCATACTGTGTTCGATCTTGTACAGCCATCTTGTCACAAGAGGACCACAATGGAAATAAGTCCCAGACTTTATTGTGTGTTATCCTCAATGATTTTATTAATGTGCATGTATGGCTTTTAACCTCTAATGACTCCACATCCCGCATGAGGGAGCGTAATCATCGCCTGACACTAATTAGCATAACGCAATGGACATATATATTCCTAGAAAATATTCCTATTCATGAAAATCACAAATGAAATATATTGAGACACAGCTTAGCCTTTTTGTTAATCACCCTGTCATCTCAGATTTTCAATTTTTATTATTTTTGTAGGCAAAATAGCTCCGTTTGTTCTTCACGTTTGGCTGAGAAATCGTCCGGAAATTGCAGTCACGAAATATTCCAAATTAGCTCCTTAATATCGACAGAAACATGGAAAATGTTGTTTATAATCAATCCTCAAGGTGTTTTTCAAATATCTATTCGACAATATATCCATCGGGACAATTCGTTTTTCAGTAGGACCGATTGGAGTAATTGCTACCTCTGTATTTTACGCGAGAATCTCTCTGGGAGCATCATGTGACCACTTGCGCAATGTAGCCGCTTACGGGTATTCTTCAACATAAATGCGTAAAACTACGTCGGAATGCGGAGAAAGAGTAATCTGGTTGATAGCCCATTCACTGCTCAATAGGAACGCATAGGAACGCAGCGCTTTCAAAAGATGAGTCACTTCCGGATTGGATTTTTCTCAGGCTTTCGCCTGCAACATCAGTTCTGTTATACTCAGACAATATTTTTACAGTTTTGGAAACGTTAGTGTTTTCTATCCTAAGCTGTCAATTATATGCATATTCTAGCATCTTGTTCTGACAAAATATCCTGTTTACTACGGGAACATTTTTTTCCAAAAATGAAAATACTGCCCCCTAGTCACAACAGGTTGTTTTATGTGTGCTTGTTTTTTTTAAATGGTTGAATAAATAAACAAAACTAAAATTAAAAAATTGTAAAAATAATTTACGTTATGTATTTATTTGTATTTATTTATTTAACCTTTATTTAACTAGGCAAGTCAGTTAAGAACATATTCTTATTTACAATGAAGGCCTACCAAAATGCCTCCTGCGGGGACAGGGGCCGGGATTAAAAATAAGGACAAAACACACATCATGACAAGAGACACCACTACACTACATAAAGAGAGGCCTATGACAACAACATAGTATGGCAGCAACACATGACAACACAGCATGGTAGCAACACAACATGACAACATGGTAGCAACACAACATGGCAGCAGCACAACATGGTACAAACATTATTGGACACAGACAACAGCACAAAGGGCAAGAAGGTAGAGACAACAATAAATCACGCGACGCAGCCACAACTGTCAGTAAGGGTGTCCATGATTGAGTCATTAACTTCTTTGGGATAGGGGTCAGCATTTTCACTTTTTGATGAAAAGCTTGCCCAGAGTAAACTGCCTCCTACTCAGTCCCAGATGCTAATATATGCATATCATTAGTAGTATTGGATAGAACACACTCAGGTTTTTGCCTGCCATATGGGTTCTGTTATACTCACAGACATCATTCAAACAGTTTTCGAAACTTTCAGAGTGTTTTCTATCCGATACTATTAATAAAATGCATATATTAGCATCTGGGACAGAGTTGGAGGCAGTTCAGTCTGGGCACGCTATTCATCCAAAAGTGAAAATGCTGCCCCCTATCCAAAAAAGATTAAGGAGAAGTTTATCTAAAGTTCCATGCATAACACTTACATTTTCATCTACATTTATAATGAGGATTTCTGTGAATTGATGTGGCTCTCTGAAAAATCACTGCATGTTTTGGAACTACTGAACATAACATGCCAAAGTAAAATTAGATTTTTGGACATAAATATGCACTTTATCACTTTATGTATTGTGTAACATGAAGTCCTATGAGTGTCATCTGATGAAGATCATCAAAGGTTAGTGATTAATTTTATCTCTATTTGTGCTTTTTGTGACTTCTCTCTTTGGCTGGGTTTTTCTGTGAATTGGTGGTGACCAAACAAAATCGTTTGTGGAGCTTTCGCTGTAAAGAATTTTTAAAATCAGACACTGTGGCTGGATTAACGGGATTTGTATCTTTAAAATTGTGCCTAATACTTGTATGTTTGAGAAATTTGATTTATGGGATTTCTGTTGATTTGTATTTGGCGCCCTGCAATTTCATTGGATGTTGGCGAGGTGTTCCGGTTGCGGAACGGGGTTCGCCTAGCGGAACCCCGTTCCCAGACAGGTTAAAGCCTTTACTGAGTTATGGAAACATTTTAGGCCGTCCTGCTTCAATAACAGCGCTTTGTCTTACATTCCAAGGTTGGGTTCAATTCCATTTAAACTTTTGTATTTTCACTACAGAGGGAAATAATTGAAATTCAGCAAGTCCTCATTTCAAATAATTGGCTATTTCTCCAATTAAACCATTGATTATGCATTCATTTCCGGTATGGAATGAGTCGAGATGGAATTGACCCCTATCCGCTATTCTGGAAATACAGGGGGCCTTCCATCTCTCAATCCTCCAATCGACACAAAATGAAATAAAAATTGACATCCCAGCATGATGTCCCTGTCCACAACGGCTTAGGCAAGATACACTTGCCTAAGCCGTTGTGCACCAGTGATAATAGATGGAGCTTTGAAAACCATTACCACAGAGGCTGGCGAAGTGGAGAAATGAGCAAAAACAGCCTTATCTTGTTTGCGAGCAGAAGAGAAGGTATCAGAAAGGGAGTGAGAGAAAGAAGAAAAAATAAGATAAAAATAACAACTCGCTGTTTGTTTTCTTAATGGGTCCTGATAGCTGCTGACAGGAAGAGAAGGGGAGAATGGAAGAGTGACTGCTCTGGCGTTTTGGCTCTCGGTGATGGAGAGAATGTGAGAGGAGATCTCCATTAGCCCGAGCTGTGCTTTAGCGGATCGTCCCGCTTGCTCCGTGGGTTAATTGTAGGGGAAAGAGGGAGGGTGAAAAAAAGGAGTGCAATTCCTCCAGAAAACACTTCTCTTATCACACAGTAAAAGTTGAGTAAGAAAATAAGATGTAAGGTGTTGGTCGGTGGGAGAGAAAAACAAGGGGATAAACGTTAAGGAACGAGAGAAAAAAAAGAAGGAAACTTTAAACAAATTAATTAACTTAAAATGTTACTTAAGTTTCCTAAACCCTTATTCATACTATCTCAACATCTTAAAAAAATATTTCACCTTTCCTCGGCTCCCCTTCCTTGCTATGTGGCTAGGAAATATGTACACTGAGTGTACACACATTAGAAACACCTGCTCTTTCAATGAGATAGACTGACCAGGTAAATCCAGGTGGAAGCTCTGATCCCTTGTTGATGTCATTTGTTAAATCCACTTCAAATCACTGTAGATGATGGGGAGAAGCCAGGTTAAATAATTATTTTCAAGCCTTGAGACAACTGAGATTGATTGGTAATGTGTGCCATTCAGAGGGTGAATGGGCATGTCAAAATATTGAATTGCCTTTGAACTGGGTAAAGCATTTTGGGTGAGTCAAGAACTGCAACGCTTCTGGGTTTTTCACACTCAACAGTTTTCCGTGTGAAGCAAGAATGATCCACCACCCAAAGGACATCCAGCCAACTTGACACAACTGTGGAAAGCATTGGAGTCAACATGGTCCAGCATCCCTGTGGAATGCTTTCGACACCTTGTAGAGTCCATACCCCAACAATTTGAGACTGTTCTGAGGGCAAAAGGGAGTGGAAGGTGTTTCTAATGTTTTGTACACTCTGTGAATGTTTGCCGCCATCTGCCATTAATAGAAACTTCAACCAAATTAAGGAACTTACTTAACCCCCCTCAAATGCTGAGTCGTAATATCCCAATAGACTTTATTTCCCTTTCCTTGACTCCTCTTCCTAAGTGGCTAGCTAGTGAATATGTATGTATGGCGCCAACTGCTCTTCCATATCTAAAGGATTAAGAGATTCCCAAAATAGCCAGCTTTGCTGATTTGCTCGGCTGTTGACTCACTTTTGTTTGAAAAAAAACATACTGATTTAAATACTGATTTAAACGTCTCAGTTAGAATGTCTTTTTCATTTACTTCTTTAATAATAGTTCAAAGGAGCTTTCTGCGTAGGTGCCGTGGTACAATATTTCACTATTATTTAAAAGGCTGTGTTTGCTTGACCTTTTCCAGTGTATAGGCATAGTAGAGAGACATTTGACAGAATTGCGTGTACAAGGTAATTGCCTTTTTGGTTTTACTCCATTGCCCTTTAATGCACTTCTCCCACTTGTTTTGAGATTGTGGCAGTAAAATGACTATTTCCACTATGCAAATAACATGTGTTATAAGTTATCCCTGGAGGGGTGGGGGGTTCTAGATAGGCCATTCAAATGAATGACAGTTGGGTATTGTGAAGCTTAGATGGAAAATATAAGCAAATGTCTCCTTAATCTCTTAAAATAAAATAATTTGAATGCAATTGTGCATGGGGGGGAAAAAAACAGTTTTCCTGGTCATACATTACCTTACAATTGTTTCTATATATTAGTGTATGGTGAAGTTGCCCATAGATGCTGATCTTGGGTCAGTTTAGAATTTTCCCCACTAATTATTAAAGTTTAGGATTGGGGGAAGGGAAGCTAATCCTAGATCTGTGCCTAGAGGAAGCTTCACTCTGGACAAGGGTTGGGCTTATACAACATTTTGGAATTGACTCCAATTTAAGTCATGAGTTGAAATTTTAAATTGAATTGGCCACACCCTACAGGAAGTATAATTTAATTCAGTGCAATTAATTTAATTCAGTGTAATTCAAATAAATTCCACTCAGTCATAGAACATGAGTTTCATTGAATCAGGTCACACTTCCACACTTCTGGAATCAATGTTCACATACTCTTTTAACCTTACTGCTTATAATAGCCAATTATATTTCCACCAACCATTTAATTGTTTTCCCTTCTGTTTGAAGGCCTCAGGGTCAACTTAAAGGAAAACTCCCCCCAAAAACTATTTTTTTTATTTGTGACCCGTTTCAGTAAGCTATGCATACAGTATGTCACACTTCACTATTTCGCAGTAGAGGCATTTGAACATACATTTTTTTTGGAACTTGTTAACTTTCATATGCCTTAATAACAAACTTGTATGCCATCTGTAAATTTGAATAACATTTTTAAATTACGAGCCTAGATGGTTTAGCCACAGAAAAAGTCAGGAACCTTCCTGCTAGCCATGACTGGCTGAGATAATGGACGGGCTGGAGATGCCAAGAGATGAGTTTGGATTGGTCTGCCATGTAGCATGCTTTTGTCTATAACATTATCTACACATACTGAACAGCTCATCCTTGCTACCGCAGATTTTTTGAAAGATATGTTATTCATGGAGAACTGAAAAGGTGTTGCTACTACTCTCAAAAAACATTGCTACCCTTAATTTAGCAGGCACGATCGACAAAGATCAGTGGGAAAAGTTGTGATGGACTACTTTCTGCACACGGTCACACATAGCCTCACATGTGAATTCTAAAAGAGATGGGAGGGTGTAAACTATGCTGAATAGGTGTAGACTAAGATAAACTCTCCACTAGGTGTACAAAAAAAGATTCAGGAACCATTTTCTCAAAAGTGGGGTTACAAGTTGTGGGGTTACAAGTGGGGTTAGCTCCGAGTCTACTTTTATCCACTTTAAAAAAACACAATTTCAAATTTTGCAACATAAGACCGAATGGATGGTTGGTCACATTTAGAAACACACACACACAAACACACACACACACACACACACACACACACACACACACACACACACACACACACACAGAGTAAAAGAGAGCAATGCGTGGGAGGATGCTGCGGTGGGCTGACCTGTTGATCTAGTTAATGTTGGTTAGCTACATGGTTGATATTGCACCTAGCTTATCCAGTTTATCTAGTGGGAGCCGAATGTCATAGCCAGGTACCTATTGCCACACACATCTAATTAATCTGTTCACTCTTTATGCCAATAATCAGGTGGCTTGTTGGCCAACAAACAGATATCATATTGGGAGCTAAAAAATAGATATTAAACTTAGCTACCTAGACATTTCATTAGTCACTCTGTTTAGCACATGGCCTCAGATGTGAATCCTTAAAGATTGGGGCTAAGGCTTAAGAGGGTCTGAACAATGCTGAGTAGGTGTAGACAAAGAAGGCAATTTTCTCAAAAGTGGGGTTACAAGTTTATTAACTTTCAAAGCATAATTACTTTCCCATTGTACCTCAACAGCAGTGTATGACATACCATTTTTTGATTTTGAGTCTTTACTTTTATCCAATGTAAAAAACACCATTTCACATTTTGCAACATAAGACTGAATCGAGGTGGTCGGTCACATTTGTTTAATTAGTCCATTGTTGATAAAGTGGCAAAATGTTTTCTACAGCTGTATTTCTGTATTTTGAAAGTCATTCATCTTGAAAACCTTTACATTTTGTTCCACATATTGAACAAAATGTAAGTGATTAATGAAGTATAGCAATTTAGAATGGTCACATACAGTTTTTTTTCCACCTTTATCATTAAAATCTATTGTTTCCACAATATTTAATATGCATGTATAACGACATGTTTGATGATTTATGTCCAAGATGTATATTTGTATAGACTACACCTAATATAGAATATAAGAGGTATTCTGTTTACTACTTCAATTCAAATTCAAGAATTTCGTTGCAATTAGGGGGCATTCTAAATTTCATTCTGAATTGCGCCCAACCCTGCTCCGGACCATATATGTTTTTTAACAGACAGACCAGGTAGCCCCTTCCCTGTTTCAGTCAGTTTGCTGCCTAATGAACACAGCCCAGAAGGCTGTGCTGTGAATAAACCACCAACTTCCTGGCCCTGCTTGACACATGTAGTCTAGTAAATCACAAATCTGGACTGTTTGTAATGTCCTTAAGACAGTGAAAATCAAATTTTCCAACAGTTCTCACAAATGGCATTGTCAAGGCCTGGCTCGTTAGTGCCATCAAAAATTGATGAGCGTAATGAAACGTTACTACCTCCAGTGACATTTACCAGATGCGCCTTTAGTTTGAGCCATGTTTATTTTTCCCTAAACCCATTTCTACATTTGAGAAATCATTACAGATACTTCTTCCAGATGTGTTTGTTTGTAGTTTACAAATCAGTACAATTACGTACCCATCTCTGCACACCGAATGGAGCGAGGACACCGTGTTTGCTGAAGTAGTTCAAGCCTTTGTTCTTTCCGCTGGGCTTGTCCAGCTCGATCCCCAGCCAGAACCCTGAGGGACGGACGGATAGATGGAAAATGAGGCAGACAGACAGTCAGGGTCATGCCATGAATAGAGCAGTGTGACAAGAAACGAAATTGTATGTGTTGTAATCTAAAGTACCACAAGAACTTAATCCTAGTTTAGCTGTATGAAAACCTGCTGTGTGGGTTCTCATGGCAATCAATATTTGAATGCAAAGTATTACAATGTAAAACAAGAGTAAGTGCATTCATGTAGAAAAAATTGTCTGCTGTGCCTACAATAACTAATGTTCTTAGACAACTGTCTTCTACGCAATTCCTACTGTTAAAAGCTTGACGCATTCCAACTGATAACGTTATTAAAAAGACCCAAACTTCGTAGGAGTATATTCATCCTAAGATACTTTCTCATATCACTTCAAAAAGGTTAAATAACTTGCCTTTGTTACTGCTTATGACATTTTTATTGTACATGTATTTAGTAACAAAGTTAACTGTACCCTTCTCTATGTCTCCTGAATGGAGGTCTGTTGAGAAAATGTGCTGTGACATTGACTTTCAAGACAGCTGTTCCTGAACATCGCCCATGAATGGCCTTTTCTAGATGCAGCGGAGCGGAACAGATGTTCACAAAACCGAGCTCTTCAAAGTTATCCTAACAACGTTGAAGCAATATTCTAACATTGGCTGATAAACTGTTAAGTACTTAACTTCCCAAAGAGCCATAGACCTCCGGCCGAGAGGCAAGAAGTTTGACCAAAATCCCAAGATGATAAAGTTTTGGTCATCCTTCTTGCCTCTTGGCCGGAGTTCAGACGACAGTTCCAAACTGTTGCTCTCTGCAGCCTCTTCTGAGTCTAACGGCATGCTTGCTACACTCTTCCGGGAAATTCAAGATGGTAACAAAAGGTCTTTCACTGAAAATGTACAACAAATAGACTGAATTCCACTCCTCTGTTGACAACCTGAAATCCTCCCTGAATTATCTCCTTTTGAGAATGACTGAGGCTGAGTTGCGCAGTTGAAGATACCGTCACCTAATATGACCAGGTTATAAAACAGCTGACGAAGGACAATGCCTATCTCAAAAACAAGGTGGACCAGATGGAGAACCAGAGCAGACGTAGTACTATCCATGTGGCGGGATTGAAGGAAGACAGTTAGGGCTGTGACCACATTTGTTTCTTCACTCAACGGATCCCTGATGTCCTAGGCATAACCAAGAAAGGCACTGGAAATCGAACGCGCCCACAGAACTTCAACACCGAAACCCATACCAGATGAGGCCCCATGGGCCGTCCTGATCAGGTTCCTCTGTTTCCAGGACAGGGAGAAGATACTGTGAATTTCAAGAGCCAAATGGGACATCATCAATGGCAAGAGGGTCAGCCTTTTCCTGGATATGAACGCGGATCTCGCCAGACGTTGCAAGCTGTTCAAACCAGCCACCAAAACCCTGAAAGAGAAGAGTATCACCTGCTACCTCATCCCCCCTGTCACGCCCTGACCCTCGTTTGCTTTGTTTTCTTTATTATTTTGGTTAGGTGTGACAAGGGGGATCTATGTGTTTTTCTATTGTCTAGGGTTTTTTGTAAATCTATGGGTTTCACTAGTCTAGGTATTTATATGTCTATGGTTGCCTAGATTGGTTCTCAATTAGAGGCAGCTGTTTATCATTGTCTCTGTGTTACGGTGCGTGAATGAGGACCCAAAAGCGAATTAACGTAAACAGAGCTTCTTTAATAACAAAACATAGGTAGGCTCAGATGGACCGGCAGATTCCGACAGGACAGGACAAGGTTGCAGCAAACATGACGATAGTCTGGTTCAGGCATGAAAAACACAAACAAGAATCCGACAAAGACAGGAACAAAAACAGAGAGAGATATAGAGGACTAATCAGAGGGAGGGGTGACGAGGTAGTTAGGAGGAGACAAGGGACAGCTGGGGGAAAGAGGGGGAGAAAAGGTAACCTAATAACGACCAGCAGAGGGAGACAGGGTGAAGGGAAAGGACAGAAACAAGACACAACATGACAATACATGACAGTACCCCCCCACTCACCGAGCGCCTCCTGGCGCACTCGAGGAGGAAACCTGGCGGCAACGGAGGAAATCATCGATCAGCGCACGGTCCAGCACGTCCCGAGAGGGAACCCAACTCCTCTCCTCAGGACCGTACCCCTCCCAATCTACTAGGTACTGATGACCACGGCCCCGAGGACGCATGTCCAAAATCCTACGGACCCTGTAGATGGGTGCGCCCTCGACAAGGATGGGGGGGGGGGGGGAGACGAGCGGGGGCGCGAAGAACGGGCTTGACACAGGAGACATGGAAGACCGGGTGGACGCGACGAAGATATCGCGGAAGAAGAAGTCGCACTGCGACAGGATTAATGATCCGAGAAATACGGAACGGACCAATGAACCGCGGGGTCAACTTGCGAGAAGCGGTCTTAAGGGGAAGGTTCTGAGTGGAGAGCCAAACTCTCTGACCGCGACAATATCTAGGACTCTTAGTTCTACGCTTATTAGCAGCTCTCACAGTCTGCGCCCTATAACGGCAAAGTGCAGACCTGACCCTCTTCCAGGTGCGCTCGCAACGTTGGACAAAAGCCTGAGCGGAGGGGACGCTGGACTCGGCGAACTGAGATGAGAACAGCGGAGGCTGGTACCCGAGGCTACTCTGAAAAGGAGATAGCCCGGTCGCAGACGAAGGAAGCGAGTTGTGGGCGTATTCTGCCCAGGGGAGCTGTTCTGACCAAGACGCAGGGTTGCGAAAAGAAAGACTGCGTAAGATGCGACCAATAGTCTGATTGGCCCGTTCTGCTTGACCGTTAGACTGGGGGTGAAAGCCGGAAGAGAGACTGACGGAAGCCCCAATCAAACGGCAAAACTCCCTCCAAAATTGAGACGTGAATTGCGGACCTCTGTCCGAAACGACGTCTGACGGAAGGCCATGAATTCTGAACACATTCTCGATGATGATTTGTGCCGTCTCTTTAGCAGAAGGAAGCTTAGCAAGGGGAATAAAATGAGCCGCCTTAGAGAACCTGTCGACAACAGTAAGAATAACAGTCTTCCCCGCTGACGAAGGCAGTCCGGTGACAAAATCTAAGGCGATGTGAGACCACGGTCGAGAGGGAATGGGAAGCGGCCTGAGACGGCCGGCAGGAGGGGAGTTACCGGACTTAGTCTGCGCGCAGACCGAACAAGCAGCCACGAAGCGACGCGTGTCATGCTCCCGGGTGGGCCACCAAAAACGCTGGCGAATGGAAGCAAGCGTACCCCGAACGCCAGGATGGCCGGCTAACTTGGCAGAGTGAGCCCACTGAAGAACGGCCAGACGAGTAGGAACGGGAACGAAAAGAAGGTTCCTAGGACAAGCGCGCGGCGACGGAGTTTGAGTGAGTGCTTGCTTTACCTGCCTCTCAATTCCCCAGACAGTCAACCCGACAACACTCCCCTCAGGGAGAATCCCCTCGGGGTCAGTGGAGGCTACTGAAGAACTGAAGAGACGAGATAAAGCATCAGGCTTGGTGTTCTTAGAGCCCGGACGATAAGAAATCACGAACTCGAAACGAGCGAAAAACAGCGCCCAGCGCGCCTGACGCGCATTAAGTCGTTTGGCAGAACGGATGTACTCAAGGTTCCTATGGTCAGTCCAAACGACAAAAGGAACGGTCGCCCCCTCCAACCACTGTCGCCATTCGCCTAGGGCTAAGCGGATGGCGAGCAGTTCGCGGTTTCCCACATCATAGTTACGTTCCGACGGCGACAGGCGATGAGAAAAATACGCGCAAGGGTGGACCTTGTCGTCAGAGAGGGAGCGCTGAGAAAGAATGGCTCCCACGCCCACCTCTGACGCGTCAACCTCGACAACGAACTGTCTAGTGACGTCAGGTGTAACAAGGATAGGTGCGGATGTAAAACGATTCTTGAGGAGATCAAAAGCTCCCTGGGCGGAAACGGACCACTTAAAGCACGTCTTGACAGAAGTAAGGGCTGTGAGAGGAGCTGCCACCTGACCGAAATTACGGATGAAACGACGATAGAAGTTCGCGAAGCCGAGAAAGCGCTGCAGCTCGACGCGTGACTTAGGGACGGGCCAATCAATGACAGCTTGGACCTTAGCGGGATCCATCTTAATGCCTTCAGCGGAAATAACAGAACCGAGAAATGTGACGGAGGAGGCATGAAAAGAGCACTTCTCAGCCTTCACAAAAAGACAATTCTCTAAAAGGCGCTGGAGGACACGTCGAACGTGCTGAACATGAATCTGGAGTGACGGTGAAAAAATCAGGATATCGTCAAGGTAAACGAAAACAAAGATGTTCAGCATGTCTCTCAGGACATCATTGACTAATGCCTGAAAGACAGCTGGAGCGTTAGCGAGGCCGAAAGGAAGAACCCGGTATTCAAAGTGCCCTAACGGAGTGTTAAACGCCGTCTTCCACTCGTCCCCCTCCCTGATGCGCACGAGATGGTAAGCGTTACGAAGGTCCAACTTAGTGAAAAACCTGGCTCCCTGCAGGATCTCGAAGGCTGAAGACATAAGAGGAAGCGGATAACGATTCTTCACTGTTATGTCATTCAGCCCTCGATAATCTATGCAGGGGCGCAGGGACCCGTCCTTCTTCTTAACAAAAAAAAACCCCGCTCCGGCGGGAGAGGAGGAGGGGACTATGGTACCGGCGGCAAGAGCTACAGACAAATAATCTTCGAGAGCCTTACGTTCGGGAGCCGACAGAGAGTATAGTCTACCCCGGGGGGGAGTGGTTCCCGGAAGGAGATCAATACTACAATCATACGACCGGTGTGGAGGAAGAGAGGTGGCCCTGGACCGACTGAACACCGTGCGCAGATCGTGATATTCCTCCGGCACCCTTGTCAAATCACCAGGCTCCTCCTGTGAAGAAGAGACAGAGGAAACAGGAGGGATAGCAGACATTAAACATTTCACATGACAAGAGACGTTCCAGGAGAGGATAGAATTACTAGACCAATTAATGGAAGGATTATGACAAACTAGCCAGGGATGGCCCAAAACAACAGGTGTAAAAGGTGAACGAAAAATTAAAAAAGAAATGGTTTCGCTATGATTACCAGAAACAGTGAGGGTTAAAGGTAGCGTCTCACGCTGAATCCTGGGGAGAGGACTACCATCCAGGGCGAACAAGGCCGTGGACTCCCTTAACTGTCTGAGAGGAATGTCATGTTCCCGAGCCCAGGTCTCGTCCATAAAACAGCCCTCCGCCCCAGAGTCTATTAAGGCACTGCAGGAAGCTGACGAACCGGTCCAGCGTAGATGGACCGACAAGGTAGTGCAGGATCTTGAAGGAGAGACAGGAGTAGTAGCGCTCACCAGTAGCCCTCCGCTTACTGATGAGCTCTGGCTTTTACTGGACATGAAGTGACAAAATGACCAGCAGAACCGCAATAGAGACAGAGGCGGTTGGTGATTCTCCGTTCCCTCTCCTTAGTCGAGATGCGGATACCTCCCAGCTGCATAGGCTCAGCACCCGAGCCGGCAGAGGAAGATGGTAGTGATGCGGAGAGGGGGGCAACGGAGAACGCGAGCTCCTTTCCACGAGCTCGGTGACGAAGATCAACCCGTCGCTCAATGCGAATAGCGAGTTCAATCAAGGAATCCACGCTGGAAGGAACCTCCCGGGAGAGAATCTCATCCTTTACCTCTGCGCGGAGACCCTCCAGAAAACGAGCGAGCAAAGCCGGCTCGTTCCAGCCACTGGAGGCAGCAAGAGTGCGAAACTCAATAGAGTAGTCTGTTATGGATCGATTACCTTGACATAGGGAAGACAGGGCCCTGGAAGCCTCCTCCCCAAAAACAGATCGATCAAAAACCCGTATCATCTCCTCCTTAAAGTCCTGATACTGGTTAGTACACTCAGCCCTTGCCTCCCAGATTGCCGTGCCCCACTCACGAGCCCGTCCAGTAAGGAGAGATATGACGTAGGCGACACGAGCAGTGCTCCTGGAGTAAGTGTTGGGCTGGAGAGAAAACACAATATCACACTGGGTGAGGAACGAGCGGCATTCAGTGGGCTCCCCAGAGTAACACGGCGGGTTATTGATTCTGGGCTCCGGAGATTCGAAAGCCCTGGAAGTGGCCGGTGGATCGAGGCGGAGATGGTGAACCTGTTCTGTGAGGTTGGAGACTTGGGTGGCCAGGGTCTCAACGGCATGTCGAGCAGCAGACAATTCCTGCTCGTGTCTGCCTAGCATCGCTCCCTGGATCTCGACGGCTGAGTGGAGAGGATCCGAAGTCGCTGGGTCCATTCTTGGTCGGATTCTTCTGTTACGGTGCGTGAATGAGGACCCAAAAGCGAATTAACGTAAACAGAGCTTCTTTAATAACAAAACATAGGTAGGCTCAGATGGACCGGCAGATTCCGACAGGACAGGACAAGGTTGCAGCAAACATGACGATAGTCTGGTTCAGGCATGAAAAACACAAACAAGAATCCGACAAAGACAGGAACAAAAACAGAGAGAGATATAGAGGACTAATCAGAGGGAAAAAGGGAACAGGTGGGAAAAGGGGTGACGAGGTAGTTAGGAGGAGACAAGGGACAGCTGGGGGAAAGAGGGGGAGAAAAGGTAACCTAATAACGACCAGCAGAGGGAGACAGGGTGAAGGGAAAGGACAGAAACAAGACACAACATGACAATACATGACACTCTGACTGGGAACCATATTTTGGCAGCCCTTTTCCTTTGGTTATTTTGTGGGTCATTGTCAATGAATTAGTTGCCTGTGTCAGCACTATATTTAGCTTCACGTTCGTTTTGTTGTTTTTGTAGTTTGTAAGTGTTTCGTCGTCTTCATTAAAATAAGATGTATTCATATCACGCTGCGCCTTGGTCTCCTCCGTACAACGAACGTGACAGAATGACCCACCAAACAAGGAACAAGCAGCGTGAAAGGGCGGAACAGCGCTTTGTGGAAGAATGGACCCGGGAGAAGGATGATTGGGTAACAACCTGGGAGGAGGAGGATCCAGAGAGAGTGCCAGTGCCCGCCTGGGATTCTATGTAACAGTGCGAGGAGGGATACAGGAGAATGGAGGAACGGCGACGATATAAGGGTACACGGCTAGCACGGAAGCCCCAAGATTTTTTGGGGGGACACACGAGGAGATTGGCTAAGTCCGGTAAGAGACCTGAGCCAACTCCTCGTGCTTACCATGGGGAGCGTGTAACTGGTCAGGCACCGTGTTATGCAAAGATGCGCATGGTTTCCCCAGTGCGCATTTCTAGCCCGGTGCGCTCTATTCCAGCTCCTCGCATTGGCCGGGCTAGAATGAGCATCCAGCGAGGAAGGCACCAAGCACCAGGCCTATAGTGTGCCTCGGCAGTCCAGTATGTCCTGTTCCTCCTCCCCGCACTCGCCATGAGGTGCGTGTCCCCAGCCCGGTACCACCAGTGCCGGCACCCCGCACCAGGCCTACAGTGCGCCTCGCCAGTTCAGAGCATCCGGCAACAGTACCCAGTCCAGAGCGTCCGGCGACAGTCTACAGACCGGAACCTCCTACGACGGGCCGCAGACGGGAACCTCCTACGACGGGCCGCAGACCGGAACCTCCTACGACGGGCTGCAGACGGGAACCTCCTACGACGGGCCGCAGACCGGAACCTCCTACGACGGGTAGCAGACCGGAACCTCCTACGACGGGCAGCAGACCGGAACCTACCACGACGGGTCGCATTCAGGAACCTACCACGACGGGTCACAGTCCGGATCCGCCAGAGTCTCCCTCTAGTCCGGATCCGCCAGAGTATCCCTTCAGTCCAGAGGCGCCACTCACTCCAGACTCGACCATCAGTCCAGTGGCGTCCTCTAGTCCAGGGGGTCGGCGGTGAGGGTTCCCGCTCCAGAGACATTACATAAGTGGGCTGAGTCAGAAGTGGAGCGGGGACCACGTCCCTCACCAGAACCACACCTCGGAGTTATCCCCACCCAGACCCTTCCATATAGGCTTAGGTGTGTGGCCGGGAGTCCGCACCTTTGGGGGGGGGGGGGATTCTGTCACGCCCTGACCTTAGTTTGCTTTGTTTTCTTTATTATTTTGGTTAGGTCAGGGTGTGACAAGGGTGATATGTGTTTTTGTATTGTCTAGGGGTTTTTGTAAGTCTATGGGTTTCACTAGTCTATGTATTTACAGTGCCTTGCGAAAGTATTCGGCCCCCTTGAACTTTGCGACCTTTTGCCACATTTCAGGCTTCAAACATAAAGATATAAAACTGTATTTTTTTGTGAAGAATCAACAACAAGTGGGACACAATCATGAAGTGGAACGACATTTATTGGATATTTCAAACTTTTTTAACAAATCAAAAACTGAAAAATTGGGCGTGCAAAATTATTCAGTATTCGTCAATGTTGTTGTTTGATGCAATAAGAAACATATCCCAGTCCACGTGATGGAAGCAGTCTTGGAGTATGGAATCAGATTGGTCGGACCAGCGTTGAACAGACCTCAGCGCGGGAGCTTCTTGTTTTAGTTTCTGTCTGTAGGCAGGGATCAACAAAATGGAGTTGTGGTCAGCTTTTCCGAAAGGAGAGCGGGGCAGGGCTTCGCGGAAGTTAGAATAGCAATGATCTAAGGTTTTTCCAGCCCTGGTTGCGCAATCGATATGCTGATACAATTTAGGGAGTCTTGTTTTCAGATTAGCCTTGTTAAAATCCCCAGCTACAATGAATGCAGCCTCAGGATATATGGATTCCAGTTTGCAAAGAGTCAAATAAAGTTCGTTCAGAGCCATCGATGTGTCTGCTTGGGGGGGAATATATACGGCTGTGATTATAATCGAAGAGAATTCCCTTGGTAGATAATGCGGTCGACATTTGATTGTGAGGAATTCTAAATCAGGTGAACAGAAGGACTTGAGTTCCCGTATGTTGTTGTGGCCACACCACGTCTCGTTAACCATGAAGCATACGCCCCTCTTCTTACCAGAAAGATGTTTGTTTCTGTCGGCGCGATGCGTGGAGAAACCGGCTGGCTGCACCGACTCCGATAGCGTCTCTCCAGTGAGCCATGTTTCCATGAAGCAAAGAACGTTACAGTCTCTGATGTCCCTCTGGAATGCTACCCTTGCTCGGATTTCATCAACCTTGTTGTCAAGAGACTGGACATTGGCGAGAAGAATGCTAGAGAGTGGTGCACGATGTGCCCGTATCCGGAGTCTGACCAGAAGACCGCTTCGTTTCCCCTTTTTAGGAAGTCGTTTTTTTGGGTCGCCGGCTGGGATCCATTCCGTTGTCCTGGGTGAAAGGCAGAACACAGGATCCGCTTCGCAAGAGAGAGAGAATAAAGCAGACTGCACGCGTCAAACATTTGAGTTATGACCCTATGTTCGGATGACGTGTGCATGCCCATATTTGGGCATCCGGTCAGGACATCCTGGCGGGAACTGATCACGTGCTTATGCCCATATATGGGCATCCTGTTCCTGTTCTCACGCGTTAGAGGGTGTGCTAATGTATGCATATATTGTCTCTATTCCTTTGAAGTTGTCATGCTGATTGAGGTCTAGGAACCTCTTTGAACTGAGGGTCTGTGTTTGAACTTTTGAAAGAGTATGGCCACCCCTAACCCCTGTTTTATTGATCTTAGGGCTGTTGTCTATGAAACAGGAATGTCCGGGATATTGGGTGTGGCAGACGCATTATAAATAGAGCCCAGAACAAGACATGTGACCCAAGAACAGTAAACAAGATTTTTTAAATTAACGTGGATTTTGTGATCAGTGGCAAAGCTGTGATGACTGTAACAACGGAATCAGGACCGCGTCTGAAACATAGAGAAAGGGCCAAGTATAAAGCCACAATATACGATGCACCAAAAAAGCGGTTTCTAAGTGTGTATAGAACCCAAATACCGCCGCAACTGTGCTGAAAGATCAAGTGCTGATGTCTAATGGACAGCAATGGGGGTAACAGTTTGAGTACCTGGCCTGTAGAGTGAACCTCTATACGGTGGCCGAAGGAGAAGAATATACCGACCAGACATTAGGAGTGGACTATGGGCTTGAAGACTGGACGGTTTTTCGCAAGGTTGTGTGTCCCGAACTGAGACTTATCACCAAGGGGTATAGCATGTTCACAGGCTACGAGACCCGTTGGGAAGATACCCGTGACACCTCAGGAAGAATATTTCACAGGGTGAAAATACAAAGAAAGAATGGACTTCCATGTGGCTGCGTGGAGTTCTATATCAGCAACGGGGAAACCCGCAACCAAAACATTCGTGATGGCGGATTTTAGGTTGCGCATGCTTATTCCTATTAAAAGTTGGGATTTAATGGAATTGAAAATTTTGGAGTTGTTGGACGCTCTGTTTGTACAGAGCCAACAGCGACAGAGCATTGTTCATGTAAGGAAGTGCATAATATATGTGAATCCTGAGGATTATGATTCAAAGGAGCCCCAAGAAGGTACATCGTCAGAAGGGTCATCCCCGAAGAAAACTAAGTACGTGGCTGCGTTAACCACGCCCTGATACCCAAAGGACCGGTTCAACAATAAAAGGAGGGCCCTTAAAACCTCCAGTTCTTCATTTACGCCTATACCATGGATATTCCTACCACATACCAGGACTCCAAAACATCATGGGGGCCAGACCCTAAGGACTCTGTGCCTCGCAGCCCAACATTCTACTCCCCCCTGGCAAGACCCGCGACACCCCCTACATGTTCACAGCCTGAGGACGTGTTTGATGGGGTGATCAGTACTATTTCTGTAGCCACACTTTTAGACGTGGTGACTGGAGAGTATATACGAGAAATGCATTGGTTGTGAGATCAATCACCCCAGACAGCTCAGGAATCCCTGCCTATACGACCCCCCAAGATACTACTTCTTCAACCATTTTGAGGCGCTGGTGAAAAGACTTTGGTCCTGCAGGTTTATACCATCGCTGGTCAGAGCCCTGGAGTCTATGGGTCTTGTGTCGTCTATTCCCAGAGTTTACAGGGTAACCGAGGCTTTCCTACATGAACTGAAGGAGGCGATCTACATCCACGAGAAACTCAAAGAAATCCAACACACCCTGGTGGACGAAAACAAATACAGGGAAGCTGTGGTGGCTGATGTGATGACTTTCTGGCTCAATAAACCCCAAGAGACCGAGTGACAATTTGTTTTTTAGATGTAAAGCAATGGGCAACTATGTGTATACGATGTTAGAGAATAAATACATTTTTTCTTTTGAGAGAACTTACAAATGTCATGCCGCAAATTATTGAAAATAAAGTGAACAATGTATCGTTCTACACAACCCACAATTCCTAGGCTAATGTACAGTGTGTGCTGAAAATGGAACAAATCATGAATCAGGTACGACATGCGGGCGAGAGTCTACAATGGACACAATTGGTATCCCGTCTTGTGGATGATTCTGAAGAACTAGAAACAACTTTGTCTAAGATTTTACTTTATTTGTTTGAAACACCATTTAATTTTAACATGTATCATATGTTGTTAATATACTTATATAGCGGATGTGTGTGTTTAAAAAATTCAGTGACACAAGCCTGTTGATCTAAGCCAAATATACAGGGTGTTGCATGCTGTGATTGTTGAGAAAACGGGGACATGTATCCTGCAACGAATTCTGAATTGTCTGTATACGTAATACATAATGTATGCTTAAAATAAAAATTTTAAAATTAAATGTTGTCGTTATTTGAAAGTGGCTCATTAACGTTATTGTACCTCAGAGATGGCGGAGCAGATGTTGAAAAACATTTATTATAATCAATACTCAATACTTTTGTTATATAACCTTTGTAGGCAATGACAGAGGTCAAACATTTTCTGTAAGTCTTCACAAGGTTTCACACACTGTTGCTGGTATTTTGGCCCATTCCTCCATGCAGATCTCCTCTAGAGCCGTGATGTTTTATACTGTTGCTGGGCAACACGGACTTTCAACTCCCTCCAAAGATTTTCTATGGGGTTGAGATCTGGAGACTGGCTAGGCCACTCCAGGACCTTGAAATGCTTCTTACGAAGCCACTCCTTCATTGCCTGGGAGGTGTGTTTGGAATCATTGTCATGCTGAAAGACCCAGCCACGTTTCATCTTCAATGCCCTTGCTGATGGAAGGAGGTTTTCACTCAAAATCTCACGATACATGGCCCCATTCATTCTTTCCTTTACATGGATCAGTCGTCCTGGTCCCTTCGCAGAAAAATAGCCCCAAAGCATGATGTTTCCACCCCCATGCTATACAGTAGGTATGGTGTTCTCTGGATTCAACTCAGCATTCTTTGTCCTCCAAACACGACGAGTTGAGTTTTTACCAAAAAGTTATATTTTGGTTTCATATGACCATATGACATTCTCCCAACCTTCTTCTGGATCATCCAAATGCTCTCTAGCAAACTTCAGACGGGCCTGGACATGTACTGGCTTAATTAGGGGGCCACGTCTGGCACTGCAGGATTTGAGTCCCTGGCGGCGTAGTGTGTTACTGATGGTAGGCTTTGTTACTTTGGTCCCAGCTCTCTGCAGGTCATTCACTAGGTCCCCCCGTGTGGATCTGGGATTTTTGCTCACCGTTCTTGTGATCATTTTGACCC
Source organism: Oncorhynchus mykiss (assembly GCF_013265735.2). Taxonomy (NCBI): domain Eukaryota; kingdom Metazoa; phylum Chordata; class Actinopteri; order Salmoniformes; family Salmonidae; genus Oncorhynchus; species Oncorhynchus mykiss. The sequence goes on from NC_048590.1 coordinate 13,754,348, forward strand.
CACGGGGTGAGATATTGCGTGGAGCCCCAGATCGAGGGAGATTATCAGTGGTCTTGTATGTCTTCCATTTCCTAATAATTGCTCCCACAGTTGATTTATTCAAACCAAGCTGGTTACCTATTGCAGATTCAGTCTTAACAGCCTGGTGCAGGTCTACAAGTTTGTTTCTGGTGTCCTTTAACAGCTCTTTGGTCTTGGCCATAGTGGAGTTTGGAGTGTGACTGTTTGAGGTTGTGGACAGGTGACTTTTATACTGATAACAAGTTCAAACAGGTGCCATTAATACAGGTAACGAGTGGAGGACAGAGGAGCCTCTTAAAGAAGAAGTTACAGGTCTTTGAGAGCCAAAATCTTGTTTGTTTGTAGGTGACCAAATGCTTATTTTCCACCATAATTTGCAAATAAATTCATAAAAAATCCTACAATGTGATTTTCTGGATTTTTTTTCTCATTTTGTCTGTCATAGTTGAAGTGTACCTATGATGAAAATTACATATTACATTACTTTTTTGCCCCACTGTATATCGTAATAATCAGAGTTCGAATTATACAACCAATTTTCCAAAGCCTATAGAGTTATCAGAGGCCTGGGAAGTAGGTCTCAGCGAGATTACGTACCCCCATAGTTGGTATTATATCAAAGATAAGGACCGCGATTTTTATCGCAAAAAGTTATCGGAACCTGCAAATCTTATTAAGCTTAAAAAAGAGTTCTATAGAACCGTCGAAAGGATCGTCTCCGAGTTGAATGAACTAACACTGAAGAATATGGAAATATTCCTGATCTACAACCCTATACATAAACGTTTACAAATCTCAGGAGATGCTGACGGGGGAATAAAGACCAGCGGTAATTTAGCCTACATGTTGGGGATGGGTCCCAGTAAATGGACGTATGTGAAAGATAAATTATTATTACATATACTTGCAGGATTTTACAACATATTTGTGTATACCGACATCCTATCAAAGGGTCGGAGACAGCTGTGTGCCACTCCTGAGAACAGTTCATATAGACGGAAAGGACGGGGACATAGTGACTGTCACCTACGACAAGCCACACTACGTACCTGTAAGCAAGAAATACTGTATATTGAAAACATTCTTGTTGAGCTTTAAACGGATCTGAACGAAAACATAGAATTTACTTATTATAAAACGATTGTAAAACTCTACTTTAGACCCACCAAAACCTCTCTACATATATAATATTAGTATTATATATTTTTATATACATAATACAAATAAATTAAAAAGGGATATGGAACACCGACATCTCGACCCTAACCGTTATGTCTCATACTATGTTGATCAAGTGGGTAATGGGTTACCTGGCTATCATGGATCCCCAACCATGTACGGTTCGGGGATAAGAGGTATATTTTGTAACCTCTTTAGGATGGTTTTACCGTTTATGAAGAGAGGCCTCAGCATAGCCAAACCGCATTTAAAATCAGCGGCAAAAAAAAAATAGTAAGTGAGGTAGTAGCCAATGCTATGACCAGAAGGGCGTCACCAGATGTCGAGAGTCAAGAAGGCTCAGGGCTTATGATGTTGTCTCGAAGACCAAAAAAAAGAGACCTCCGGGTATAAGGCGCAGGCTTGCCCCTAAAAAGCAGAGGTTAACAGTTAAAAGAAACTCAGTAAGTCAAAGACTGGGTAAAGTGAGGAGGTCTGGACCAAAAACGGAGAAAAGAATACTCTGAAGTATTTTCGAAAAGAACAAGCACCATGGCTCTTTTACACCGCATGTCCTCTGAAGCTATTAAAGACAGAGCTCGATCTTTTCACGGCGCCCTTAACCCAACATTCAATAGAGAGGTCCAGTTATGTGGAGATAGCCCCACTGTCTGCCATTACCGACAACGGTCCTATAGAATTTTTCATACCAGGCCACGGTGACAACTATCTGGACCTCAACAACACCTTGGTGCATTTGCGTCTAAAAGTGACCAAAAGAGATGGTACTAATATTGCAAACGATACCAAAGTGAGTCTCATTAATTACCCAGTGGCCACCATCTTCTCCCAAGTGGATGTGACTTTGGGTGAACGTCTAATCAGTCAAAGCAGTGCCACATACCCTTATAGGGCCATCATGGAGTGTTTACTCAACTACTCCGAAGACACTCTCAAGACACAATTCAGCTCCAGGCTGTTTAGCAAGGATACTGCAGGAGTCTCTATGGAATCGACAGACCCATCCACCGGTGCAAACAAAGGACTGGAGGCACGCGCTCGCTACTGTGCCGAATCTCGAGAGTTTCATCTGCTAGGCCCTGACATTTTCTTTCAAGAACGTTTACTCTTAAATTCGGTTGATTTAAGACTAAAATTAACCAGGGCCAAGGATGAGTTTTGCCTAATGTCTGCCCAGGACGGGGACTTTAGTTTAAAAGTGTTAGGGGCAACGCTTTTTATTTAAAAAAGTGTCTGTATCTCCGGCAGTTCGTCTGGGTCACTCACAGGCTTTGATGAAAGGAAATGCCCTTTACCCTCTCCAAAGATTTACCATGAAAACATTTAGCATACCTGTGGGCAGTAGAATCTGCAGTCAAGAAAATCTATTTCTTTACCACGATACATGGTTATAGGTTTGGTTGATCATGCCTCTAATAAGGGCAGCTTAAATAAAAACCCATTTAATTTTCAACACTTCAATGCAGAGTATGTAGCTCTCTGTCAGGACGGACGTCAGGTCCCTGCTAAGGCTTTCCAACCACAATTTAATAACAACATATCTGTGCAAGAATTTTACAATCTATTCCTGGCTACCGGGAGGCATCTAAAATATCTCTCTTTACCTATTGACAGAAATTATTTTGCAGAAGGGTAGATATTGTATGCTTTCAATTTATCACCTGATGATGACACCTCGGGATACCACCGAAAGATTTCCTGAGGTAACCTCAGGCTGGAAATGCGTTTCCGTACACCTTTAGCCTGTACCGTTAGCATGATTGTTTATGCATGCTCTGATTCAATCTTGGAAGTGAATACCCGAAGACAGGTCTTAGTGGATTATTATTAAGGATCGTTGAGCAAAGACATGAATACCCAAGAGTTGGAAGGGCTCATGAGCCGACTGATTGGAAAACAATTTTGTGGAGGGTTGGCTTGTGATGAATTACCTATTGAGAAATGGCCGGAGCGGCCTGCCATGTTTATTGTCAATACCCATCCTAAACACTTTCCGTGTGAACATTGGCTAGCTGTGACATTAGAAGAGGAAGGAGGAAGAAAAATCTAAACTTTTTTTGATTCCTACGGCTTTCCCCCCGGTTTTTCACATTTCCCCAAATCTATTAAAGAATTTTTGTCCAAAAACGGCTCAAAGATATACTACAAGATATACTACAGCATCAAACAAGTGCAAGATAACCTTTCCACTACATGCGGTCACCACTGTGTATTCTACCAATCCCAAAGAGCCCGGGGAGTTTCTTTTGAAGATGTTATGTCTCTTTATAAGGATGATTTAAGAAGTAATGATAACGTTGTAGCTTGTTTTGTTAGAAAATATCAAAACTGTTCAAATATGTGTCCTTTAAGACCGTGTAATCAAGGCGTATGCTCACGTCAAATGTTTCAAGAATGCCACAAATGTTAAATTGCTTAATTTTTCAAATAAAATGTATTGAATTTAATCATAGTCATTCAAACGTCTAACCACCCTGAGAGATCGGGATTAGGAAAAGGTCTGGAGGCGTTCAGGGAGGTAAATGAGTTAATCATTCATTTCATAGGGGGGCGGGTTGTTGGGGCATCTTTAGGGGTGCTGTATCTTGAAGGTTTTTGTTTTAAAGCGTGAATCTGTTGACGAAGCTTATAGTTGGGTACACCCGAGAGGAGAATGTTGAGGATTGCCAAGGCCTTAAGAAACTGAAGCCACCCTGGAGGTCTTCTGTCATCAGCAACCTTGTGGGCAGATGTGGTACTTTTAAGCCAGTCAAGCATATGTGAACCCCTGACAACTGCGCCTAGAAGGATAAACTCTCCTTTGTCGTTCCAAGTAGCGGCCCCATTTGAGTCTTTTATCTTGTTTATAATGTATCTAACATTTTTCCTGTTACGTGCCGGAATATGGGTTAACATGTCATGCATAACTTTATCTTCAACAGGCATTTGATCTTCAGACGGTAAGCTTGCAGGTACAGGCCTTGGCTCTCGCTAGGCTCGTCATCTTTTAAAGGGTCCGGTAGGGAAAGAGTTATATGGCTGCTCTCTCTCTCTCTCCTTGTTTCACCTATGTTTGTGTATTTTTGGACCTTATCATAGGGGTTCAATCCTTTCAGATTAAAAATATCCTTCATGGCCGTATCCAAATCATTTCCCGCTCTTTGTCTGATATTTTCAGGATTTTTTTTAACTTGTTGGGGATAGGGGGCAGTATTTTCACTTTGGATGAATTGCGTGCCCATAGTGAACTGCATCCTACTCTGTCCCTTGATTTCTAATATATGCATATTGTTATTACTATTAGATAGAAAACACTCTGAAATTTCTAAAACTGCCTGCCCTATGAGTTCTGTTATACTCACAGACATAATTCAAACAATCTTCCAAACAGGAAGTAAAATTCTGAATGCGGGTCTAATTTTAAGTCATCGCCTCTTCACTTCCAAACAAGATATGGATCTGTTAGCACTTCCTACGCCTTCCACTAGATGTCCTCATTCAGTAGAACGTTGAATGGAGCCTCTGGTGTGAACTTTTACCGAATGGGAGGGGAATGAGTCACTGTCCTGGCAGAATTCAATTTCCCTGTTGTGCATTTCTCTGTTGATATCACCATCGTTCCATTTGGCTGCAGATGAAAATGTATGCTCCGGTTGGAACGTGATTGGATATATATTAACCTGTTGCGACTCTAGGGTCAGTATTTTCATTTTTTCTTTTTTAAACGTTCCCGTTTTAAACGGGATATTTTGTCAAGAAAAGATGCTAGAACATGCATATAATTGACAGCTTTGGATAGAAAACAATCTAAAGTTTCCAAAACTGTAAAGATATTGTCTGTGAGTATAACAGAACTGATGTGGCAGGCGAAAGCCTGAGAAAAATCCAATCCGGAAGTGCCCCAGGTTTTGAAAGCGCTGCGTTCCAATGAGTCCCTATTGAGCTGTGAATGTGTCATCAACGAGCTTACGCTTTCTACGTATTCCTCAAGGTGTCTACAGCATTGTGACGTAGTTTTACGCATTTATGTTGAAGAATAGCCATAGGCGGCTACATTGTGTAAGTGGTCACATGGTGGCTCCGAGAGAGATTCTCGCGTAAAATACAGAGGTAGCCATTACTCCAATCGGTCCTAGTGAAAAACTAATTGTCCAGACGGATATATTATCAAATAGATATTAGAAAAACACCTTGAGGATGGATTCTAAACAACGTTTGCCATGTTTCTGTCGATATTATGGAGCTAATTTGGAATATTTTTCGGCGTTGTGGTGACCGCAATTTCCGGGCGATTTCTCAGATTTTCAAAATATGCTTTACAACCAAAGCAAGACAAGCATTTGTGTAAGTTTATTGATAGCCTAGCATAGCATTATGTCCAGCTAGCAGCAGGTAACTTGGTCATGAAAATCAGAAAAGCAATGAAATTAAATCGTTTACCTTTGATGAGCTTCGGATGTTTTCACTCACGAGACTCCCAGTTAGACTTTTTCCCAAAATATTATTTTTGTAGGGAAAATTGCTCCGTTTGTTCTTCACGTTTGGCTGAGAAATCGACCGTAAATTGCCGTCACGACAATGCCGAAAAGTATTCCAAATTAGCTTGTTTGATTGCCTTACGGAAGGAATAACTACACTGTTTGTGTTCGGCCATGTGTCCAGTTGCCTTGCCAAGATTAAATGCGGTGGTACGTGCTTTCACTTTTGCTCAAATGCTGCCATCAATCTACGGTTTCTGGGTAGGAAGGTTTTTATAGTCACAGTAGGTACATCTCCTATACACTTCGTTATAAACACTCTCACCGAGTCAGTGTATACGTCATTGTCTGAGGCTACCCGGAACATATCCCAGTCCACATGATCAAAGCACTCTTGAAGCGTGGAATCTGATTGGCCGTCCCAGCGTTGGATAGACCTAAGCACAGGCGCTTCCTGTTTTAGTTTCTGCATATAGGAGTTGAGCGAGAAGATGCAGTGATGGTCAGATTTGCCAAAAGGAAGGCATGAGAAGGCCTTGTATGCATTGCAGAAGTTAGAGTAGCTGTGGTCAAGTGTGTTACTTGCTCGTGTACTGCAATTGATACGCTGATAGAATTTACATAAATTACTTTGCTATAATCTCCAGCTACAATAAATGCAGCCTCAGGATATGGGTTCCAGTTTGCATAAAGTCCAGTGAAGTTCCTTGATGGCCATCTTGGTGTCCGCTTACAGGGGGATGTACACGGCTGTGACGATAACCGAGGAGAGTTCTCTTGGGAGATAATACGGTCGGCAATTGATTGTGAGGAATTCTACGTCAGATTACAAAAAGGATTTGAGGTATTGTATGTCGTTACAATTACACCATGAGTCATTAATCATGAACATACACCCCCGCCCTTCTTCTTACAAGAGAGATGTTTGTTCCTGTCGGCACGATGCACTGAAAATCCCGTTGGCTGTACGGACTCCGACAGCATGTCCCCAGCTAGCCATGTCTACGTGAACCAGAGTATGTTAAAATCCCGGATATATCTTTGGAATGCAACTCTTGCCCTAATTTTGTCGACTTTGTTAACTAGGGACTGGACATTAGCGAGTAATATACTCAGAAGCGGTGGGTGGTGTGAGCGCTTCCGAAGCCTCACTAGAAGACCGCTCCGGCACCCTCTCCTCCTCCGACAACGTTGTTTTGGGTCGGCCTCTGGAATCAGTTCAACAGCCCTGGGAGGTGCAGACAAAGGATCCGCTTTGGGAAAGTCGTATTCCTGGTCGTTGTGCTGGTACGTTGACCTCTCTCTGACATCTAATATGTCTTCCCGGCTGTATGTAATGACACTTAAGGTTTTCTGGGCTAACAATGTAAGAAATAATACGTACATAAAAAAACTAAATACTGCTCAGTTTCCTAAGGACTTGAAAGGAAGCTGCCATCTCTATCGGCATCATAATGACAAAGCAAATATGTATTTTTAGATCTTTTTGCAATATTATTTTTTTAATATTTGATAATCACGTTTACATAAGAATTCAGACCTTTTACTCAGTACTATGTTGAAGCACCTTTGGCAGCAATTACAGCCTTGAGTGCTCTTGGTTATGACACTACAACCTTGGCACACCTGTATTTGGGGAGTTTCTCCCATTATTCCCATTATTATTAAGTTGGATGGGGAGCGTTGCTGCACAGCTATTTTCAGGTCTCTCCAGAGATGTACAATCGGCTTCAAGTCCAGGCTCTGGCTGGGCCACTCAAGGATATTCAGAGACTCATCTCAAAGCCATTCCTGTGTGGTCTTCGTTGTGTGCTTAGGGTTGTTGTCCTGTTGGAAGGTGAACCTTCTCTCCAGTCTGAGGTCCTGAGCTCTCTGGAGCAGGTTTTCATCAATGATCTCTGTACTTTGCTCTGTCCATCTTTGCCTTGATCCTGACTAGTCTCCCAGTCCCTGTTGCTGAAAAACATCCCCACAGCATGATGCTGCCACTACCATGCTTCACCACCAGGTTTCCTCCAAACGTGACGCTTGGCATTCAGGCCAAACAGTTTAACCTTATTTCTCTTTGTCTGAGAGTCTTCTGATGCCTTTTGGCATACTCCAAGCAGGCTGTCATGTGCCTTTTACTGAGGAGTAGCTTCCATCTGGCCAATCTACCATAAAGGCATGATTAGTGGAGTGCTGCAGAGATGGTTGCCCTACTGGAAGGTTCTTCCATCTCCACAGAAGAACTCTAGAGATCCGTCAGAGTGACCATTGGGTTCTTGGTCACTTCCAGATCAATGCCCTTCCCCCCTGATTTCTCAGTTTGCCCGGGTGGCCAGCTCTAGGAAGGGTTTTGGTGTTTCCAAACTTCTTCCATTTAAGAATGGAGGCCACTGTGTTCTTGGGTACCTTCAATGCGGCAGAATTCTTTTGGGACCCTTCCCCAGATCTGTGGCTCACACCTATCACCATCGACACGCGCACCTGTGCATCATCAGACTCACCTGGACTCCATCACTTCCCTGATTACCTTCCCCATATATGTCACTCCCTTCGGTTCCTTCCCCAGATGTTATTGTTTCTGTTCCTGTGTCATGTCTGTGAGTTGTTTGAGTTTTGTATTATGTTACGTTTAGTTATTAAAACTCACTCCCTGAACTTGCTTCCCGACTTTCAGTGCACTCGTTACAGCATAACGCTTCACCATAGGAAAGAATCAGGGAGTGTCTTTTTATTTTTTTTCCCAGTGGGAATGACGTTGGGTCCGGGAGCCGCTACAGGCTCTCATGCCTCAGCCGGATCGTCAGGCTCCCCTTCCTCAGCCAGCTCGCCTGGCCTTCGTACCTTCGCCGGATCACCAGGCTCCCTAGTTTGGGTCTAGAGTGTCTCCCCCTTTGAAGAGGGGGATGACCACGGAAGCTTTCCAATCTTTGGGGATCTCCGACAATACAAAAGAGAGGTTGAACAGGCTAGTAATAGGGGTTGCAACAATTTCGGCTATTAATTTTAGAAAGATAGGGTCCAGATTGTCTAGCCCTGTTGATTTGTATGGGTCCAGATTTTCCAACTCCTTCAGAACATCAGCTATCTTCATTTGGGGAGGCTTGGACAAGTTGCTGTGGGGGTTGCAGGCCACGGTAGGGGTTGCCAGGTGGAAAGCATGGCCAGCCATAGAAAAATGCTTATTGAAATTCTCAATTATCGTGGATTTATTGGTGGTGACAGTGTTTCCTAGCCTCAGTGCAGTGGGCAGCTGGGAGGAGGTGCTCTTATTCTCAATGGACTTTACAGTGTCCCAGAACTTTTTTGAGTTTGTGCTGCAGGATACAAATTTCAGTTTGAAATAGCTAGCCTTTGCTTTCCTAACATTCTGTGTATATTGGTTCTTAACTTCCCTGAAAAGTTGCATATCGTGGGGGCTATTCCATGCTAATGCAGTATGCCACATGATGTTTTTGTGCTGGTCAAGGGCAGTCAGGTCTGGAGTGAACCACGGGCTATATCTGTTCCTGGTTCTACATTTTTTGAATGGGGCATGCTTATTTAAGATTGTGATGAAAGCACTTTTAAAGAATTACCAGGCATCTTCTACTGCCGGAATGAGGTCAATATCCTTCCAGGATACCCGGGCCAGGTCGATTAGAAAGGCCTGCTCGCTGAAGTGATTTACGGAGCATTTGACAGTGATGAGGGGTGGTCGTTTGACTGCAGACCCATTACGGAAGCAAGCAATGAGGCAGTGATCGCTGAAATCCTGGTTGAAGACAGCAGAGGTGTATTTGGAGGGCAGGTTGGTTAGGATGATATCTACGAGGGTACCTGGGTTTACGGATTTGGGGTTGTACCTGGTTGGTTCATTGATAATTTGTGTGAGATTGAGGGCATCAAGCTTAGATTTTAGGATGGCCGGGGTGTTAAGCATATCCCAGTTTAGGTCACCTAACAGCAAAAGCTCTGAAGATAGATGGGGGGGCAATCAATTCACATATTGTGTCCAGGGTGCAGCTGGGGGCAGAAGGTGGTCTATAGCAAGCGGTAAAGGTGAGAGACTTGTTTTTGGAAAAGTATATTTTTAAAAGTAGAAGTTTAAATGGTTTGGGCACAGACCTGGATAGTAAGAAAGAACTATGCAGGCTTTCTCTTCAGTAGATTGCAATCAGACCCCTTTGGCAGTTCAATCTTGTCGGAAAATGTTATAGTTATGGATGGAAATTTCAGGGTTTTGTTAAGCCAGGATTCAGACACGACTAGGACATCCAGGTTGGAAGAGTGTGCTAAAGCAGTGAATAAAACAAACGTAGGAAGGAGGCTTCTAATGGTAACATACATGAAACCAAGGCTTTTACGGTTACATAAGTCAACAAATGAGTGCGCCTGGGGAATGGGAGTGGAGCTAGGCACTGCAGGGCCTGGATTAACCTCTTCATCACCAGGGGAACAGAGGAGGAGTAGTAGGATAAAGGTACGGCTAAAGGCTATAAGAACTGGTCTTCTAGTACGTTCGGAACAGAGTAAAAGGAGCAGGTTTCTGGGCGTGGTAGAATAGATTCAATGCATAATGTACAGACAAAGGTATGGTAGGATGTGAATACAGTGGAGGTAAACATAGGCATTGAGTGACGATGAGAGAGGTATTGTCTCTAGAGACATCAATTAAACGAGGTGAGGTCACTGCATGCATGAAAAGAGTCTATACCTTAAGAAATTAAAGGTGGACATTGTGTTCTTACAAGAAAAGTAAGTATCCACATCCCCTTCTGTGTCAGTAACTCCATGTCTGATCCCTCATGCAGGTTTGTTTTGGTGCAGGGGCATATGTATTCAGAGTCTTGGACCCTATTTAATGTTTATGCTCCTGCTCCTAACTTTAATGATCATGTGTTTATTTAAGTCTTCTTACAAGTTGCTCAAGCACCACCAGGATAGCTATTGGCTGGAGGAGACACCATTTTTTGTTTATATACCGTTCTTGATAGGTCCTCTGATAAACCCTCCCCTCTTACCAAAGCCGCCAAGCTCACCATGTCATTCATGAAGGATCTCAATTTACTAGACATCTGGAGACAGATGGACCCACAACTATTTTTATTCACACCCACACAACACACACACAGATAACGTTTTGCTATCATCCCAACTGTTGCGTAGAGTGTTAGAAACCAATTATCTCTCCAGATTACTTTGTGATCATTCTCCTCTGGTATTATCAATCTCCATTCCTACCAAGGTAAATGGAGCATATAGATGGAGACTAAATTCTACACTCAACCTGGATTTTGTGCATTTATCAAAGAGCAGATCAATATTTTTACTTTGAAAAACAAAGCCTCTGCTTCTGACAGTTTCATTCTTTGGGATGCATTGAAAGCCTATCTCAGGGGACAGATCATTGCCTATACTAAAGTGTTGAATGGATAACAGTGCCAAACTGAATGTCCTTGAATCTGAAATCTTTGAGCTAGAGAAAACCTACCAAAGAGGCCAGACTAAAGACCTATACAGGCTTTTGGTTAAAAAAAAAACTGAAATATAATACTCTGAACAAGTATCAAGTTAAGAGGGCCATCACTAAATCTAAACAGTGTTACTATGAACTTGGAGAGAAAGCATACAAATTATTGGCATGGCAACTGAAAGTAAGAGGACAATTAATGCTATAATTAATGCTATAGAAACTCTTACTAATGAGATATCTTTCGACCCTACTGAAAGTAATGATACTTTTAAGAAATACTCCGAGGACCTCTATACTTCCCAATCAAGTGATGATCTATCAGAGATTGACTATTTTCTCTCCTCTCTCAACCTCCCATGCCTCAGAGGAAGACAGAGAGTGCCTAAGTGAACAGTTCTCAGTCCCTGAATTGTTGGAGGCCAATAAATCTTTACCTTCTAATAAATCTTCTGGGGAGAATGGTTTCCCTCTAGAGTTAAATAAAGAATTTAGGGAGCTGTTGATACACTACCTTATGGAGGTACTTAAAAAAGCCGGGGAGGACAACTGCTTTCCAGAGTCTTTCTCTCAAACTGTGATTACAGTAATTAACAAGAAAGGGAAAAACCTGCTAAAGTACGCCTCCTATACCAATCTCTCTCCTTAATACAGATTGTAAACTGGTCACCAAGATGCATTCTAAGAGCCTGGAGTTACCCCCTTTGGTCATCCCAGACAAGACTTGCTTCATAATAAACAGATTGTCCTCCAATAATCTCAGAAGGTTCTTTGACATAATTCACCTTGGTAACAAAACAAAATACCTTGTGTTCCAGACTCCCTCGACCTGCTGAAATGCCATTCAACTCTATCAAAGGCCTTTATCTCTTTCGCGTTTTGGAAAAGTTAAGTTTAGGCACTGTCACGCCCTGACCTTAGTGATCTTTTTATTCTCTGTTTGGTTGGTCAGGGTGTGACTCGGGTGGGAAACTCTATGTTCTTTATTTCTATGTTTTGGCCAGGTAGGGTTCTCAATTAGGGACAGCCTTCTATCGTTGTCTCTGATTGGGAAACATACTTAGGCAGCCTGTTTTGCCACCTTAGTTTTGTGGGATGTTGTTTTTTGTTAGCTCTGTGAAGCCTACAGAACGTTCGTTATTCTTTTGTTGTTTTGTTTGGTGTCCTGATTAAATAAAGCATAATGAACACGTACCACACTGCACCTTGGTCCACTTCTTCCGACGAGCGTTACAGGCACCGTGTTTGTAAACTTGATAAAAATCACTCTACAAATCTCCAAAAGCTAAGATTGCTACAGTACAAATGGGATTACTTCCTCCTCTTTCCCTCTCTCTAGGGGGAGCATACAGGGTTAGGCTATTAACCCCCACCTCTTCGCCCTCGCCATCTAACCGTTAGCAGAGGCCATGCTGTTGTAGATGCTGTTGTAATAAATTGAGTTGTTTCTGTTTTCTTCCCACAACTGTGGCTTTATCTTTTGAATGGTTTAAGCTACAAAATATTATGACCCAATCCCTGAAAGACAAGACTCGCAGGAACGCGTATGTGTTTTTTGTTTTCCTAAATTTAAATAGAATTGGCCGCAACCGTGTCAGTATGGCTGTTGGTAGTGTGATGTGTAGTGAGTTTGGGGTATGGACAGTGATCTGACCTGGGGCAAAGTTGGTCTTGCCATAGAAGCGGACCACCTCTGTTCTCTAGCCCACCACCAACACCCTCTCCCCCAGGCGCACACGGAGATACTGCTAGGGGGGTAGTCCGGCTTTGGAGTACTGGAACAAGGGATGGGGAGGGAGAATGAGTTTTTATACCATAAAGATGGAAAGAGGTCGCAACCTGATATCCATCCAATTAGTGTGATGTGTGTAGTGTTATTACATACAGCCGGAAAGAACTATTGGATATCAGGCATTTCAACTGTTTCCAGAGGCTTACCCAAAACAACGTCGCCGCAAGAGAGGTAGATGGAGCGGCCTTCTGGTCAGACTTCGGAGGTGAGCACATCACCCAGCGCTTCCGAGTATTTTACTTGCTAGTGTCCAGTCTCTAGATAACATGGTAGAAGAAATTAGGGCTAGGGTTGCTTTCCAGAGAGACATCCGGAATTGTAACATACTCTGTTTCACGGAAACATGGCTCTCTGTGGACATGCTGTCGGATTCGTTACAGCCAACAGGATTCTTCGTGCACCGCACCGACAAGAACAAACATTTCTCAGGAAGAAGAAGGGCGGCAGTGTATGTTTCATGATTAACAACTCATGGTGAAATTGTAACAACATACAGGAACTCAAGTCCTTCTGTTCACTGGACCTAGAATTCCTCACAATAAAATAAAGACCGTATTATCTCCCAAGAGTTCTTGTCGGTTATTTTCACTGCGGTGTATATACCCCCCCAATCCGACACCACGACAGCCCTCGAGGAACTCCACTGGACTCTATGCAAACTGGAAACCATATATCTGGAGGCTGCATTTATTGTAGCTGGTGATTTTAACAAAGCAAATTTGAGAACAAGGCTACCTAAATTCTATCAGCATATCGATTGTAGTACCCGAGCTGGCAAAACACTATCACTGCTACTCTAACTTCCGCGATGCATACAAGGCCCTCCCCCACCTTCCATTCGGCAAATCCGAACTTAAGGGGGAAAACAAGGACTATGACCAGAAAACCTTGTTCAGATGAATGTGGCCAGGCCTTGAGGAAAACTACCACCATCAATCACAACACATTCATTGATCGAGCAGTGCATCATGCTTCCATGCAAGACACGTACAAAGGAAGCTTTCTCTTTCTCTACACCCTAAATCACACAGCATAGGGTGTGTGCTAATACTGAACCCTCCATTTCTCTCATGTCTGCCATTCCCCAAGAGCCTACGAAAGACGCTACTGGGTGTCCTCATTACTTTAACTTTCGCAGACCTTCACAGGGCAAGAGATTATGAATTGTGAAAGTTAGAGGGACTACTTGATTAAACGAGGTCCAAAATGTTCAAGTGAAAAGGATAGATTCTGCTCCAAACTGAATAGAAACTACACTCATAGGGGGGAAAGTAAGTGATTATATTCCAAAACCTCTAAATGGAAGATGTAGAGTGTTGAAGATGAAGAGTGTTATCAAACAAGATACAAAATTGTTGATTGCTTTGGTGAAGCCAAAACTTCACAAAAGTGGTTCATATCCAGGCTACATCACATCTGGCCGTGAATGGGAGTCTCATAGAGGGGCGCACAATTGGCCCTGCGTCGTCCGGGTTTTGCCGGGGTAGGCCATCATTGTAAATAAGAATTTGTTCTTAACTGACTGCCTAGTTAAATAAAGGTTAAATAAATAAATAAATAAAAACACAGCCCATTCCAATGTGACTGCAGTACATGTCTTGGCCTCAGGAAGGTTGTCTTTACCCTGTTCAGGAACTGAGGTGTCTTTTTGTTTATCGGGCGATTTTTTTTTTTTTGCCAGATGGAGAACCTTTTCTCCACACAAAAAGAGGCACATTTGTAAAGAAAGAAAGGGACAAAACACGAATGAATAAATGAGAATATGAGAAGTTGACAGGGACAAGAGAGTGAAAAGGAGACAAAATAAGAAAAACGTAGGATAAAGGGGAAGCTTGACAATGAGATGAGACTATTTTTTGTTGTTGAATTGCCACAGAACAATAAGTGATAGAGAAAGATAGCAGCGTGACATTGCATTTCAAAGATGGAAAAAAATATATTTGAAAATGCATATCTTTTACCAGATCTAATGTGTTATGTTCTCCTACATTAATTTCACATTTCCACAAAAAAAGTGTTTCCTTTCAAATGGTATCAAGAATATGCATATCCTTGCTTCAGGTCATGAGCTACAGCCAGCCAAATCTAACTATGTCATTTTAGGTGAAAATTGAAAAAAAAAGGGTCCGATCCTTAATTAACAAAGCAATGATCCAGGCGGGCTGAGGTTAAAAACCAAATTAGGAGCGATAGCATCGACTATCACAATGTTTTATAGGTACATAATCAGGATAGGACAAAGGTTGACATTGGCCAACCGTAGCTGAAAATAACCCTCTTGACTGCGATTGAGTGCCAGTAAAGCACACTGAGTCACGATTTCAAGCTGATTTTCAGCTTTTCAAATTATTTTTGAGACCACTAATGAGGGAAATAATATGATATTTCCCCTGGCAGTTCCATATGAGCTCCCTTTCCCTATGTGGGATATTATTCTGTGCCCTTGGGTGCCACTTGATCCGGAGGTGACATGAATAATGGGACCTCTGAGTTTCCCGTGGAATTCCGCTGCTCCCGTTGATTGATAGTAAAGTTAAGATGGTTAACTAACCAGGCCACAGACAGCCTGCATGGCCAGCCAGCCACCTCTCTCTCATTTCAGTCTGTCATCGACTGCCATTCCATATCGGCATGGCTTTTGCATCGTGCATCGATCGCGGCGCAGGTTGTTGAAATCATCCGTCTCACTAATCAGGACAGACTCCACAAACCACAAGGCTGTTCCCTATCAGAACCTTTCAACCGGAGCCCAGGCCTTAAAGGATGGCAGTGACAACGGTTTGTGGTGACTATAGTAACAACTTAGCGCAGTTTGATTCTTAAAGACCCAGCCTTTACCGGTAGTCTGCCGCTACAGATGCACTTCAGCGAGCGGAGGAGGTAAGATGGGTCCAGCAGGTCCCAAGTTATGGTCTTCTTTTTTAGTCCAAAGTAAAACCTTTCAGGAGAACTGAAATGGCAATCAATAATCACATTTATTTTCGGAATCAGTCAGCTCTTTTTAGGTGCTGTAGTATTTTCCTTAATCGCGCCATATTAATAAGGCTATGGTAATTTTGAGCTATATCTTTGTCAGATTAGTTATTATGCCTTTGCGACCACGTTGGCCCCTCTGTTGTTTGCCAGCAACCTTCAGCAGCAGGGAGATGAAGACATTGGGGTTGTATTACCATTACTGTCTGTATCATGGCTTGTGTTCCACAACCCCCAGAGTAAATTGATGTCAGAGTTAACTTTCCATCAGTGGAAGAATATTGGGATGGGGGGGGGATCAGACATTAGATCTAACACTGTCGTTATTCCTGGATGTTTGTGCAAGGGAGGGAGAGGTGGTAAGGTGTGTGTTTTTGTGGTTCCTATGATGTGTGGTCTCTAATAATGCATTAATGTGTATGGGTCTCCAGAAAAAGGTCCTGGAGGGGGTTTAATGAGATAAACGTGGAAAATGGCTTTCCCCTTTATGTCATTCTCCATCTTCTACCACGCTTTCCGACTCTGCTTGCCTTAGAGCTTCTCTGTGCTATCATAACAATGGGAGTTTTTTCATCACAAATAGGTTCCTTATTTGGGCTCAGTCCATTTATCTTTATGCCCCTTCAAACTATAGGCCTAGCTATCATTTACTGTGTACCTTATCCAAACATCCATCCATAGGTGCAAAATACATTTTAAAAAACGGTTACCTGTGTTGATTTTGGAGGTGACGCGCGATATGTCGCGCTGAGGGAGCCGTAGGGCTTTACATCATTCATAGGGTTTGTTGATCTTGGACAGGGGTGCAAAGATCCCTGTCAGGGGTGATAGAGGACACAGAGAGACACAGAGATAGAGGCAGAGGGAGCAAGAGAGAGAGAAAGATATAGAGAGAGAGAGATTGCTAAAAGTAATGATGAGTGCAAAAGGTTAACAAGAACCAAACACCAGATTAGGGCACTCATTAACACATCTCACATGGAGAATAGCAATTGCCAGCAAGCCGGTAAAACACCAGTGAGCAACTGACTTGTTCAATAGGTCCTAACAGTTTTGGAAGTGCTTAGGAAGTGCTTCCACACACACACACACAGGTTAAACGGGGTTCTACTCCTAAAGATAAAAAACAGAATGCTTGTTTCATCCTCTTTATCTGTCCCAGCAGCAGAGAGTGGCGGAAAGTAATGACCTCTTCATTCAGAAATGCACACGCACGTTGTTGCGCATTTAGGCAAGAGCGTACCCTCTATCAAGAACTTCCGGCATGTTTTGATCCATCTAAATGTATAAACAAGCTGAGAAGGGAAAAAAAAATAAAAGAAAAATCGCGATCAAAGCACCTGGCCTGTAATAATACGGTTTTGATATCACTCGCTTGCAGTGTGGAGAGAGAATTAACTGGCTTATTCTTTCAGGGTCCCAGTCTGACTGTGTGTGTGTGTGTGTGTGTGTGTTTAGGAGCCACAACGTCTTCAAGTAAAAACACAAAGAAGATTACAAATCCTTCAATTCACCATGCTACATTATTTTTCTATTATTTTTCATACCTTTCTTCTCCTTCACTTGTCTTAAGATACAAACATACTTGACAGCCAAAGTATTGTATATTTTCCAGGGGTTATAGTCGTTGGTGTGGACAGCATGATCAGCATAATAGTAAGGTGATATTTCATTGAGTGCTGTATAGATAAGCTTTACAATCTGTAGAAGGAACAAGCTTCTGTTCTGATTGTCTGACTGACTTGCCACATTAAGGTTTGACCATTTACTCAAATGAGAAGACTAAGAAGGCTCCTTTTTTAACAAATTTATGAAGAATCAACCACTGACCAATCAACCGGTTTGTGGATTTGAGATGCTTAATTGAGGCTCTGGAACTGGTAGCCTACCTTCTGACCAGCAATGACCACACGGTCGCCCAGCTGGATATTCATGGTAGTGATCTGGGCCTGGGCCTTGTCTGAGAGGCCTGGTGGTGCTAGGGCAGGGAGGGTGAGCGGCAGAGGCAGGGGGGTGCAGGGCCAGGCCGGGGCCTCCCTCAGCAGGCTGTGCAGCTCCTTTGCCAGGGTGGTGGTGTCCGCCATCTCGAGAGGCATGTCCAAGGGCACTGGCCTCTCTCATTCTGGAGAGGGACAGAAAGACAGAGAGAGAGGAGGGAGAGAGAGAGAGAGAGATTGGGCAAGAAGAGGAAAATAAACGAGAGGGTACGGACAGAGGGAGAAAGAAATGGAGAGAATAAAGGAGAGAGAAGCAACAAAATAAAGGCAGAAAGACACTTCTGAAGTAGGCTGATTTATCCCCCGCTGATTTATCGAAGCGAATGTCCTTGGTAATAGAGCAAACATTTGCCTACCAAAAGATTTTCCACAATGTAACTTAATGAATCTGGTCGCTCTATTCAGGTCTGGAGCGCTCAAGTTTGGACTTGATTACCACAATTACCAACAAAAACACACCCTATCAGTGGTTACCTGTGCAGTACATTGACACAGGCACACACCCTGGGGGTTCAGTGAAATGGCTTAGCCTCAGAGAACCTCATAACTGTCAGAGAGACATTCAGAGCACTGAGGTGTCAGGGGAGAGAGGAAAGATGGCTTCAGAGACGTGATAGACGAGGGAGGGACAGAGTTCCTGTTTGAAGTGGTGTTGCTGAAGTAATTGGGACTCCACTCACACACCCCTCTAAGCAGTTCTTTATGAATCGTCAAAGGAGCTCTCAGCGAGGGCCTGCCTTTTGTGCCGTGCTAATGGACACATTGCTGATTTGACTTGGGTGTGTGATTATGAATGTTATGTAAGTAATTTATCATGTTGTACGAACACATTTCTTTTGAACATTAAGGCATTTGGAGATAGAAGGGTGTGTGCGCATGTGCATACAGTGCCATGCAAAAGTATTCATCCCCCTTGGTGTTTTTCCTATTTTGTTGCATTACAACCTGTAATTTAAATGCATTTTTATTTGGATTTCATGTAATGGACATACACAAAATAGTCCAAATTGGTGAAGTGAAAAAAATTACTTGTTATAAAAAACAAAACTGAAAAGTGGTGCGTGCATATGTATTCACCCCCCTTGCTATGAAGCCCCTAAATAAGATCTGGTGCAATCAACTACCTTCAGAAGTCACATAATTAGTTAAATAAAGTCCACCTGTGTGCACCTGTGTGCAATCTAAGTGTCACATGATCTTAGTATACAGTGCTTTAAACATCCCAAGGAGCACTGTGCAAGGGATAATATTGAAATGGAAGGAGTATCAGACCACTGCAAATCTACCAAGACCTGGCCGTCCCTCTAAACTTTCAGCTCATACAAGGAGAAGACTGATCAGAGATGCAGCCAAGAGGCCCATGATCACTCTGGATGAACTGCAGAGATCTACAGCTGAGGTGGGAGACTCTGTCAATAGGACAACAATCAGTTGTATATTGCACAAATCTGGCCTTTATGGAAGAGTGGCAAGAAGAAAGCCATTTTTTAAAAATATCCATAAAAAGTGTTGTTTAAAGTTTGCCACAAGCCACCTGGGAGACACACCAAACATGTGGAAGAAGGTGCTCTGGTCAGATGAAACCAAAATTGAACTTTTTGGCAACAATGCAAAACGTTATGTTTTGTGTAAAAGCAACACAGCTCATGACCCTGACCACACCATCCCCACTGTCAAACATGGCGGTGGCGGCATCATGGTTTGGGCCTGCTTTTCTTCAGCAGGGACAGGGAAGATGGTTAAAATTGATGGGAAGATGGATGGAGCCAAATACAGGACCATTCTGGAAGAAAACCTGATGGAGTCTGCAAAAGACCTGAGACTGGGACGGAGATTTGTCTTCCAACAAGACAATGATCCAAAACCTAAAGCAAAATCTACAATGGAATGGTTCAAAAATAAACATATCCAGGTGTTAGAATGGCCAAGTCAAAGTCCAGACCTGAATCCAATCGAGAATCTGTGGAAAGAACTGAAAACTGCTGTTCACAAATGCTCTCCATCCAACCTCACTGAGCTCGAGCTGTTTTGCAAGGAGGAATGGGAAAAAATGTCAGTCTCTCGATGTGCAAAACTGATAGAGACATACCCCAAGCGACTTACAGCTGTAATCGCAGCAAAAGGTGGCGCTACAAAGTATTAACTTAAGGGGGCTGAATAATTTTGCACGCCCAATTTTTCAGTTTTTGATATGTTAAAAAAGTTTGAAATATCCAATAAATGTCGTTCCACTTCATGATTGTGTCCCACTTGTTGTTGATTCTTCACAAAAAAATACAGTTTTATATCTTTATGTTTGAAGCCTGAAATGTGGCAAAAGGTCGCAAAGTTCAAGGGGGCCGAATACTTTCGCAAGGCACTGTACCCCAAGAGACTTGCAACTATAATTGCTGCAAAAGGTGTCTCTTCAAAGTATTGACTTATGCACGCTCAGGTATTCTGTTTTTTGTCTTGTTTGTTTCACAATAAAAAAATATTTTGCATCTTAATTAAAAGTTGTAGGCATGTTGTGTCAATCAAATTATACAAACCCCTAAAAAATCTCTTAATTACAGGTTGTAAGACAACAAAATAGGAAAAATGGGGATGAATACTTTCGCAAGCCACTGTATGGGTGAGCTGGAATGTATTCAAAATCAGGCCATGTGTGTTAATGCTATGCTAATTTATGATGTGTTAAAACAGGCCTCTTGTTGACCAGGAAGGGATTTTATGGCAGTGGCAATGGGGAGTGTGGGTGGGTGGCAGGTTCTCTTTTTCTTCCAATATTTCATTCAATTCCATACTTTCATTCCTACGAAAACATTGACCCTGCCAGTGCAGTCCTAGTGCTAACAGTTGACCTGGACCAGTTTCAGTCTAAAGCTGGCTAGCTAATACTAATCTGCACTAAATAGCTCACCAGAGGGATGGACACGTACACAGTGCTGTTTTCCATCGTTAGATAGGCGGTAATGCACTACTACCATTAGCAGACACATTTGCAATTGGCACTCATGTACAGAAAAACCTGGTGCTTGCCTGTGATTATAGAGAGACGCAGGCCTTTCAGAGTTGACGTCTTTACTTCGATATATAAACTTTGACTGTGAAACGTTCTGACCTTCTGACTTTTCTCATTCATGAGAGAGAAGCACTTGGAAACAATTTGCAGATTCTGAAGTGCTTAGTATGTACAGTATATGAGGGGTGAAACATAAGTATATTTTGCTACACAAGGACAAAACTAAAGAAAAGAACACAAACGGAGAGCCTGTTGATTTACTGTATCTGAGAGAGTTGTCGAAGATTTTTCCGTGGAACAGAATGTGCCCAAGAAAGCTTCCAAATGATGGATGGCCAAGGCCCGTGCTGATACCAGGAAATGCTGACTGAGGATGCTGATATGGAGTCTTTTGATGCCCTTTGACCTTGAGTCTCCATCCACTACCTTACGCTGTCCTGTACTGTAAATACATTTAGACAACTGCACTTTGTCAAAATGAGCATTCTGAAATTATTCTTGGAACATCAACTGTAGAGGGTCTAATTTTGGGCAAGTCCCTCTTGCAATGATGAAGTGCTACCTAGGTCAACAAACTAACACAAACACACTGAGCTGACTGATAAGTCATCAGTTTCGATAGCCAGAAAATCTGTCTCCAGTTTCTGACTGGCTAACTAGCTGGTGGGTCTGTGCCAGTGGAGATCTGATGCGGTTTAGATTTTAGAGCAAGCACTGACTGAGCTATAACCTACCCCTTGCAAAATATCCAACCCAGACATTAGACTGGTGGTATGAGCCAACAGTCAATGCACCAAAAAACAGAAGTTTAAGTGGTAGCATTGCTGACTCCAGACTACACCCTACCCCAAGAGAAAGGGTTTCAATCCACATCCTGTCATATGTATTTACCTGTTCTGTCTCCCCATCTCTTTCCTTGCCATCTGAATAAAGAACATTGCATTCTCAACCAACATGAGTCAAGGTGCTACCAAAAAAATCTATGAATAGTTTTCATGGTGAGCGAGGGTTACGCTTTTTCAATGAAGAAGACTCTTTAAAAAAAGGAGCAGACAAAATGTTATACAGTGCATTCGGAAAGTATTCAGAACCTTTCCCCTTTTCCACATTTAGTTACTTTAAAGCATTATTTAAAATTGATTACATTTGTTTTTTCCTCAATCTACACACAATATCCCATAATGACAAAGCAAAAACTTTTTTAGAAAATGTTGCAAAGGTATATAAAAAAAAAAACAGAAATACCTTATTTACATAAGACCCTTTCCCATGAGACTCGAAAAATTAGCTCAGGTGCATCCTGTTTCCATTGATCATCCTGTGGTAAATTCAATTGATTGGACATGATTTGGAAAGGCACACACCCACAGTTGACAGTGCATGTCAGAGTAAAAACCAAGCAAGGAGGTAGACCTGAATGCCAAGACCTGAATGTCAAGTGTCACATCTGGAGGAAACCTGGCACCATCCCACGGTGAGGCATGGTGGTGGCAGCATCATGCTGTGCGGAGGTTTTCTAGCGGCAGGGACTGGGAGACTAGTCAGGATCGAGGCAAAGATGAACAGAGCAAAGTACAGAGAGATCCTTGATGAAAACCTGCTCAGGACCTCAGACTGGGGCAAAGGTTCACCTACCAACAGGACATAGACCCTAAGCACACAGCTAAGACAATGCAGGAGTGGCTTTGGGACAAGACTCTGAATGTCTTTGAGTGGCCCAGCCAGAGCCCAGACTTGAACCCGATCCAACATCTCTGGAGAGACCTGAAAATAGCTGCACAGCGAGGCTCCTCATCCAACCTGACAGAGCTTGAGAGGATCTCCAGAGAATAAATGGGAGAAACTTCCCAAATACAGGTGTGCCAAGCTCGTGGTGTCATACCCAAATAGACTCGAGGCTGTAATCGCTGCCAAAGGTGCTTCAACTAAGTACTGAGTAAATGTTCTGAATATTTATGTAAATGTAATATCAGTTTTTTATTCATAATACATTTACAAGAATTTCTAAAAAACAGTTTTTGCTTTGTTCATTATGGGATATTGTGTGTAGATTGATGAGGAAAAAAATGAATGTAAACACATTTACAATAAGGCTGTAATGTAACAAAATGTGGAAATATTCATGGTCTGAATACTTTCCGAATGCACTTTATTTACAGTATATCTTCAGTGTGTTTCTTGACAGCTCAGTGAGTTTGAGGACGACAGTTACAGCGCCGGCCAAATATATTGGCACTTTTATTGAATAATTCCTTATTTCTTTAAAAAAAAGTTGAAAAAATAGTTTTGGTCACCACAACTTTTCATTGAATTTTCAACATTGCAGAACCCATTATATTTTTGTAAACTGGACTTTTTGTAACCTGGATTTCAAGATTCATAGCGCATGTTTAAGGCCCCCAGGAGAGGAGGCAGAGGCAGCAAAGCAACCCCACAGCATTAACAAACCTACCTATTTTGATTGTAGGGAGGGTGTTTTCATTGAATTCTTAATTTGTTGTCAGTAATCACAGCACTGATCTGTGTTGCCAATTAGCTCTAATTTGTGTTTAGCTTGTCCACAGAACATTTTCCCTGGGATTTAAGCTTTTTAGGTTGGTTTTTGAGAAGTTCAATCAGGCTTTCTTGTCTCCTTCAGCAGTGGGATCTTCCTATTTTTACCAATGACCAAGTGAAGCATTCAAAGAAAAGAACACCCGCCATAATCAAACGTGGGGGTTGTTTGTAGCCTCTACTCCTGGGGGCCTTGAATGTGTGCAAGACATCATGAAATCAGCAAATTATCAAGATGTTTTGGATTGCAATGTTCAAACCAGTGTCCAAAAACGGTCTATGGAAAGTTGTGGGTCTTCCACCAGGACAACATCCCCAAACACATCAAAAGCATGCTGGACTGTTCAGGAGTGGCGACGAAAGAGTTGAGATCTGAATCACATCCATAACCTATGGCGAGAGCAGAAAACAGCAGTTGGTTGATGGCACCCTTCAAACTGTCTTTTATCGAAGGTGGTTATGATATCGTTTAGGACCTTGAGCATGGCTGAGGTGCACCGTGACCAGCTCAGAAACCGGATTGCATAGTGGAGAAGGTACTGTGGGATTCAAAATGGTCGGTGATCTGGTTGTTCAGTTGGCTTTCGAAGACTTTAGAAAGGCAGGGCAGTATGGGTATAGGTCTGTAACAGTTTTGGTCTAGAGTGTCTCCCGCTTTGAAGAGGGGGATGACCGCGGCCGCTTTCCAATCTTTAGGAATCTCATGAAAGGAAGGTTGAACAGACTAGTAAAAGGGGTTGCCACAATGGTGGTGGATAATTTTAGGAAGAGAGGGTCCAGATTGTCTAGCCCAGCTGATTTGTAGGGATCCAGATTTTGCAGCTCTTTCAGGACATCAGCTGTCTGGATTTGGGTGAAGGAGAAGTGGGGGGTGCAGAGCTGTTGGCCGGTGTTGGGGTAGCCAGGTGGAAAGCGTGGCCAGCCGTAGAGAAATGCTTACTGAAATTCTCGATTATCGGTGGAGACAGTGTTTCCTAGCCTCAGTGCAGTGGGCAGCTGAGAGGTGCTCATATTCTCCATGGACTTTAAAGTGTCCCAAAACTTTTTGGAATTAGTGTTGCAGGATGCGAATTTCTGTTTGAAAAAGATAGCCTTTGCTTTCCTAACTGACTCTGTATATTTGTTCCTGAATTCCCTGTAAGTTGCATATCGTGGGGACTTTTTTTTTTCAAAGCTAGTGCAGTGCGCCACAGGATGATTTCTTTCCATGGTCAAGGGCAGTTAAGTCTGGAGTGAACCAAGGGCTAGATCTATTCTTAGTTCTACATTTTTTGAAAGGGGCATGCTTTTTTAAGATGGTGAGGAAGGCACTTTTGAAGAACAACCAGGCATCCTCTGCTGATGGGGTGAGGTCAATATCCTTCCAGGATACTTGGGCCAGGTCGATTAGAAAGGCCTGCTCGCAGAAGTGTTTTAGGGAGCGTTTGACAATGATGAGGGGTGGTTGTTTGACTGCTGATGCATAACGGACCCAGGCAATGAGGCAGTGATCTCTGAGATCCAGGTTGATGACAGCAGAGGTGTATTTGGAGGGCAAGTTGGCGTCCATGTTTACGGATTTGGGGTTGTACCTGGTAGGTTCCTTGATAATTTGTTTGAGATTGAGGGTATCTAGCTTATATTGTAGGACGGCCGGGGTGTTAAGCATATCCCAGTTTAAGTCACCTAACAGTACAAACTCTGAAAATAAATGGGGGGAAATCAATTCACATATGGTGTCCAGGGCACAGCTGGGAGCTGAGGGGAGTCTATAACAAGCTACAACAGTGAGATAATTATTTCTGGAGATATGGATTTTTAAAAGTAGAAGCTCGAACTGTTTGGGTGTAGACCTGGACTGTAGGACAGAACTCTGCTGAATCTCTCTACAGTAGACTAACTCCGCCCCCTTTAGCAGTTCCATCTTGATGGAAAATGTTGTAAATGGGGATGGACATTTAAGAATTTTTGGTGCCCTTCCTAAGCCATGATTCGGACAAGGCTAGGATATCAGGGTTGGTGGAGTGTACTAAAGCAGTGAATTAAGCAAACTTAGGGAGGAGGCTTCTGAGGTTAACTTTAGGGCTAGGCGTCCCGTCAGCAGGACATCTGTCAACATTTTCCTGTGAAATTGGAGTGGGCGCAATTCAAATAAATAATCGTACAAATTATGGATATTAAACATCTAGGTACATACAAGTGTCTTATATCGGTTAAAAGCTTAAATTCTTGTTAGTCAAACTGCATTGTCTGATTTACAAAAGACTTTACAGCAAAAGCATGTTTGATTGTTTGAAGACGGCGCCCCACATCAACATTTTTCAACCAGCACAGGCTTCGTAAAATCACAAAAGGCAACTAAATAATAACTTTTTGAAAATCTTACTCTTATTTGCAATCTAAAGGGTCCCAGCAACAACATGCATGGTAGTTTTGTTAGATTAAATACTTCTTTGTATCCCTAAAAGTCAGTTTTGTTGGCGCCATCGATATGAGTTTAACATGCAGACAAAGGAATCAAAAAATCTACTGCTAAACTTTGTTAAAACAAGCCAAACTACGTTTTTATGTAATTCTCAAGTACATAAACTAGAAAGGTAAAATTAGCAAGTGTGCATCCTCTTCATTGTGCGCCCACAGACTGATTTCCAACTGTGACTCCCTGTACCAAAACTCAAAATTCTTCCTCGTTTGGGAAGAAATAAGCCTGATACCTTGAACAAAGACTGTTGACATCTAGTGGAAGCCATAGAAATTGTAATCTGGGAGCTGGAATTGCATAGGACCCATAGCTTTCCATTGTAAGAGCTTGGGATCTCAACAAAAGAAAATCTGGTTGGTTTCTCTTTGGATTTTCTCCTACCATGGTGAACCAGGGCCTGGGTTAACAGAGGAACAGAGGAGGATCAGAGGAGAAGTAGGATAAGGTTACGGCTAAAGGCTATGACCCAGACTTGTGGTGGTTTATAATTCACTGTATCACAATTCCAGTGGGTGAGAAGTGTACATACACTAAGTTGACTGTGCCTTTAAACAGCTTGGAAAATTCCAGAAAATTATGTCATGGCATTAAAAGCTTTTGATAGGCTAGTTGACATCATTTGAGTCAATTGGAGGTGTACCTGTGGATATTTTTCAAGGCCTACCTTCAAACTCAGTGCCTCTTTGCTGGACATCCAGGGAAAATCAAAAGAAATCAGCCAAGATCTTAGAAAAAAAGTGTAGACCTCCATAAGTCTGGTTCATCCTTAGGAGCAATTTCTAAACGCCTGAAGATACCACATTCATCTGTACAAACAATAGTATGCAAGTATAAACGCCATGGGACCATGCAGCCGTCATACCGCTCAGGAAGGAGACATGTTCTATCTCCTAGAAATGAACGTACTTTGGTGCGAAAAGTGCAAATCAATCCCAGAACAACAGTAAAGGACCTTGTGAAGATGCTGGAGGAAACAGGTACCAAAGTATCTATATCCACAGTAAAAACGAGTTCTACATCAACATAACCTGAAAGCAAGGAACATGGGGACAAATATCGTACTTTTGAAGAAATGTCCTCAGGTCTGATGAAAAAAAGTCAGAGGCTTACATACACCTTAGCCAACTACATTTAAAGTTTCACAACTCAATGACATTTAATCCTCGTAAAAAGTCTTAGGATCACCGATTTATTTCAGCTTGTATTTCTTTCATCACATTCCCAGTGGGTCAGAAGTTTACATGAACTCAATTAGTATTTGGTAGTGATGGGGTTCAGCTTGGGGTCATGATAGGGGCTGCAACAAATGTTTGATGTATTATAATACTTGATTACGCTTATGTTGTATTAGGGGAAGGGCTATAAGACCGCTCCTCCACTACATTTATAGGGTCCTAGACTACAGATTAACTAATATATATATATATATATATATATATATATATATATATATTCATTATAAGGTTTAACATCGTTTCCATTAGTTATTTTCTAGTCTCTGCCTCTTATTAAGAAACGGTCTGAGAGATGTGTGAGTTATGGCAGTCAAAACAGGGTGTCTGTGAGAAAGAGCCTAAAGGTTCAAATAGATTCATAGACTCAGAACCCTGCAGGGGAGTGAAATATATAAGAGACTAGTCAGGCATACCACTATAAATCAACTTGGGGAGTGGACATTTACTGCTGAGCCTTTAGATAACACTGAAACTATTGTTTGTATAGCTGTGTATGCATGGGCTTGGTCATTACTAGGGGTTGACTACATGCATAATAAAATTACTTGGACCCTTTACTATTTTGCAGAACTTACTTGGAAACATGCGTGCTGCGTGCAATGTTCCCGTTGTCAACTTTTGTGTGCAATTAATAAATGAGTGATTGATTTATTTTGAGTGATTGATATTTTCTGAATGCTAATTTCACCAATAAGAAAATTATTGACAAGGAAGGAACTCCAACATTTGGTGAGTTTGCCGGGAGTGAGTATCCACCTCGGTTGGAGGAGATTCCACACCATGGTGCCAGAGCTTCAAATTAAACAAGGTAAGCAGACACCTGTTTAATCTAAGTCCGTAATTAATTGGCATTCACTGGTGTGGATCCCTCTAACAAGTAAGTGGCACCTCACTCACTCTAAAATATAGACATACACTTTGAATATGACATAGTCGGATTCTAGACTGGAGAAATTACATAACGAGCTATTGGTGAAATGAATGATGTCAATATATGATGAATGAAATGAATGTTTGAAGAGCTGGTTCAGTGACAATCATCCATTTATATATTGGGAGGTAATGGAGTGACCATTACTGAATACTAGTTATTTTATTTTGGAGAGGTGGTTCAGCGATAATCATCCATTTTATTTTGGGTTTGCAGAAGTGATTCAGTGTTAATCATCTATTTTATTTGGGTTTTGCAGAGGTGATTCAGCATTAATCATCTATTTTTTGTCTAGTAATGCAGCGAGTGTTACTGAATACTAGTTCGTTTTGCAGAGGTGATTCAGCATTAATCATCTATTTTTTGTCTAGTAATGCAGCGAGTGTTACTGAATACTAGTTCGTTTTGCAGAGGTGATTCAGCATTAATCATCTATTTTTTGTCTAGTAATGCAGCGAGTGTTACTGAATACTAGTTCGTTTTGCAGAGGTGATTCAGCATTAATCATCTATTTTTTGTCTAGTAATGCAGCGAGTGTTACTGAATACTAGTTCGTTTTGCAGAGGTGGTTCAGCGTTAATCATCAAATTTTATTTTGGGTAGTAATGCAGTGAACATTACTGAATACTAGTTATTTTTTATTTTGTAGAGGTAATTCAGCGACAATTACCCAGGCCACCTTGACCTATAGGAGTGTGGTTTATTTTGTATTTTTGTAGAGGTACCCAGTGAATGAGTTGAGTTGTTTATGAATAGTAGTAATTCTGTGTGAAATTTACACAGTGAATGAGTTGAGTTGTTTATGAATAGTGCATTGTATGTGTAACAGGGTTATATTGGTGATTCCCCTTGCCACTTTATTGTTAAGCCAATGGGTTTTTGGTTTGAGTTTGTCTTGCCTTCACCTACTCAACATGGCATCTTATTGGCTGGTTTGCTAGCTTGCTTTTGAGGGGGGATGTTCCAGTTAGAATCGTCCCAGTGAACAAGCACCAAACCAGCGGTAAGTTGTTGGTTGCAAAGCACTGTACATCAAAAGTGATTTTTATACTCTCAAGTTATGATTTAAATGTACAATTTATATCAAATTGTTTGTAAATTTTATTCGAACATCACACATAAAATGCAGCGGTTTCTGGAGAATATTTATTGTGCATTTTGTTGTAGAGAATTCCCGCCAGTACTAGCTAGCAACTTACTGTGTCTGGTGGGGCGGGGGGGGGGGGGGGGGGGGGGGGGTCATATATTTTGTACAGTGCGTGAGTGCAGAGTTGGATGGTGAGACGTGCATTGCATGATGTGCAATTTTGTGCTGTTCCTATCAGGTACATTGTTAAAGATATTATATTGTATATTGTAATTGTATTATTTTGGTAACTAGCCCAGTGAACAAGCACCAAACCAGCGTGCGTGAGTGCAGAGTTGGATGGTGAGACGTGCATTGCATGACGTGCAATTTTGTGCCGTTCCTTTCAGAATAAATCTACATGACTGGTGCTACATGTTGGAGTTCCGTGTCGATGACTGATTGTACACAACGCAAGAAGAGTACTGTTACATATGTTTCCTTGTTTGTCTGTGGATTATGGCTGGGTTTATTGGGTAATGGCCCAATGGTGGAATAAAAAGTTAGGAGTAGGACAGAAGTTATTTGAATAAAAGGTTGAACATATTTGGTCGTGACACTTTCCTACCATAGGACAGAAAAGGAAATGTACAACCCTTAGTATACCAGTGAAATTATTACAAGGAAGTTCTGTAGAGATTTTCATAGAAAAGTATTTTGTGACGCTATCACTAGGGGGCACTGGTGTATAACATATTACTGTTACTCTACACACCCTTAAGATTTAATATTAGGAATTTAAGTATATCATGTGGTTAGTAGAATCATATACTATAGCCTGGATTAAGTTAGAGTAGAATTAGTCAGGACAGAGGCAGAACAGGAGTACTCCCCACTGCCCCTCTGCTATATGAAAATCAACCCAAAGGAACCCTGTGTGACTATACACAGATCGACCCTCTCAAACCACTGACAGAAGAAAATGGAGAAGAGACCATGATTATCCTTAAGGGGACACAGAAGGAGGAGGTGGAGGTGGATGACACCACAGCAGCAACAAGCGGCATGAGAACAATAGAATTGAACGAAGGAGGCACAGTTCCTGGAGGGAGTTTCCCTCGACACCCCAACTCAATCACAACCATGGAAACACAGATGGAGGGAATTTATTGCTCTCAAAAATCCTACTCATTCCCTTTCTGGACGGGGATGTGGAGAATAATAAATGGATGAAAGCAGTGACATACATAGGATTACAGGGGAAGCTGACAACACCATCTTTGACCAAATTGAACACTGGTTTAATGGTGTATTTGGAAACATGATGGGTAAGGTATTGATGTTCCTGTCTGCCATGACTGTTCCATTTCTGGTAGGACTGCTGTTGCTTTCTGTATAATAAAGTGCTTGGCTAAAAAGACTGTTGAACATGTGGGGATCATGGGGCACATGTATGTTGGGGTGGTCACCTCTGGAGAGGTGACTCCGTCTTCACGGTAAGAACTACCCACTCTGTATGGTGTAATAATCCCAGCAAACTCTGTGGATAGAATTGTTAGGAAATGGAAGCATGACCATCATTCCCATTCTGACCTCCCCAAACCCGAAGTCAACCCCTGCCCTGTGTCTTTGTAGTAGGAAGGAAGATATGGGAGATACTAGGGCTTGCCATGTATATATGGGTCAACAGAGAGAAGAGTAGTGATAGGATAAACTATGCTAAAGGGGATTTTAGTGTGTTAGATTTACAGCAACAGGTGACAGGTGTAAACCTTTCCAGGATAGATGAAGGTATGGGAGCACCTTTTGGATGGATGTGGGTATCTCACTTTATCTCCTGAATGGGGGGGTGTTGTTATTTGGAGAGAACGGAAATGTACATGTTTAGAATTACAGTCAAAAATCTTTTCAATGAGAGGTAAAGCCAACTGTGGGGAACTGAATGAAGCGTGCCAAACGACTCATCCCAGACAATCAGGAAGCCTAGGGTAATGTCCTACACCTGGGTGAGATTTTTGGTATGTCAGTCATAACCTTCTCGGGTGTGGCTGTCCTGGGAAAGCGGGTAAACAATTTAATGATCCAAGGATTTAGCCAACTCTCATTAGATGTCCAAAATCTGAAATCAGTTGTCAGCAGCCATGAGTTGGCTTTAGATTATATTTTGGTGAAGGAAGGAGGACACTGTAATTTGGCTACTGTTTATATTTGTA
Organism: Oncorhynchus mykiss; assembly: GCF_013265735.2. Taxonomy (NCBI): domain Eukaryota; kingdom Metazoa; phylum Chordata; class Actinopteri; order Salmoniformes; family Salmonidae; genus Oncorhynchus; species Oncorhynchus mykiss. The sequence continues at coordinate 13,785,667 of NC_048590.1, forward strand.
AGAAAATGACTAACTGCTCTTGAACATGCTGGATTGATGGTATTGGTGGAAGCGGATACAAATCGTGCTGAAGGTGAGACTGGTGCATTTCTCGTTTCTCTTAATCCCATCGTTTATCCAACTCGTGTGGTTCTTCCCAAGACTCAGGAGGAATGGGAGTATAGACAGACTCACCCCTCCCCCACCAGCATTCCAGGAACCTCAGGAGTTGTTTCTCCCTTTAGCAGGCCATCCCTGGCATCAAATGGACCCGGGGGATTTGCCTAATCTGTTTGATTTCACAGGAGAATATTATGATTGAAGAAGTGAGACTAATTAGTCTCAAAGTGGAAAATGATGGGAGTAACATGGACCCTTTACTATTTTGCAGACTTACTCGGAAACATGCGTGCTATGTTCCAGTTGTCAACTTCTGTCTGCAATTGCATTAAAAAGTGAATGATTGACTTACTTAAAGATATTGTCTGAATGCTAATTTCACCAATAAGCAAATGGTTGACAAGGAATGAACCCCAACAGTATCATTGCCTTTAAATTCTTTAAATTGGGTCAAACGTTTTGGGTAGCCTTCCACAAGCTTCCCACAGTAAGTTGGGTGAATTTTGGCCCATTCCTCCTGACAGAGCTGGTGTAACTGAATCAGGTGTGTAGGCCTCCTTGCTCTCACATGCTTTTTCAGTTCTGCCCACAAATGTTCTATGGGATTGAGGTCAGGGCTTTGTGATGTCCATTCCAATACTTTGACATTGTTGTCCTTAAGCCATTTTGCCACAACTTTGGAAGTATGCTTGGGGTCATTGTCCATTTGGAAGACCCATTTGTGACCAAGCTTTAACTTCCTGGCTGATGTCTTGAGATGTTGCTTCAATATATCCACATAATTTTCCGCCTTCATGATGCCATCTATTTTGTGAAGAGCACCAGTCATACCTGCAGCAATGCACCCTTTACAACATGATGCTGCCACCCCCGTGCTTCATGGTTGGGATGGTGTTCTTTGGCTTGTAAGCCTCCCCCTTTTGCCTCCAAACATAATATAAATTACAAATAAATTACTATAAAAATCTAACTTTCAATAAATCACACATGTAAGATACCAAATTAAAGCTGCACGTGTTGTGAATCCAGCCAACATGTCAGATTTCCAAAAGGCTTTTCGATGAAAGCAAACAATGCTATTATCTGAGGATAGCACCTCCATAAACAAAAGAGAGAAAGCATATTTCAACCCTATTGCGACACAAAACGCGCTACACAAAATATAATTAATGCCTGACCTTTGACGAGCTTCTTTTGTTGGCACTCCAATATGTCCCATAAACATCACAAATGGTCCCTTTGTTCGATTAATTCCGTCGATATATATCCAAAATGTCCATTTATTTGGAGCATTTGATCAAGAAAACACCGGTTCCAACTTGAGCAACGTGACTACAAAATCTCAAAAGTTACCTGTAAACTTTGCCAAAACATATTAAACTACTTTTGTAATAGAACTTTAGGAATTTTTTATTGTAAATAATTGATAAAATTGAAGACGGGATGATATGTGTTCAATACAGGTAGAAAACAAACTGAAGCATGCTTTCTGGTTACACGCCTCTATCTAACTGTACACTTCAAGTGACCCTCGTTCAAGATGGCCGTACTTCTTCATTATACAAAGGAATAACCTCAACCAATTTCTAAAGACGGTTGACATCCAGTGGAAGTCTGGCCAGCCATTTGATTAGATGTTCAGGATTCTTATGGCTTGGGGGTAGATGCTGTTTAGAATCCTCTTAGACTTGGTGCTCCGGTATCGCTTGCCGTGTGGTAGCAGAAAGAACAGTCTATAATTAGGGTGGCTAGAGTCTGGCAATTTTTAGGGCCTTCCTCTGGCACCGCCTGATGTAGAGGTCCTGGATGGCAGGAAGCTTGGCCCCAGTGATGTACTGGGCCCTTCGCACTACTCTCTGTACTGTAGTGCCTTGCAGTCAGAGGCCAAGCAGTTGCCATACCAGGCAGTGATGCAACCATGCTCTCGATGGTGTAGCTGTAGAACCTTTTGAGGATCTGAGGACTCATGCCAAAACTTTTCAGTCTCCTGAGGGGGAAGAGGTTTAGTCGTGCCCTCTTCACAACTGTCTTGGTGTGCTTGGTCCATATTAGTTTGTTGGTGATATGAACACCAAGGAACTTGAAGCTCTCAACCTGCTCACTACAGCACCGTCGATGAGAATGGGGGTATGCTCTTTTTCCTGTAGTTCACAATCATCTCCTTTGTCTTGGTTACGTTGAGGGACAGATTGTTATCCTGGCACCACATGGCCAGGTCATGCAGTCATGAGTGAACAGGGAGTATAGGAAGGGACTGAGGACCCCTGAGGGGTAGGTGTTTAGGATCAGCGTGGCAGATGTGTTGTTACCTACCCTTACCACCTGGGGGCGGCCCACAGGATCCAGTTGCAGAGGGAGGTGTTTAGTCCAGGGTCCTTAGCTTATTAATGAGCTTTGAGGGACCTATGGTGTTGATCGCTGAGCTGTTGTCATTGAATAGCATTCTCACATAGGTGATCCTTTGTCAAGGTGGGAAAGGGCAGTGTGGAGTGCAATAGAGACTGCATCATCTGTGGATCTGTTAAGGAGGTATGCAAATTGGGGTGGGTCTAGGGTTTCTGGCATGATGGTGTTGATGTGAGCCATGACCAGCCTTTCAAAGCACTTCATGGCTACAGACGTGAGTGCTACGGGTCAGTAGTCATTCAGTCAAGTTACCTTAAGGTGGTCTGCAGCTTATGAAAAACTCTATCTCAGGCGAGCAATGGCTCGAGACTTCCTTAGATATGGTTCACCACCTGTTGTTTACAAAAATACATAGACCGCCGCCCCTTGTTCTATCCTGATGGTACATCGTATAATCAGCCAGCTGTATGTGGATACTGTCGTCGTTCAGCCACGACTCCGTGAAGCATAAGATGTCACAGTTTTTAATGTCCCGATGGTAGTTTAATCTTCCCAATAACTCTTCCTTTTTATTGTCCAAAGATTGCAGGTTTGATAGCAGAACTGAGGGGTTCTCCTCTTCACGCAGAGAACTGGGGTCGGGGCCTGTTCCCGAGGGATCCGTGCATCCTCCGCCCAGGCTCGTCAGAGTCCGAGGCAGAGGATACCTGTCTATATAAGGTCCTAAAGTTGTCAGTGCAGGTCAGATCAAAAACCAAGCCATGAGGTCAAAGGAATTATCTGTAGAGCACTGAGATAGGATTGTGACGAGGCACAGATCTGTGGAAGGGTAGCAACATTTTTTTGCAGCATTGAAGGTCCCCAAGATCACAGTGGCCTCCATCATGGTTAAATGGAAGTTTTGGAACAGCCAAAACTCTTCCTAGAGCTGGCCGCCCGGCCAAACAGCAATTGGAGAAGGGCCAACGTTTCCCCGTGTCCAAATCGCTTCTTTTGTTAGGGCGTTTGGTAAACAGATCCAAACGCGTGTTCAGGTCCAGCCGAAAGTCGAACGAAAAGATCAAAAAGTTATATTACAGGTTGTAGAAACTTGTCAAACTAAGTATAGAATCAATCTTTAGGATGTTTTTATCATAAATGTTCAATAATGTTCCAACCGGAGAATTCCATTGTCTGTAGAAAAGCAATGGAACGAGAGCTATCTCTCATGTGAAATGCGTGTGACTGAGAATGAGGCTGCTGCCAGACCCCTTAGTCAAACAGCTCTCATCCGGCCCCCCTTCACAGTAGAAGCCTGAAACAACATTCTAAAGACGGTTGACATCTAGTGGAAGCCTTAGGAAGTGCAAATGGACCCATATCCCACTGTGTATTTGATAGGGGCTGAGTTCAAAAACTACAAACCTCAGATTTCCCACTTCCTGTTTCTTTCTCAGGTTTTTGCCTGCCATATGGGTTCTGTTATACTCACAGACAACATTCAAACAGTTTTAGAAACTTGAGTGTTTTCTATCCAATACTAATAATAATAATATGCATATATTAGCATCTGGGACAGAGTAGGAGGCAGTTCACTCTGGGCACGCTATTCATCCAAAAGTGAAAATGCTGCCCCCTATCCCAAAAAGGTTCAAGAAAACCTGTTCCAGAGCTAGAAGGACCTCAAACTGGAGTGAAGGTTCACCTTCCAACAGGATAACGACCCTAAGCACACAGCCAAGACAACGCAGGAGTGGCTTTGGGACAAGAATCTGAATGTTGAGTGGCCCAGCCAGAGCCCGGACTTGAATCCGATCGAACATGTCTGGAGAGACCTTAAAATAGCTGTGCAGCGACGCTCCTCATTCAACCTGACAGAGCTTGAGACGATCTGCAGAGAAGAATGGGAGAAACTCCCCAAATACAGGTGTGCCAAACTTATGGCGTCATACCTAAGAAGACTTGAGGCTTTTATCACTGCCAAAGGTACTTCAACAAAGTACTGAGTAAAGAGTCTGAATATTTATGTAAATGTGATATCAGTTTTTAAAATATTTTTGTATTATTAGCAATAACCCCAAATAATTATGGGGTATTTTGTTCCGATTGATGAGGGAAAAAACGTTTTAATAAAATGTGGAAAAATCAAGTGGTCTGAAGACCCGTATGTTTTGTTGTGAAAACATTTACTATCAATGTTCCTGAATGGATTTGACTTGGTTTCCTAAATTAAGCACTGCGTAGCTGCAGGGACAGGGTTACATGTCAGAAAACAAAACAAAAGTATACAGCAATGTAACTTCAATACAAGCAAAAAAATGTAATTGCAGAACAAGTTCAGGTACTAATCTGGAGGAAGTGTTTGGAGCTGTTCAAAATAGGATATCATCGGGTCCCAAGTGGAATAAAACGAGTTGGTTGACCCTCGAATGGTATACTGATTTATTTTATAATTTTAGGAATAGCATCAGATTTTAAAGCCAAAGAGAGGCTAAGGGAGGATTGATAGATTTCCAATCCAATAAAATCGTTCTGCGGGCCATTGGTCTACTGGTCAGAGAAGGATTGTTGTTTGGTACTGAAAAAAATGCAATTTCTGCACTAGGCTGCAACTTTAAAACACACCAAACCTGTACGCAGTAGATCCACTAGATCAGGGACACACACTTCAGGGTCTGAGAAATACACTGCTCAAAAAATTAAAGGGAACACTAAAATAACACATCCTAGATCTGAATGAATTAAATATTCTTATTAAATACTTTTTCTTTACATAGTTGAATGTGCTGACAACAGAATCACACAAAAAATATCAATGGAAATCAAATTTATCAACCCATGGAGGTCTGGATTTGGAGTCACACTCAAACTTAGTGGAATTTTGAAAACCACACTACAGGCTGATCCAAATTTGATGTAGTGTGTGTGGCCTCCACGTGCCTGTATGACCTCCCAACAACGCCTGGGCATGCTCCTGATGAGGTGGTGGATGGTCTCCTGAGGGATCTCCTCCCAGACCTGGACTAAAGCATCCGCCAACTCCTGGACAGTCTGTGGTGCAACGTGGCGTTGGTGGATGGAGTGAGACATGATGTCCCAGATGTGTTCAATTGAATTCAGGTCTGGGGAACGGGCGGGCCAGTCCATAGCATCAATGCCGTCCTCTTGCAGGAACTGCTGACACACTCCAGCCACATGAGGTCTAGCATTGTCTTGCATTAGGAGGAACCCAGGGCCAACCGCACCAGCAGATGGTCTCACAAGGGGTCTGAGGATCTCATCTCGGGACGTAATGGCAGTCAGGCTACCTCTGGCGAGCACGCTGTGTGGCCCCCAAAGAAATGCCACCCCACACCATGACTGACGCGCCGCCAAACCGGTCATGCTGGAGGATGTTGCAGGCAGCAGAACGTTCTCCACGGCATCTCCAGACTCTGTCACATGTGCTCAGTGTGAACCTGCTTTCATCTGTGAAGAGCACAGGGTGCCAGTGGCGAATTTGCCAATCTTGGTGTTCTCTGGCAAATGCCAAACGTCCTGCACGGTGTTGGGCTGTAAGCACAACCCCCACCTGTGGACGTCGGGCCCTCATACCACCCTCATGGAGTCTGTTTCTGACCGTTTGAGCAGACACATGCACATTTGTGGCCTGCTTGAGGTCATTTGCTGTGCTCTGAGAGTTCTCCTCCTGCTCCTCCTTGCACAAAGGCGGAGGTAGCGGTCCTGCTGCTGGGTTGTTGCCCTCCTACGGCCTCCTCCATGTCTCCTGATGTACTGGCCTGTCTCCTGGTAGCGCCTCCATGCTCTTGACACTACGCTGACAGACACAGCAAACCTTCTTGCTACAGCTCACATTGATGTTCCATCCTGGATGAGCTGCACTACCTGAGCCACTTGTGTGGGTTGTAGACTCCGTCTCATGCTACCACTAGAGTGAAATCACCGCCAGCATTCAAAAGTGACCAAAACATCAGCCAGGAAGCATAGGAACTGAGAAGTGGTCTGTGGTCACCACCTGCAGAACCACTCCTTTATTGGGGTTGTCTTGCTAATTGCCTATAATTAATTTCCACCTGTTGTCTATTCCATTTAAAAAAAAAATGTTTTACCTTTATTTAACTAGGCAAGTCAGTTAAGAACAAATTCTTATTTTAAATGACGGCCTAGGAACAGTGGGTTAATTGCCTGTTCAGGGGCAGAATGACAGATTTGTACCTTGTCAGCTCGGGGGTTTGAACTTGCCACCTTCCAGAGGGGAGGGGAGAGGGGACATTGGACTATCCTGGCATGTGGCCCTTGATAGAGGGAAATACTGTGAACAAAGTTTGTTTCTAAGTACTGATGCCTTGGGTGATGAGTACAACAGTCAGATCCAGAAAATTAACTTTGCACCAAAGCCAAATTTTCCCAGTAGAGATAATACATGTATCATTCCTCCCTGTCAGATAAGATAATTACTTCAGGAACGTACAAAGATACAGTAAGCAGATGTTGAATGTTAGAAAAGGATTGGCAACCCTTAATAAACCTTGTCTGAGCCGTTGATATGATATTTGTCATAGTTGATTCTATTATATTCTACATCTGCATTTAAAAGTTAGATAGGTTTGTATGAGCCACACTCAGATGCATCTTTGCTGGGTTTTAACAAAAGTTTGATTGATACCTCTGATCCAGGGCGTTTTTGAACATTTCAAGCAGGAAGGGTGCCAGTTTGTCAGAAAACGAATTGTAGAATTCCATTGGCCAGACGGTTCCACACTTTGCATTCCAGTAATTTAAAAAATAATCTCCTCTAACTGCAAAGGTTGATTAATTTACCCTCACTTTTCTGTACTAATTGTCAGAGTTTCCAAATTTTCAAGGAAATCATAATTCAATTGTCTTCAGGTGATTCTGATGTGTAAAGATCTGAGTTAAATGTTTTGAAAGTATTATTGATTTCAGTGGGACCAGGTTCGAAGCAGATTTGCATGGAATAGCCTTCATTTCTCAGAACAAGAATTGACTGACGAGTTTCATAAGAAAGTTATTTTTTTCTGGCCATTTTGAGCCTGTAATCGAAAAAACAAATGCTGATGCTCCAGAAACTCAACTAGTCTAAAGAAGGCCAGTTTTATTGCTTCTTAAATCAGAACTACAGCTGTGCTAACATAATTGCAAAAGGGTTTTCTAAGTCAACAAAGGCAGCAAAGAAGCCACTTCTCCCCAGGAAAAACATCAGGGACAGACTGATATTCTGCAAAAGGTACAGGGATTGGAATGCTGAGCACTGAGGTAAAGTCATTCTCTCTGATGCATCCCCTCTCCGATTGTTTGGGGCATCCGGAAAAGACAAGGTGAGCGCTACCATTAGTCCTGTGTCCTGCCAACAGTAAAGCATCTTGAGACCGTTCATGTGTGGGGTGGCTTCTCCGCCAAGGGAGTGGGCGCACTCACAATTTTGCCTAAGAACACAGCCATGAATAAAGAATAGTACCAGCGCATCCTCCTTGAGCAACTTCTCCCAGCCATCCATGAACAGTTTGGTGACGAACAATGCCTTTTCCAGCATGATGGCGCACCTTGCCATAAGGCAAAAGTGATAACGAAGTGGCTCAGGGAACAAACATTGATATTTTGAGTCCATGGCCAGGAAACTCCCCATACCTTAATCCCATTGAGAACTTGTGGACAGACAAACTCCAAGCATTGATTATGCAAGAATGGGCTGCCATCAGTCAGAATGTGGCCAAGAAGTTAATTGACAGCATGCCAGGGCAGATTGCAGAGGTCTTGAAAAGAAGGGTCAACACTGCCAATATTGACTCTTTGTACCAACTCTGTTACGGTTTTCTTCTGGTGAAAGAGAGGCGGACCAAAACGCAGCGTGGTTATCTTTATACATCTTTAATGAAAGAAGAAAAAATGAACAAAATACAAAACAAGAACCGTGAAAAACCGAAACAGCCCTATCTGGTGCAACAAACACAGAGACAGGAACAATCACCCACAAGAGACCTAAAAAAAAATATGGTTGCCTAAATATGGTTCCCAATCAGAGACAACGACAACCACCTGCCTCTGATTGAGAACCACTCCAGGCAACCATAGACTTACCTAGAATACTTAACTAAACACTATCCCATAAACTACAAAAACCCTAGACAAAACAAACCACATAAATCACCCATGTCACACCCTGGCCTAACCAAAATAATTAAGAGAACACAGAATAATAACACCAGGGCGTGACAAACTCCATGTAATTGTCAATAAAAGCCTTTGACACTTATGAAATGCTTGCAATGATACCTCAGTATTCCATGGTAACATCTGACAAAAATATCTAAAGACACTAAAGCAGCAAACTTTGCGGAAATTAATATTTGTGTCATTCTCAAAACGTTTAGCCACGACTGTATATGATAGCTCTCCCCAGGTTCTACAAGGGGTCTAAGACATCCTGCAACGTATATAGCTCAAAAGCATGCTAGACCGAAACCCGACACTTCACCACAGATACAGGGTCACAACAAGGTTACATTTCACAACAGGCGAGTCTTTAAAGGCGGTTTCTGCCCTTCTAAATGCATCTGCAGGGCGCAATAGTCAAAACAGGTTTTAACACACACACAAGTCTCATAAGGAGAATTCAGTTTGTTAATAACCCATTAAAAGTTATGGGGTCTACACCTAACCTCTTCAATGTCAAGCTATAGCTCATCTAGCTAGCCACTAGAAATGGTGGAGAAGTGCTTAGCTAAGTCCATCACCACATTCAAATAGCCCAGTCAGTGCTTGAGCATTCCGTTTTTTGTTGTGCGTAGCTAGCCATGCTAGCAGTCAGCCAAATGTCCCTTTTGTCTGAAATCTTCTCAGCCAAGTATAGACGTGATAAATTTATCCCTGGGTAGTTAAGCAATCATCTTGTTGCATGTAAAAATACATTTCAAAATAAATGTGGCGTTAGCTAGCCAGCCAGATAGTAAACAGTCAAGTGTGTCCAGCCAGCTCTTGCTAGCCAGCCAATTTTATTGTGATGTATTATAGCTAACGTTGCCACTATTCTCAGTCAAGGTAGCTGGACATAGACTGCTTTAGCATCGGCCAGTGTGTCAAAAATGTGTGTCTCTCCCTTGTAAAAGACACGAAGACTGGCAAGGTGTAGGAGCTGAAATGTTATACCCTTCTTCAAGTGACAGGTTTCGATGTCCTTGAATTCAACTCTTTTTCACAAGGTTAGCACTCAGGTCCGGGTAGAATTGTATAGCTTGGCTACGGAATTTTGGTTTATGCTCCCTCGCCCAGCGTATTGCACGTTCCTTGTCTTGGTAATGATGAAAGCAGGCTATGATCACCCTAGGCTGCTCCCCTAAGTTCGGTTAGAGGTGAGGGATCCATTGCCATCACTTCCACCAGCATGTCAGAGACTCATTTTACAGGGTTGACTCCAGTCTCAATTCCCTCCATGACGCCAACGATCTCGATGTTTTCCCTTCCGGTATAATTCTCCAACGAATCTACCTTGGAAAGTAGAGCTGTGTTGGGCTTTTTCATATGACAGCAGCCTCTAGCTCGGCAATCTGCTCGGTGTTGTCAGTGGAGAAACCTTCTAGTGTAGTGAGGCGTTGCCCAAATGTCTTTCTCGAAAGGCGTCAATGGAAGTTTAGAAAGGTGCCAGCGAAGTTCTAATGAGAGATGCTATATCCTCTTTTAGACTACTTATTGGTTTAGCTAGCTCAGCTACAAGCGTGGTCATAGACAAAGCCTCCGACTCTGCAGCAGGGTTGGCTGCTGCAGACATATATGGTGTTTGAGTAGTTTGTTCATCCTTCAATGATGTTGGTCGTAGCAGTTCTCTTTGGGTTGGTTGGTCTTGCTCATGGTACCATAAAAAGTGATTAAAAGAGTATAACCAAGTGATACATCAACATAAAAACAAACCGTGGTGTGTAAAAATGTTAAATTAAAGTTTAATTGGGGACCTCTCTCAAACATGTCTTCTTACGTCACCCGACCGGAAATCAACGATACGTTTTGATATCTAAGACATTCTAAGTTTTGTTATCATTCACAACTAAGGTTGCCAAATAATTCTAAATCTAGCGAATAGGACCTGTTTCAAATGATCACTTTTATGCTAAACATTGCCACTTCATTTGCGCACTCACTCTGGAATGGGAAAAATATCCTTTCTATTTTTTCAGCTAAAGTTCAATCATATTCTTCTTACTACAAAATCATACAGTATAATATAAAATACAGTGTCTTGCGAATGTATTCACCCCCCATTTTTCCTATTTTGTTGTCTTACAACCTGGAATTAAAATGTTTTGGGGGGATTTGTATCATTTTATTTACACAAGATGCAAAATACTTTTTTATTGTGAAACAAACAAGAAGACACACAAAAATGAAAACTTGAGCATGCATAACTATTAACCCCACCCCCCAAAAGTCAATACATTAAAACTACAACATTCACTCTCAGCCTCATAACAATTATTATTATAATTTATTCAGCTTCTATCGAGCTTTTCATTACAGTAAGAATGTCAAAGGGCTTGAAAAGAAAAACAAACAAGCATCAGATAAAATGCTAAATGAGCTGACATGCTACCATCTTAAGGTGGGGGAAACTAATTAGATTTGCCATTTCCACAAAAGGGCTTTTTATTGGGCCTGTGCCTCTCTGGTTTGATCTCGCCCTCTAAGCGCTGCAGGGGATCGGTCGAGAATGTGGACCACCACATTCCAGTCAGGTTCATTCCTCCACTCACTCTGCTCCACTGGAATTATGGATAAAAGCGAGAATATATTTGTCAGTCAAATAACGGCAGTCAAGCATTGATCATCATGTCACCAGAATAAAACCCTCTATAGTTATTGGAAAGGAGCATCAAGATCACTATGCACTTTCACTACCCTATGAAGTTCATCATAACTTATTTCATTTGTAGCCCAATAAACTGCATGCTTTCCGGAGTCGTAGTGGGAGGACCACACACCATATTCAGCAGTCTAGTTCCAGTAACTTTCCATTATTCTGTAGATTCTAAATTGTTCTGCATGGTTGAAGTTTTTGTCTTACTGTTAATCAGAAGGGAAAATCTTGTACACCATAGAATCACATCCAGAACTTCCTCCTTCTACATTCAATACGACCCTGTCCACCCATCACAAAATGGTGGCTTAAATGGAAATGTCCACTCTAGGGATTCTTGTTCTACTGTACTGAAAATTCTAGATTGTCTGCATATACTCCCACAAGAAGTCCAAGTTCAAATCCACTACAACGCAAAGTATTATACAGAGCCATGATCGCATGGAACTCCCTTTCATCTCCAGTTACTCAAGCAAACAGCAAAATTACCTTTAAAAACATATTAAACATATATAATTGGATAGGCAGGGGGTGTGAGCCCCCCCCCCCCCACCCACACATATTTCATTAGTTGCATTGTTTGTACATCATTGTATTTTCAATTTGTCTGACTATCCTTGTCAATGTTTTGTGTTTTTTGGGGGGAGACCAAGAAGAATAGCTGCTGCCTCTGTAAAAGCTAATGGGGATCGAAATGAACAAACACAAACACCAAGCTCTTGTTGTGTAAGGCTCTGAATCAATTTGCATATAGTACTCTGCTGCTCTCATGTGGTCGAATGTTGCACATCCACAGAACAGAATGGGAGTCATGGGGAGGCAAATCAACTCATATGTACAACTAGGGTTGCAAAGTATATTACTGGAAACTTTAATATCTTTAAAGGATTTTATGTGATCTATCACAAGACATTTAGTGTCCCTTTTAGGTACCTCTATCACGTTCTAGATGCAGACAGTGTCGAAGTACCAAAGGTTTATTACTAGAAAAGGAGGCAGGCAAAAACGACAGGTCAAGGGCAGGCAGAGGTCAGTAATCCAGATCAGAGTCCATAAGGTACAGAACGACAGGCAGTCTCGGGGTCAGGGCAGGCAGAGGTGAATAATCCAGGGTGGTGTGACACGGTACAGAATGGCAGGCAGGCTTAAGGTCAGGGCAGGGAGAATGATCAAAACAGGGAAACTAGGAACTAGAAAAAGCCATTAGCAAGGGGTAACTACTGGTAGGCTTGACAAACAAACACTGGGGATAATGGTGAAGGTGGAGACAAGCACAAAGACATGTGAAACAGATCAGGGTGTGACAACATCAGATTATCATGTTTGGCCCTCTGTGTGGACTTATGTACAATATATTAAATAATAAAATAAGATAATTGTAAATAAAAAAATAGAATGACAATGCTGTAAAACATTATCCTAAATATAATCCATCAACTCAGTGAATACCATTGGTGTTTAATGAGGGTTTCAACATGAAATGTCCATTATTAATTGTTTTAACACACTTATCTATTTTACTATGTCAATATGTGTTTGTTGTCAATATGTGGCATCAAACTGGTGCAGTTGTGAAAAAAGTAAATAATTGGAAGAGTTGCACAGTTCATTGCTTTATTTCAATATATAGGCTGTTTTCTTATCAACCATATGGTCGATCGACTAGAAACTCATTGACAACATGAAAATGCCAAGAGCGTGCAAAGCTGTCATCAAGAATAATTTTGCACGCCCAATTTTTCAGTTTTTGATTTGTTAAAAAAGTTTGAAATATCCAATAAATGTCGTTCCACTTCATGATTGTGTCCCACTTGTTGTTGATTCTTCACAAAAAAATACAGTTTTATATCTTTATGTTTGAAGCCTGAAATGTGGCAAAAGGTCGCAAAGTTCAAGGGGGCCGAATACTTTCGCAAGGCACTGTATATCTCACTACGTTAAGTGCTGAATCAACCTAGAAGGTCTATTTGTCATGTATGAGGTGGGACTCTGTCATTTTTTTAAAACATCCAAAATGACCAGGTGCGCCTAAAGGCATTAAAAAACATTTTAAAAATGTGCTCCTGGTAACCCATTCCAATCACCAAGCGCACGGCTGTCCATTTGCAATATGTTTCAATGAGCATTTACCATCAGAATTTGACATGCTCAAAAATACTGCAGAAATGCGAAATTGACAAGCCCGATGAACTTGGGATGGCCGGGCAGTGATAGTGGTTCCTCTTCATGACTCGTTGTGTTGATTTTGTCATGTCCAGTTGATGTTTTTTCACTGTTTAAACATATTGCAAATGGACAAAAGTCAGCCAGCAAGTCAGCGTCCATCAGTCAATTAGATATCATTCTGACACCAAACTGATACCAAACCCACTTTTTCCAACTCGTTTAAACCATAATAAAAACATAAAACACGTAGTTACATTCTAGCTGTGGGTCCAGTTCTGACATTATGAGTAGGCCTACCTGCGGCGACCCCGAATTCCGAGTTTCGGCTCGATAGGTCATTTGGAGCCCGAGCAGCGACCTTGATTGGTGCTGAAAATCCACATTTTACGGGCGTTGCTACGAGGTCCTTAAATTAGTTATCGGACAGAAATGTTAGGGTCCATCTCTATGGGCCGAAGCAGTTTCAATGCACCTAGTCTTGCGACTCTAGGGCTTTTCTCAATGTCATAATTTTCTCGATGGTCAAAATGAATTGAAGTTATTGCAAATGTACGAGGCTGTTTCTCGGTCTGAGAATCTTCTAGAGCCACATAACTCACTATGCACTATCGACTTGAGCTCTAGAACAGGTTTCTAAAGTTTCAGAGCTTTTGGTCTGACCGTTCTTTGATTGTTTGAACAAAGGTAACTATTGCAGGCTCTGTGTGTCTAAGCCCCACGCTTTGTCACTCCTTCCTTGCTGTGTGTGTAAGAGTTTTTCTTGGAAATCTGATGGGAGAAATGACTGATTTACAGTTCATGAGTGTTGCATAATCACACATATGATGTTTTGGAAAGATGTGAGTTGTTTAACCTTTCAAAACAGTCCCTTTGTCCCCAATTTAAGGGACTTCCGGTTGGCACAGGAAGCTGAAAGTAAACACATATCCTCATTGGGGTAGACTTTTACAAAATCCTGAGTTTAAAGTCTTTACGTTAAGAATTGACTGATTTTACACAGGGGTGAATATATCAAAACACCTTTAGGGTGAATTTAACCACTTCCGGTTGCTCCGGGAAGCTTAGAATCAACACAGGTAGACCTCATAGTGGCCTGATGGATTGTCATCGAAGACAGGTTCATAAGACGTTCATAACCCAGATAGGCTTCAGGTTGAATTTAGGGGAGCAGGCAATGTGTTCCTATGAGGAGAGAGTCATTGGAAACTGTTTGATGTAAACACCCTGTTTTAACTGTTAAGGGTTAATTCCACATGGTCAAGGTTAGGCTTGAACAGATTAGGAGGACATTAGGAACGTTCAAATGGTTCCTGTCCCCCAAAAGCACCTGAATGTCGGGCCAGGCTTCATGTCAGGCCAACATTTTTGAACGGTCGCTGCGCTCAGACAGAGTGAGCTACGGTCAAGTAGGGCATCTCGTTGAACTCGGCACGGCCTAGAGACTAGGTTGATGCAATTTATTTCCCGTTCTGTGATATTTTCAGCCTGTCTGTGTAAGTTTCTAGTACAAATTGTGCTTCCAGAACACAGACTACAGCAGGTCTTTATTCTTTATTTCACTGTTGTTTATTATCTACTTCACTTGCTTTGGCAAAGTTAACGTATGTTTCCCATGCCAATAAAGCCTAACTGTTTTTTCCAACCTTGAAAGGCAGTAAACACAGTGAAGGTTCAACATTTACAAATTAAGTGATGCAGACCAAATCCAAACCTTAAATAAAGCACAACACAAAGAATTACTCAAATAATTATTTAATCTCTCTAGGCTAGATGGGACGCTACCGTCCCACCTGACCAACATCCGGTGAAATGGCAGAGCGCCAAATTCAAATTAAATTACTATAAATATTAAACTGTCATGAAATCATACATGCAATACACCAAATTAAAGCTACACTTGTTAATGAATCCAATGTGTCAGATTTCAAAAAGGCTTTACAGCGAAAGCAAACCATGCTATTATCTAAGGATAGCACCCCATCAAACAAACACAGACAATCATATTTCAACCCACCAGGCGCGACACGAAACTCAGAAATAAAGATATAATTAATTCCTTACCTTTGGAGCTTCTTCTGTTGGCACTCCAATATGTCCCATAAACATAACAAATGGTCATTTTGTTCAATTAATTCCGTCGTTATATATCCAAAATTATACAACTTTAGGTATTTTTTAACGTAAATATTTGATAAAATTTAAGACGGGAGAAACTGTTCAATACCGGAGGAAAACAAAGTGGAGGGTGCTTTCAGGTCACGTGTCTCTAACAAACAGCACACTTCACTCGACCCTCGTTCTGAACAGGGCTACTTCTTCATTTCTCAAAGGAAAAACATCAACCAATTTCTAAAGACTGTTGAAGCGTGGAAGCGATAGGAACTGCAAGCAAGTGCCTTAGATTTCCAGATTCCCATTGAAAATTAATTGAAAAGAATGACCTAAAAAAAAAAAAATGTGGATGGTTTGTCCTCGGGGTTTCACTTGCCAAATAAGTTCTGTTATACTCACAGACATCATTCAAACAGTTTTAGAAACTTCAGAGTGTTTTCTATCCAAATCTACTTATTATATGCATATCCTAGCATACCCTTGCTTCTGGGCCTGAGTAGCAGGCAATTTAATTTGGGCACGCTTTTCATCCGGACGTGAAAATACTGCCCCCTGCCCCAAAAAAGTTAATAAATCAGCACAAACCTTGACATTATAAAGAATCACACCGAAATAGAAAATAGAACAGACAGAGTTAAATTACACACATTTTACACTTTTGAAATCTGAACAAGCACACCCACCAAAATAGAAAACCACACCAAACAAAATCAGAACAGTGTAAAGGTGAAACAGTGTTTAACAGTCTTTGGGAAGAGGAAATCTCATTGTTGGTCGGCTCCCCTTCCTTCTAGCTGCAACAGGGCTCCCCTCTTTCCTTGTGCAACTTATCCTGCAGCTTCATCCTCCTTGAGGCAATGGCCTTTTTGAGTCTGCCTCTGTTTGAATTCAGCTGATGCATGCCTTGCAATGTGACAGGGGGAGTTGAGGGCCGACTTGCTCTTCACTTTGAGGGGTGAGACTAGCAGGGGGTTGACGGCCATTTTGATAATCGAATGTGTCCTGTCAGAATAGCTGACCTTACTGGAGATTGTCTGGCTGTCTGTTCCTCATCTTCATCCTCTTTCTCCTCCTCCTCTTCCTTCCTTACAGTCTCCACAATATCCAAATCGGTCGCCAGTGGGATGGCAGGGATCGATGCCCTCAACGCCGCCAGCATCTCCATCGTCAGCCGTCTCCTAAGGTCCTCTAAAACCAGTCTCCTCTGTGCTCTGTTGAGCTCTGTGTGGGAGTCTATATGCCGGTCTAGTCTGCTGAGATGTGTGGGGCATCCTGTCACTGGACACTGCTCCTGCCTGACATTGACACGGCCCGACTGCCAATTACAAAGGAGCATCCTCTCTTCACTGTTCCTCAGATTGTGTACATACCTAAGGTACTGACTGAAGCCAATCACAACCTTATAGCAAAGTGGACATGAGCGCACTGGAGCCACCAATACTATTCTATAGAAAAGTGAAATAACACTAAATAAAAACCTTAACACATTCCCTTAAGCAATACAGAAAGTGCAATGCTTCAGGCTGCTTAATTGATACTTATAAACACACATGAGACCACTCCTCACCACTCTAGAATCTCCTCTTTACCACTCCCGTCACTCCTCCTCTGCTTGTCAGCACAAAGTGAAATGCAGTCTATTAGAAAACATGACTCTTCTCATTAAAACACTCCCCCAACTCAGCACATGGTCAAACTCTGTCTTTTTTAGTTTAAGAATGCTCACATAGATGAGGCCCCTACTCTGCTTGTCAGCCTGTAGTCAAATACATTCTATTTATATAAAACACTCCCCCAACTACTCCCATACTGTCAGCTCATAGTCAGATTCTCTCTTTTCCCATTAAAAACAATCACATTGATGAGACAACTTTTTTTACATGGTCCCTGTGGTCAGACCGAGTGAGCTACATGAGATTACATTTTTGCACAGACCAAGCCTGCTACATGAGAATACTTTTTTTCATGGTCACTGCGGTCAGACCGAGTGAGCTACGGTCAAGTGGGTTGTCTTGTTTAACATGGCAAGGCCTAGAGATTATGGTGATGCCATTGCAGGCTCTGTGTGTCTTTAAGACCCACACTGTGTCACTCCATCCTAGCTGTGTGTGTGTGTGTGTGTGTGTGTGTGTGTGAGAGAGAGAGAGTTTTTCCTTTGACATCTGTTGTGAGAAATGACTGATTTACAGTTCATGAGGGTTGCCTAATCACACATATGAAGTTTTGGAAGCATCTGGCCTCTTTAACCCTCGAAACAGCCCCTATGACCACAATTTAAGGCACAGGAAGCTGAACGTAAACACATATCCTCATTGGGGTCTGCTCTTACAGAGTTTTAAGTCTTTACATTAAGAACTGAGTTATTTACAGAGGGTTGAATGAGTGTGTGTTATTTCAGAAAATAACAGAAATCATGTAGAGCTCCGAAACCCACCTTAACATGCCGCAACTGGATCTGTAACTTTTTGGAAAAAAACAAACATTTCTTTGACCATCACCAATTGTACATTGTTCGATTTCTCGTAAATTACGATAAATAAAAGGCTGGTTCTTTTTTCCTGACACCGTAGGTTCATGTACTTTGACGTGAAGCAGTCAAATTAGTGCTCTATTTTCATTTTTGACCTTGAATCCCAGAAAAATGGCCTTAACTTGAGCGTTGAGGCCTCAATGCCAACAGCCCCTTAGGCCTAACCTATGCTCACCAAGTTTCGTCTTCTAAGTCTTTTCGGTTTAGGAGAAATGGCCATGTCATGATTGGTGATGGTTTGTGTATTTGCAATAAGAATCCATTCGCCATCTGGTGGAATTTACCGGGACAGCGGAAATATGACCAAAATGGAACATTTTATAAAACCGAAACTGAAGGTCCGAGAGACTTCGTTCGATGATTCTCGGAAGATCTGGCCCTGTTGCCAAACTGAGTAACACAGTCATCCCACAATCAAATTGGTCTGGTGTTTACTAACAGACCTGATCGAATAACTAAGTCCAGTAACTTACTAGCTGGCATATTTGACCACAATGTTACATTGGTGGTTAAAAATACATTTAAGAACCATGTTAATGTGCATCAGTACGATAAAAATAAAATCCCAAAAGTGAGCAGAGTAACTACGATGCAGTTTTTAGTCAAATTGACTGGTCTGATCTGTTAAGCAATAAAGACCCAGTCTGGATACAGAACATTTCTGTCAGCTATTGACAAAGTGGATACCTCTTTTACCATTACTAGGAAATTTCAATGTAAGCTTACATGGAAAACCTCCTTACCATGGCTCAATGAGGACCTCTGGAGGCTGATGAGAGAAAGCGATCTTTCCTTGAAAAAAGCATTGAAGTCTGGTCAGAATGATGCCAGACATATTTACAGCACTGAAAAACAAGGTGGTAAGGAAATAGAAAAGCAAAAGCAGAGTTCTTTCTTAGAGTGATCAATGAAGCAAATGAAATGACAAAGTGATTTGGGAAAATCTCTAACAGGGAGAGGAGCTGAAAAGTCCAAAAAACATCCTGAATTAAAAAGGTTATTGGGATTCTAATTCAACACTCAAATTTCATATCCACCATCTTTAACAATTTTTTTGTTGACTCTGTCAGGGAACTGGCTAAAAGATTTTCAACAAAGACCACAGTTTTCACTCCCATAGTTCCCACTCCCAATATTCTGAATTCCTGAAATCTCAGCTTCAGCAGTGAACAGTATTATTAGCTTCTTCAGGAGCTCCAGAACAAAATATGTATGTGGTCTAGACACTGTATTCCTAAAGAGACACAAATATTCTCTGATTGCCACTATTGTACATCTAGTTAATCTGTCCAAGTATGGGTTCTCCCCCAATGCTTGGAAGTCTGCTGCAGTGATACCTTTATTAAAATCATTCTTCCAGTGCTATCAAAAGTTGCGGAAAGATGGGTGGCTGATCATCTGACTGATCACCTCATTTAGGGCAACTACATACATCAAATGCAAAGTGGATTCAGAACTAACCATTCTACCGAAACAGCCAATTGCTCTTTTCTGGAGTGGTTTAAATCTAAACTGGATATAGGTGGTGACGTCAGCACAGTCTTTTTGGATCTTAAAAAGGCCTTTGAAACTGTGAATCATGAGGTCCTTCTTTTCAAACTATCCTCCCTTAATGTGTCCCCTGAAGTTATTAACAAGTTAACTGAAGCTATGTGTCACACTCTGACCATGATTTGCGTTGTTTGTTTCTATGTTATGTTTGGTCAGGGTGTGATAGGAGTGGACATTCTTTGTATGTCTAGTTTGTCTGTCTATTTCTATGTGTTTTGGCCTGATATGGTTCTCAATCAGTGGCAGGTGTTTGTCGTTGTCTCTGATTGGGAACCATATTTAGGTAGTTTGTGGGTTATTGTCTGTGTAGTTGCCTGTGTCTGCACTCACTGGCATATCGTCATGGTCGGTTTTTGTTTAAGTGTTCTTTGTCATTCAATAAAATAATGGATTCACACCACGCTGGGCTTTGGTCTACTCCATACGACGATCGTGACACTATGGTACATGGTTCTAAATGGATGACTAACACATTTTTGACTGCATTTGTATATCGACAAGACCGTTTGTATGTTATTCTCTAAGAAATCCATTGATTCTTCCCAAATAGCTGTTTTTGTTATCTGAAAGTTGTGTCTAACTTCAGGTCTCTCGGCGTCATTTTGGACTCCAACTTGACATTTAAGAAACATGTGAAGGTGGTTAACAAGATCAAGTTTGGATTATCAAACTTTGTGTTTATAAAAACCTTTCCTTTGCCTGGATGCAGCCAAACCATATATTCATGCTATGATCTTCTCACATCTGAGATATTGCCTCACATGCTGGTCACAAGCAGGAGCTACTATTCTGAAACTAATTGAATCACTCTACAAACAAACACTTAAGATTTTTGATAACAAACCAAACAGTTACCACCATTGTCATATCATTTAAGCAAACAGCTGGAGGCAGGGCTTTCTCCTATAGAGCTCAATTTTTATAGAATGGTCTGCCTACCCATGTGAGAGACTCAGACTTGGTCTCAACCTTTAAGTCTTTTTTGAAGACTCCTCTCTTCAGTAGGTCTTATGATTGAGTGTAGACTGGCCCAGGAGTGTGAAGGTGAACGGAAAGGCACTTGTGCATCGAACCCCCATTGCTATCTCTGCCTCCCCGGTTCCCCTATTTCCACGGGGATTCTCTGCCTCTAACCCTATTACAGGGGCTGATTCACTTACTGGTGCTCTTACATGCCCTCCCTAGGAGGAGTGCGTTGAGGGGGTTGAGTCACTGACATGATCTTCCTGTCTGGGTTGCCCCCGCCCCCTCCTTGGGTTGTGCCATGGCGGAGATCTTTGTGGACTACACTCAGCCTTGTATCAGGATGGTAAGTTGGTGGTTGGAGATATCCCTCTAGTGGTCTGGGGGCTGTGCTTTGGCAAGTGGGTGGGGTTATATCCTGCCTGTTTGGCCCTGTCTGGCGGTATCGTCAAGATGGGGCAACGGTGCCTCCTGACCCCTCCTGTCTCAGCCTCCAGTATTTATGCTGTAGTAGTTTGTCAGGAGGCTAGGGTCAGTCTGTTATGTATGGAGTATTTCTTGTCTTATCAGGTGTCCTGTTTGAATTTAAGTATGCTCTCTCTAATTCCCTCTCTCTCTCTTTTTCTCTTTCCCTCTCGGAGGACCTGAGCCCTAGGACCATGCCTCAGGACTACCTTGCTTGATGACTCCTTGCTGTCCCCAGTCCACCTGGCCGTGCTGCTGCTCCAGTTTCAACTGTTCTGCCTATGTAACCATGACCAGTTCACCAGACGTGCTACCTGTCCCAGATCTGCTGTTTTCAACTCTCTGGAGACAGCAGGAGGAGTAGAGATGCTCTGAATGATCGGCTATGAAAAGCCAAATGACATTTACTCCTGAGGTGCTGACCTGTTGCACCCTTGACAACCACTGTGTTTATTATTACTTGACCCTCCTGGTCATCTATGAATATTTGAACATCTTGGCCATGTTCTGTTATAATCTCCACACGGCACAGCCGGAAGAGGACTGGACACCCCTCATAAGCTGCTTCCTCTAGGTTTCTTCCTAGGTTCTGGCCTTTCTATGGAGTTTTTCCTAGTCACGTGCTTCTACACCTTCATTTCTTGCTGTTTGGGGTTTTAGGCTTGATTTCCATACAGCACTTTGTGACATCAGCTGATGTAAGAAGGGCTTTATAAATACATTTGATTTGATTTGATATTTAGTCTGGCTAGCTTCAAGAAGTATGTAGATTTAAGACTTATCTTTAAGATCCTGCATGGTCTTGCCCCTCCACCCCATGCTGGCATGACTCTCCTGTGAGGATCCAAAGATCAACATCCACCAGACCTCTCTCACCCATAGGGGGATTGATGTGGAGGTTTTATGACGCCTCATGCCCGGTCATAACCTGTAAATCACTAAATGAGGGAAACTTTCTCTCTCTAGTAGTGAGAGAGGAATTTCTGTCTCAAATATTTTCAACAGTCCAAAAGTGAACACTGGGACAATATTTCTAGCATCCGGATGTGCGGATTAATGAGTGATGGAATATGGAAAATGAATGTATATTTTGTGAAAATTGTATAAAAGTGATAACGAAAATATTGTAACTTGAAGAGGTTTCACACTGTGTACAGTGGTTCTTCCTTTAATAGTTTTGATTTTATGCCGCAACCATTAGTGGTAGATGGTGGCCTCCTCGCATTCCATCACAAGGGGGAGGTAGAACGCTGATCTATTGGCAGTCTAAACTGTGGTACAAATTGACTGTCTTTTCGTGAATTAATGGAAGTGTTTTCAGTCTGAGAGTTTCTCTTCTCTGGCATTAGAGTCCTGCATTAGGCAACAAACAAAAAAAACTCAGTGGTCCTGGAGTTAAGAGAGAACTTGGGTAAATACAATGGGGGAATTACACTTGACATGTGGACTGATGATTAGGCACGTTGGGCTGTTTTCTCTCACTGTTAAACAGAAATGAATCATTCTAAATAACAAACTGGCTTTATTTAGCACAGTGTGAAAGAAGGATAGCCACTCAATATAGAGTTGAAGTCAGAAGTTTACATACACTTAGGTTGGAGTCATTAAAACTAGTTTTTCAAGCACTCCACAAATTTCTTGTTAGCAAACTATAGTTTTGGCAAGTCGGTTAGGACATCTACTTTGTGCATGACACAAGTAATTTTACAAAAATGGTTTACAGACAGATTATTTCACTTATAATTCACTGTATCACAATTCCAGTAGGTCAGTAGTTCACATATGCTAAGTTGACTGTGCCTTTTAAACGGCTTGGAAAATTCCAGAAACTGTCATGGCTTTAGAAGCTTCTGATATGCTAATTAACATAATTTGAGTCAATTGGAGGTGTACCTGTGGATGTATTTCAAGGCCTACCTTCAAATTCACTGCCTCTTTGCTTGTCATCATGGGAAAATCAAAAGAAATCAGCCGAGACCTCAAAAAATTTTACACCTCCACAAGTCTGGTTGATCCTTAGGAGCAATTTCCAAACGCCTGAAGATACCACATTCATCTGTAAAAACAATAGTACGCATGTATAAACACCATGGGACCACGCAGCCGTCATCCTGTTCAGGAAGGAGACGCCTTCTGTCTCCTAGAGATGAACGTACTTTGTTGCAAAAAGTGCAAAATCAATCCCAGATAAACAGCAAATGACCTTGTGAAGGTGCTGTAGGAAACAGGTACAAAAGTATCTATATCCACAGTAAAACGAGTCCTATATCTACATAACCTGAAAGGTTGCTCAGCAAGGAAGAAGCCACTGCTCCAAAACCACAATAAAAAAGACAGACTACGGTTTAATTGCACATGGGGACAAAGATTGTACTTTTTGGAGAAATTTCCTGTGGTCTGATGAAACAAAAATAGAATAGTTTGGCCATAATGACCGTCGTTATGTTTGGAGGAAAAGGGGGAGGATTACAAGCCGAAGGCAATGCTGCCAAATACTAATTGTATGTAAACTTCTGACCCACTGGGAATGTGATGAAAGAAATAAAGCTGAAATAAATCACTCTACTATTACTCTACTATGTCACATTCTTAAAATAAAGTGGTGATCCTAACAGACCTAAGACAGGTCATTTTTACTTGGATTAAATGTCAGGAATTGTGCTTAACTGAGTATAAATGTAATTGGCTAAGGTGTATGTAAACTTCTGAACTCAACTGTATATCTGAGTATTTTTATGGACAAGAGTAACATAGCCCTACTAATTTGAAAGTAACTAAGGCATAACCCCCCCATCGGTTTTGGACCTGACTAAGCAACAGTATTTACAAATGGAATTATGTCTCCTTTTTTCAGACTTTCTAGAGGTACAAGGCAGGGCTGTTCACTCTCTTATTTTCTTTACTATAGCTTTAGAACCTCTTGCAATAGTCATAAGAGCAGAGCCAGAAATGAAGGGTGTTCATGGAGGAGGTACAGAGCACAAGCTGATTATTTTTGCAGAAGATATTAATCTGCTGATCACCTATCCACTTCAATCTCTGCTGCAATTGAATCATGTATTGAATCATATTCTAGTCTGTCAGGTTATACAATTAATTGGATGTCAGAGGCAATGCCAATTAATGCCATATGTCACTCCATTTAATTTCAAATGGTCCCCCATTGGGATGACATTTTTGGGTATTGAGTTCAAATCTGGAGGAAGCGGTGGGACAATCTTTAAACATTACTACTTACTTATATCAATTTTAGTCTCATTTGACCAGAGTACCTTCTTCCATATGTTTGGGGAGTCTCACACATGCCTTTTATTTAAGCAATGGCTTTTTTCTGGACACTCTTCTGTAAATCCCAGCTCTGTTGAGTGTAAGGCTTAAAGTGGTCCTATGGACAGATACTCAAATCTCCGGCGGTGGAGCTTTGCAGCTCCTTCAGAGTTATCTTTGGTCTCTTTGTTGCCTCTCTGATTAATACCCTCCTTGCCTGGTCCGTGAGTTTTGGTGGGCGGCCCTCTCTTGGCAGGTTTGTTGATGTGCCATATTTTTAAATAGTGGATTTCATGGTGCTCGAGGGACGTTCAAAGATATTTTTTAAAACCCAACCCTGATCTGTACTTCTCCAAAACTTTGTCCGTGACTTGTTTGGAGAGCTCCTTGTTCTTCATGGTGCCGCTTGCTTGGTGGTGCCGCTTGCTTAGTGGTGTTGCAGACTCTGGGGCCTTTCAGAACAGGTGTATATATACTGAGATCATGTGACAGATCATGTGACACTTAGATTGCACACAGGTGAACTTTATTTAACTAATTATGTGACTTCTGAAGGTAATTGGTTGCACCAGATCTCATTTAGGGGCTTCATATAAAAGGGGGTAAATACATATGCACACACCGCTTTTCAGTTTAGCATTTTGTTTCCATTTTTTGTAAATTGTAATTTTTTCATTTCACTTCACCAATTTGGACTATTTTGTGTATGTCCATTACATTAAATCCAAATAAAACATCTATTTAAATGACAGGTTGTAATGCAACAAAATAGGAAAAACGCTGTATGTGAAATCCTTTGCCTTGTCTTTCAACTGTTGTTCCATATTCTCTGCGATGTCCTCACCATGCCGTGTCACTTTGTTTCGACAGGGAAACATTTTCAAACAGCTCTTTCTTGTCAGGGCAATTCACCCTCAACGAATGGCTTGCTATGTTTAGCAATTTTGTGGGACAGTGCATAGCCAGCTCTCACAACTTGGTCGTTTGCTGAGTGCAGTTTTGTGAAAGGTCCTTGCTGCTTTTGCAACTGAGAAAGCAACTCTCATATTCATATAATTCTATGCATGCTTCGTCTGGAAGTGTCAGGACAAGTTGTAGTCTTTCAAGACAGCGATGCTGTCTTTGCACACTAAGCACACAGCTTTCCCTGATACCTCAATACAAAAATATTTCGATGTCAAATGGTGGGAGTTAAATCATTACACAAAGGCGAGTATTCATTGGGATTTAATTTGAATAACAAATACTTTTTTCAAAACTTTACTATCGCAAATTCTTTATGTGATCTGAGAATGATTCCACGGGCCGTATTGAATCAGGTCACGGGCCGCATACGGCCCTGGGGCCGGCCTTTGCCCAGGCCTGACAACCGGATAAGAGGTAATCCGTAATTTCGATTAAGACATTAATGAGCAAGCTAGGACGGACGTAGTCAATATAACAATTTGTTCAGCACTTTTGAAATGTACAGTGACAGAATACAGAACATGAGTCATTCATACAGTGTTCTCTCAGTGTACACCATGTCAGAACCGTAGGATAAATAAAGGGGGCATATAAGCAGACAATAAAGCTCTTACAATATTTGATGATTACATTTCTCAAAAACAGATTATAGGCAACATGTACACCACCAAGTCAGAACTGTAGGTGAAATTAAGAGGTGAAAATAGACCAAATTATTTGGGTGAGTTAAATGGGCTACTAACAGCTTACTACACAATATACACTTAGTATTGCTTCCTTAGCTACAATATACATACAGTATCTCCATGGCATATTCCATCATTTATGCAGCAGCATACAAGACATTTGTGGGCTCATCTTGTTGTACTGTGCTCACTTGGACAGGAAGGTGGCGTTGCGGGCCTTCGTGGGCAAATTTTGTCATCAAACTTTGTAATCAAAGTCGGGCATTCTCTGGATTTATGGTGCTTTCAAGACAACTCAAATCATGATGACGTCAGTGATCTTCAGGTCGTAGCTTTTGAAAAAGGCTTGATTTCCTGATTTACATTTCAGAGTTGGATGAAAGTTCAAAACAGTTTCCCATCTTCATTATTTATCTTCATTTGACAAGGATTAAAAAGGATTTGCCAGTAGATTGTTGACTTGGTTCATGATGATGACTGCTAGCTAAGATATTGAAAGTATGATATTGACAGTCCAATCAAAGCTACCATAGATATAATGTGATTTCATGTAATTTTATCTGTGGCCGTTGACTTTGAGCCTTCTTGGATGGGCACTTCTAATGTAACGCTATGGCAGCACCCACGGGGCTAGAATTTTTTAGCTCTACCCTTAGACTTGGCGGTGACGTAGTGTCCCCATGAGTGACAGAACACTGAGCCAATCATGGCGCAATGTTACAATCATTGCGCAACGTTACAACAGCTGACAGAGTCCTAGCCTAGCTTATTTAGGTGGTAGTGACTTATGCAATTAATGTGGGGCAAAAAAGTATTTAGTCAGCCACCAATTGTGCAAGTTCTCCCACTTAAAAAGATGAGAGGCCTGTAATTTATCATAGGTACACTTCGTCTATGACAGACAAAAATACTTATACTATATAAAAATACTTATTTTCCACCATAATTTGCAAATAAATTCATTAAAAAACGTAGAATGTGATTTTATGGATTTTTTTTCTCATTTTGTCTGTCATAGTTGAAGTGTACCTATGATGAAAATTACAGGCCTCTCATCTTTTTAAGTGGGAGAACTTGCACAATTGGTGGCTGACTAAATACTTTTTTGCCCCACTGTACATGTAACAAGCTTGCATAATAGGATGCATTGTTACAACAGCTGATGGAGTCCTAGCCTAGCTTATTTTGGTGCTAGTGACTTATATAGTTATATGTAACAAGATTACATATTATGATGCATTGTTACAACAGCTGATTTTTTTTATTTTATTTTACCAGGTTTGTTGACTGAGAACACATTCTCATTTACTACAACGACCTGGGGAATAATTACAGGGGAGAGGAGGGGGATGAATGAGCCAATTGTAAACTGGGGATTTTTAGGTGACCGTGATGGTTTTAGGGCCAGATTGGGAATTTAGCCAGGACACCGGGGTTAACACCACTACTCTTACAATAAGTGCCATGGGATCTTTAATGACCTCAGAGAGTCAGGACACCCGTTTAACGTCCCATCCGAAAGACGGCACCCTACACAGGGCAGTGTCCCCAATCACTGCCCTGAAGCATTGGGATATTTTTTAGACCAGAGGAAAGAGTGCCTCCTACTGGCCTTCCAACACCACTAGTCCTAGTCTATCTTATTTTGGTGCCAGTGATTTATGTAGTTACATGTAACAAGGTTACATAATAGGATGCATTGTTAACATCGTTCTACACAGCAGACTGCAAAAGTGTAAATACAGAACATCTTAGTTACATTTGGAACAATGCATCTTGAAATTACATAAATAAATAATGAGCAATTACACATGTGGAATAACCTCCGACAAGCAGATTTGTAATTACATGTCCTTGTTCCACTTGTGTAATAACCTATACCGATACACCCTTGTGTACTTACATAGTAATTACACTTCTACTACTATGTTATTAATACATAAATACTATTTAGTTACATGTTAAGGTTAATGTACACTTAAGATAGTGTTACCGCAATCTCTACTTGAGGTTTAATCGAAAACATCATACCAGACCGTTTTGTCACTGCAGTTATAATGGTTTATGTGATTCTGAGGTTACTTATTATTCAAATAAATTCGCAAAAATCATCCATGAATAAGCAAGCGCATATACTGGGATCAATGGGTAGAGAATCACAAAAAAGAATGTAACATAATAAATGTAATTTTATTTAAAATATGAACGGATAAGATCTACAACAGTACAATGACCACACTAACATTTACAGTAACAGCCAACAATGTAAACAGGGGAACAAATACAATGAAAGAGCTCTATCAACCTGTGGAACAATGGGATGTTCTCGCTGTCTGACAGCCAACATGACCTCAGCACTCCTGGCAAACTGTTAACTTGAGTGTCAGTATCACTATGATAATACATGGCAGTGGAAAGATTCAACTTGATGAGTCTAGTATGAAGCAATATTTTATGGTTATTATCCTTGTGATGAGTAGCCTGATTTTACAAACACACCCAAGTATTGATTGGATGTATACTGTGGAATGCATAATGATGTGCATGATCAAAGTCTTTGAGTTGGAGTTCAATTGCAAACCCCACAATTTATTCACTTGTAATAGTTGATATAACAATAAGAATGTAGGAGTTGATTTTGAGCATTCAGTCCATGTTACTTTGTAGTGTATATACGATATCCTTTGGCAGTCCATTGAGTCTGACTGGGACACTATACAGAGAGATATTGTTGCGTGTTCTATAAAAAGCCACCTGAAAGCAGCCGTGATTACCTTAATGAGCTTAAGGTCTTAGAAGTGTGTGAGTTTTTCTTTGCTTTAAGGTGCCATATGTGCATACTGTGGAGTTCACTAAAAGCCTATCTAATCCTTTCAGCTGCTCGTCCTCTACAAGGCACACAGACAGGGCTGTTGTTCCATAGGACAAGCTGTGAGATGTTGACGTTATGCAAAGGGAATCAACAGAAAAACATGAAAACAGGTATGCGGATATGTCATTGTAGCCTATGTATGATAGGCGAGAAAATGGGACACTCAAAATGGATTTGTCCATTGGATTTGTGGATTTGTCGCTGTTTTGTGTTGGTTGATGTATTTTTTGTAAGGATAAAGAACCTGACAGACTCAATGACACTCTCGGGGATTGGAGCTATTTGAAAATGACAGCTGCAGCTTGTAGCTAAGGGCCTTGGCTATTATTTTCTTTCATTTGTGGAGGTTTCTTTCCTTCCGCATTTGTGGGAATTTCGCCAAGATCTTGTTCCCTCAGGATATAAACATCAATTGAGCAGCTGCAATGGGATGCTCCCCATCTAAAGGTAACAATTTTGTGGCTCATGCCACCTTTGGGAGGGGCAGGACACTACTACCAGGGGGCAAAGATAACATAGGGGAGTCCCAGTCTGATTGTGGAGGGAGTGGAGGCTCCTCTGGAACAGGAGACACTTGGGAGAGGAGAGATGGGGAAAGGAGACTGGCTGGGCAGACCCAATCTGTTCAGAAGGAAGCACCTTCAACCCAACAGAAAAAGAGACACTCCCTGACTGAGTTGTTTCCAGAGGGGGTCATCCTGGATAAAAAAGTGGGGACTCAAGAGACAGATAAGACAGGGCAACATGGAAAAGAGAAACAAGGAGACAAGCAAGATATGGCTGACAAAAAGGGTGGACGAAAGCCAAAGAAAAATGGTAAAGGAGTCAAGTCAGCTAAAAAGAAAGAGAAGGAGAAAAAAGCTCCCCTTGCGGAGCAGAAAGTTGACTTTCCGGAACCTTTAGTGAAAGCCCACCAGGCTGCTTATGCCTTTTTAAACCCAAGTATCAGCAAATATGAGATTCTACTGGGGCTACTGGACCAAGCAACCCAGACCCAGATGTCTGTGCAGCCAATGGTGACCTTCATGGCTATGCGCTACGAGGAAATCAACCGAGGGCTGGAGGAAATGGCAGACGAGGGTGAAAGGCTTCTGAAGGACAATGGAGAGCATCTCGCCTGGCCAAGCCCAATGAAAAACCTATCCAGTTCTCCCCCTCTCAAATCTGGTTCCATCAATGCTGAGCCTCCACCAGATCTCTTGCAGCAGCTACTTCAGTATACCACTCAAAGGATGCAAAATGTGGGCCAGTCTGTGGGTGGCATTGGGGACTCTGCCTTGGAGGAGGCAGCTGAGTACTTTACCTCTGTCTCTGAGCTGCTGGAGGATAAATTAAAAGCCAAGCATGCCGCGGAGACAAGACTGATGCAGTTGCTGTCTCGTATTGAGGCTGCCTCACTTCGTAAGCCCGGACCAGAGGACCCTGGATTGTTCAGTGAGGACAGTGGAATTGGGGCTGAAAGCGAGTCACTAGCTGGGTCTGAAAGACGACTCCGTTGTGAAAGCTGTGAGTCCACTGGGTCCAGCCGAATCACTCACAGTCCTTTTGGCATTAATGCTAGCCCAGTCCAGCAAGGGGCACCAAGGCAAAAGTTGATTAAGAAAGTGAGCCACAGCAACTCCCTAAACTCCATTGACTCAGTGTGCACCATAATGGATAAAGGATCTGCCTCTTTAGATGATGGTGAGGAGCAGGGTGATGATGATGAGGGGGAAGAAGAGGGACAAGGTGGCAGGACGCGATCTAACGCTTCACTATCTGGTCCTAACCAGCAACCTTGTCGCCTGGTACCCAAGCGCATAGAAAACCCTCAAAATGTGGAAATGACCCTGAAAATGAAAGATGCCATAAGTGGTCGGATTCGATTTGTTCCCTCACAACGTGACAGTGCCAAAACTAAACAAACAGACAGCCCCAAGACCAGGTGCCAGTGGACAGAGGGGGGATCACCAAAAAGGCCCCAACGAGCAGCCTCTGTACGGAGGGATATTAAAAAGACCCCTGTTCCTAAAGAGCACCGTTCACAGTCTGCAGAATCCGTTCGCAGCAAAGGTGAAGATCCAACACTGATTGAACTAGAGAGGACACAGAAGGATCTTAGTCAGAGGCTAGAGAGGATGAGCAAAGGCAGGACGGAGGGGAATACCAAGGCAGGTCTCACTAAACAGAACCCAGGAGATTCTGTGACGTCCCCAGCATCCAATCGTCTGTGCCCCACACTGCAGAGGAACAACAACATTCTTCCAATCCAGGACATTGCAGGGCTTATGAAGCATGACTCTGGGGAACACAGGGCAGGCAAGGACATTGAGGAGGAAAATAAAAAGAAAGACAAGAAAAGCACCAAGGGGCCGTTGAAAGCCACCCCACCGCCTAGCCCTACATTGGGGCCATTGAAAGCCACCCCACCTCCTAGCCCTCCATTGTCACATCGTCCATGCTCAGGACTGTTTCGGGGAAGGAATTCTGTCAAAAGACTGATTGACACCTTTAGCCAGGGGGTGGAAGAGCCCAAACAAGAGGCATCCAAAGTGTTGGGGCCTCTTAAAGGGGTTCGAAAGTGTGGTGTTCACGTTATGCCTGGAGTAGGTGACATTGAAGCTATAATGAGCAGTGGGGTCAGCAGTTGTAGGACATATGATTTGGACCTTGAAAGTCTGCCACCCCCTCCTCTTGAGGTCTTGATGGACAATTCCTTTGAAGGTGCACAGAGCCTCACAGTTAGTGATGTAGATGATGGGATTGCAAGTAGAGGTCGATCCCCTGTTCCCAAGAGGGTTACAACATCTCAGAAGATGCGTGCCTCCATGCGTTCTGTGTCAGTCCTACCCAGCAAAGGCAACCTGCCCCAGAGTTCTAGCAGCAAGTTTCCTGCCCGGACTGTAAGGCGGGATATCTCTGCTAGTTCCAGAGTTAGCCACGATGAGCGTCAGCTGGAGGTAGACCCTGAGACAGAGGAGGCGGCCACTCTTTACAAGCAAGCTAGAAAAATCATCCACTTGCAGCACTCCTCAGAGTCTCCTATTGAGAAAGGTCATGCTGTGCCCAGAAGGTCCTCTCCCAATCGAGCAGCATCAGGAGGGAGACAGGGAGAAGACAGTCCTTCTGAGACAGTGCCTCCCACTTCAACCATCAGTAGCCAACCACCTGCCACCCCGCCTGTATCTAGAATCCGAATGCTGCCTTCCACGCCTTCAACCCCAAGTGGCTTGCATCGAAGATTACCCAGTCCCACCACCTTCAGAAAGCAGCCTACGCCCCCATCCACAAACAGCCCTCCGGCCATTCGCAAACTTCCCACCCCACCACCGCTTCAGAGAAGACTTCCAAGCCCACCTGCCTCAAGAAAAGTATTGACCCCAAACTCCAGCTCTTCTGACTCCACACATTCTTTCAAGGCACCCTCACCACCAACGTCCCCAAGGGTACAAAGATGGAAACGGGAGAACAGCAGCAAGGACTCCAGCCCAGGTGCTTCAGCTATCCCTCAGGTGATCAGTAATGCTCGCTCTGTTTTCTGCCCGGCCTCGTCCTCACTGTTTGAGGCCCAGCCTTGCCCAGTACCCTGCCCCCCCCAGGCTTGGGCCTCCATCAGTGGTAGTGTTGTCCCGCTTTCCTGGGGAAATCGTGGTAGGCTGCCTACGTCTGTGCGAGGACCCAAGCCTTTCATCCGACGCAGCCACTCGGACAGGAGGCCCAGTCTAAGCCTGCCGTCCAGGGCACCCATCGTCTCATTTGCAGAGACTTGTGGGAGTGAGCCGGCCATCAGCATACACGGGTGAGTGTCAATGTTTCCCTGTGTCTAAATCTCTCTTTCAAAACGTAAAATAATGCTAATGAATTACCTTGCAAATGAAATACATGCCCATGATTAAGGGTGTTGCAATGTGTATTTGTTTTACAGGGGAAAGCCTCTTGTCCCTGTCTTTGTAGTCAACACTCCCTCCCCACTGTAGCACAGTATAGGATCACTAAGAAGGAAACGATATGAACCAAGATAATTCACTGTTTTCATAATGTGATTATCATCCTCTAAATAATAATTTGCTTATATTTGTCCTGTTACAAACAAGTGTGTAATGGAATTGTGTTTCTAGCATAACTGAAATATCACATTTACATAAGTATAACAGACTCTTTACTCAGTACTTTGTTGAAGCGCCTTTGACAGCGATTACAGCCTCGAGTCTGCTTGGGTATGACACTACAAGTTTGGCACACCTGTATTTGGGGAGGTTTTCCTCTCTACGGATCCTCTCAAGCTCTGTCGGGTTGGATTAGGAGTGTTGATGCGCAGCTTTTTTCAGGTCTCTCCAGAGATGTTCGATCAGGTTCAAGTCCGGGCTCTGGCTGGGCCACTCATGGACATTCAGAGACTTGTCCCAAAGCCACCCCTTCATTTTTTTGACTGTGTGCTTAGGGTCATTGTCCTGTTGGAAGGTGAACCTTCACCCCAGTCTGAGTTCCTGAGCACTCTGTAGCAGGTTTTCATCATGGATCTCTCTGTACTTTGATTTGTTCATCTTTTCCTCGATCCTGACTAGTCTCTCAGTCCCTGCCACTGAAAAACATCCCCACAGCATGATGCTGCCACCACCATGTTTCACCGTAGGGATGGTGCCAGGGTTCCTCCAGACGTGACGGTGTCATTCAAGCCAAAAGCTTCCATCTTGGTTTCATCAGATCAGAGAATCTTGTTTCCCATGGTCTGAGATTCCTTTAGTTGCCTTTAGGAAAGCTCCAAGAGGGCTGTCATGTGCCTTTTACTGAGGTGTGGCTTCCGTCTGATCACTCTACCATAAAGGCCTGATTGGTGAAGTGCTGCAGAGATGATTGTCCTTCTGGAAGTTTCTCTCATCTCCACAGAGGAACTCTGTCAGAGTGACCATAGCCCTTCTCCCCCGATTGCTCAGTTTGGCTGGACAGCCAGCTCTAGGAGGAGACTTGGTGGTTCTAAACTTCTTCCATTTAAGAATGACGGAGGCCACCTTCAATGCTGTAGAAATTTTTTGGAACCCTTCCCCAGATCTATGCCTCATACTCCAGTCTCCTTTTCACCTCATTTAACACCTGATTTAATTCACAAAAGGCAATGTAGGGCTAGGAGGTGGGGTGGCTTTCAATTGCCCCTTGTCTTTGTTATTTAACTGTGTAAAAACATACCATGTACAGTATGTAAAATCTGTGTAAAATGTAACAAAAATCCTGTAAAAACAGAAATGTAAAAAACAAGTTCATTTTGTCACTGAATGTGCAAAAAAAAGGCAGATGACATCACAAATTCTCATCAGACCAAGTCCCTGAATGCCCTACTTTTTGAAGTTTGCAGTTGTCTAAAAAAACTATTTTACTCAAAACATGTTTTTTTTACCCTTTAGTGTGTGTACTTTACTGTATACTTGGGATATCACTTTTCAACAGGAAAAATCACTGAAGGACGTCTTTAAGTCAGCTAATTGTGGGCATGTTAAAGAAGTTAACAGATTTCCACTTCAGATTTTCACCTTTATTATTTTATCTCATACCTGAAGTTGAACATATGATTAGAGGAAGTATTTAATCATTGCAATGGTATTTCAAAGTGCAGCCTTGACTCTTTTTGTGAATTCAGTCTGATTAAAAAAATAATAGAGGGCTAATTTAATGGATAATTAAGACACTATGAGCACATCATTATTTTTTTTTCCTGACTCCTACTGGTTTCGTTGAGCTATTATGAAATTATGGTTTCAGATTATACGTAACCATTATTGTCACTTGAGTTCAATATGGCCGTCAAAATTACAAGACACTCGAAAACTACTTCAGGTCACATAAATCCTGAACTATTTGAAAATCAAAACATTGTAAAAAAAATCCCCAAGTGCAGTGTTTTCTGTAAGGCTTGAAGTTGAGAGGGCAGGGTGAAATAAGGTCAAGGAGAGGAGAGAGGGGAGCTTTGTATTAAAAATGGAAGAGCCGTAAGGAGATTACAGCAGATACAAAACTGATGCTAAATAAAAAATAGCATTACAAAATAATTCAAGTACCCTGACCGTGCCATTTTTAATTACAATGTATTTTACGGTATTTCTGTGTTCTTTATTCTGATCTTGCCACTGAGAAATCATAACACTGGGGTTTTGTATGCCGTCTATTTGTCTCCATGTAGACTATAGTAGGCAAAACTAGCTAATCACTTATGCATTACTTCTCTATGACTCACGGTAGCTTCTTTTAGCCGGTGCTAACTGGTTGCTGACACACCTGTCCCATTTCTCTAATCCTCAAACCACTTCTTCGCTTTACTCCCTTAGGCTGGAGGACGAGCCAAGCAGAGAAGACGAGTCGTGGGACAGCAAATCAGATTTCAGAGGGAATGCCCACTCTGCTTCGCACCCGGACCTGTGCATCGTGGGTCAGGGCCTTACATTATGAATAAGGGGCCTGGTTGGTAGAAGACCAAGTCAGATTACGGATAAACAGAGGATTTAAGATTTTGTTTACACTGGGAAGAGAGCAAGTGCTAATTCAAGAAAGCTTCTTTACCGGGTGGTACCACTACCTACTCCTCCCTTTAATTTTCTTCATGGACGTTTTATCTATTACGTTCTTTTCGATGCAGTTTGTTTGTGTGTGCATTCGTGTGTTTGTATGTGTATGTGCGTGCAAAATAAAAATACAATTAATATAAACACAAATGCACACAAAGACTTTTATTTTTACCAATTTGCTCAACATACAGTACACTTAATACATATTGTGATAAAACAATCATGATGTACAGTTCCTTCCAGACATACAGTACATGGTCACTGAAAGATGAATGTTTTGCCTTTGATACAGATAAAAAAAAACATGGAATAAGACTATTTAATTTGCACTTAAGGATGGTGCATAATTTACATACATTTGGTTATTATTAACTATAAAGTGTGATTATCAAACAAAATTACAATGAAGGAAATAAGGAATATGAAATATGTGTAATCATAGCCAGCTATTTGAGATTTCTTTATTTTCAGTTGGGGAAATGTTTTATAAACTCTGACATACTGTACACTTGTTCTATTGTATTATTGACTGTATGTTTGTTTGTTCCATGTGTAACTCTGTGTAGTTGTTGGTGTTGTACTGCTTTGCTTTATCTTGGCCAGGTCACAGTTGTAAATGAGAACTTGTTCTCAACTAGCCGACCTGGTTAAATATATATATATTTTTTTTATAAAATACGTTTTGGAACCACTGCTGTAGGGGATAGAGTGTTTAGTATTGTCTGGTAGTGTTCACGCAAGATATGCATATTAAGATATGTGGGGGGAATATTTTGATATGCATATTTGCTGATATCCAATTTGTTGTATTGTCAGCTACTTTCTGCTTTGTCTCTGATGGGGGATGATGGTTTAATGAAGTCTAAGTTTAGTGACCTGTTTCATCATCCCCACTGGAAATGTCTGAGTGTTGAGTGCATGTTCAATGATTTGTTTGTGGTGTATGGCTTGTATCGGTTTGAAGTAGGTCTTGGTTGTGTGTTGAGTGCATGGTGTTTTGTACTGTAGTGTGGGTGTTTGTCTACCCCTCCTGAGGAAGGGTGTTCAAAAAAGTGAATCTATTGCTAAGCATATTTAACCCAGCTATTGTTCAGTCACAAACAAATGATAGTTGTTGGATTATGCTTATCGCCTTCTGTGGGTGATGAAACCTGAAAAAAAGGTGTATTAACACAGGTGGATGTTACATCCAATTTGACTGTTGTACCGTTGAAGTGGTGAATTCCTTTAAGGTTTTATGGATTCATTATCCTTTTTGTGTTGGCTGGGAGCGACCCAGGTAGTTTGTGTTGTTCGTTGTCTACTTGATTTCTGGATTGTCTTCTTAGGTTGTCTTCGGTTGTTGGTTCTTAAATTGTATATTTTTTCCTCCCAAGAGCTGGATTAAAATTTGAATTTATTATTAAAACTTCCAAAAGCTAATTGCAATAAGTTCACTGTATCAAACAAAAGGAAAGGGAAAAAAGGCTTGACGTTTTGCATATATAATGCTTCTTCAGAGGCTAAAAGTGGTTTAGGGTTGGTTTCTAGTTTTGAGTTGGTTGATCCACTTCCATCTCTGACACGTGGAAGCTGAAGGGGGGGAGGGAATGGGTGCACTCCACAGCATTGACACGCGAGCCAGGGGGGGCCGGGCACAGTGGTTATCTAGGACCAAGATATTAAAATATACAAGGGGTCAAGGCATAGATGCTTTAATAATACATTACAAACACAGTTATAAACCCATATCTATATAAGTGTAATGACATCAAGTGCTAAATTGTCAAAACAAATTCAAACACATAAAAACAAAAGGAATAAAACTACTATAAATAAGCATGCATCTGTTAAATATAAGAAAAGCCAAACAAACTTTATTTATTGTGTTTTTTGTTTTATGGTGCATCCTTCTTCCAACGCCTTGAGAACCCTGTAAACAAGTGCTCTCTCTTTCAATTGGTCCTATCTAACTGGTTAAAAACACTCATTCAGACCGCTGGGTGTAATTGTTTGTAGGTCTCCTATCTACCTGCATTCCACTGCTTTTCGCCGCCCACTGGTCCACCCAGAACACGACTGTAATCCTGATATATTGAGGTAAGTGATGGCGTGATTCTGGAAATGAGTGACTAGTTCTGTGTGTAGATGGGTCCGTTTGATATTGTATGGATGTTTAAGTCTATTTTCTATTGTATACTGGGTTTCCCCAATGTAGTGTTTCTTGCAAAATGTGCAAATGATTATATGAATTACATTTTGAGTGTAGAGTGAAATGGAGTCTAAAACTGGAGGTCTTGCTGTATGAGTTTGAAATGAATTGTTTTGGTCTGAAGTGGGCCGTGTAGGGTTTGGGTGGTTGTGGGGTCTTGGTACTGTATTTATGTGTTATGTGGGTTAAGGTTAAGGTTGGGATTAGGGTTGGGGTTAAGGTTAGGATCAGGAACAGGGTCACGTGGGTTAAAGTTAGGAGGGAGTGAAAATTGATTTTCGATGATGCTTGCTAGCATGTCAGCTTTGATGTATCTCAGTGACCGCTTTGAGTAACTCCTCCTCCTCAATGCCTCAAACAACGTGTGTGTGGCTATATTAAAATCCGTCTGTTGAGTACACAATCTGTAGAATCGGATGAGTTGTGATTTGACAATACCCCTAAAGGTATGTTTGGGGTGGAAACTGGATCGGTGGAGTAATGCATGTGTGTCTGTTTCTTTGAAGTAAACTTTGGTGTTGGCTGCTTCAGTGTCTGGAAAGAAAACGGTAGTGTCTAAGAAGTTTATCCTATGTGGGTGTATGACATATTTAACTGTAATAGTAGGATGATGGTTCAAGATGTCTACGAATGTGGGAATCAGTGGAGATTTGTCCAAAGCTGTGGTCTCCCAGTCTGCCATGTATATGTTGGCGTAGGCTGGAGCAAACGTTTTGCCCATTGCTCTCCTATGGATCTGTAGTTCCCCAGTTCAAGTAGCTGTAAAATGTGTTTGTCTGGTCTCCATCTATCTGGATATCTTCGGAGTGCGGCTCCCACTGCTGCCATCCCCGAAGGGATGTACTGTATATCTTTGTATAAAGAGAGTCTGTATCTATGGTGAAAATATATGTGTGTGCTGGGACTGGAATGGTACAAAGTGTGTCTATGAAGGTATATGTGTGCTTGATGTAGCTGGCATGCTATTCTGAGATGGGATTGAGAAAGTGATCTATAAATTCAGCTGCTGGAGATGACTCACTGCCAATATCTGAGACAATTGATCGAAAAGGGACAGTTCACATCTCTGGTGTTTTGTGAATTTTTGGTAAAAAAAAGTCTCTGTCTCGGTATATCAGGTCCATCTAAATATTCTTTGTCTATTTGAGATTAATTTATTTTTACAGAGGTCTGCTATAATCTGTATGACTTGTGTCTGTGTGGGAGTGGGGATGGGAGTGTAGTGCTGTGTATTGGAAAGTTGACGATTGGCTTCCAAGAGATATTTATGGTTGTCCATTAACACTATATTGGAGCCTTTGTCTGCTGGTTTAATTGTTATGTTTTTTTTTGTCTTAGCCTGGTTATAGCTAGTCTTTCTTTTTGTGTAATGTTATGTGTGGTTGTAATAGTAGAGCTATGTAAATCTCTGATAATCTGTGTGTTGGTTTTAATACGTTTTCTGATTGGTTGTGATAACATCTTTAGTGGGGGTTCCCATTGGGATCTTGCAGTGAATGGTTGAGTAATAAAATCAGTGTAGTCAAAATGGTCTAATAACTTCAGGTTTCTATGAAACCTGTGGATGTCCCTTTGCAGGTCCCCATTGTCAAAATGCATCGGTGTCGGGACAAACGCCAGTCCCTTCTCCAGCAACCGAGTCTCAGAAAAGGATAAAACAAATACTGTGGAGAGATTCATAATATTAGTGTGTTGGTGGAGGGGCTGCACTATGCACATACCCTCTTCTACCGTTTCAGTATTTTAGCTGCTGTAGCTAGTGTCCAATGTATGTCGTCAGGATTTTCAGTGATGAATTCTGTGTGGTGTATTTCAAGAAGGGCATTGGTGATGCATGTGTTGATATGTTTCAGCATGTCCTTCTGTTGACGTGTGTGGTTGGGTGAGAAGTTGATGATTGGCCAGTAGATGGTGGCATTGGGATACATGTGGCTTTGTTGTGAAGTATCTGTAGTTTGCTTATGGGTGTTGATTTCCTTTCCTGGTCTTTGTTATTTATCCCCAAGGACAGCACAACCAATTTGGTGTTGGGGTTTGGGGTGGACTTGGCCAAAACCCCAGTAATGTGATGAAGTTGTGCTCCTGGATAAGTATCTATCTGAATGTGGTGGAATTCTACTAAGGTTGATGACAATCGGTTTGTGTGAGGTTATGTGTCCGAGTGTTGACGGTTGTGAAAAAAGGCCATCGGAGAGAATGTCACCCTCAGAACCATCTTCTCCTGCTGATTAGCCAAGTGACCACCCCAGAGGTGGGACAAAGTCATTGTTTTACAAGTCACAAGTATGTGAAGTGCCAAGTCCGAAAACTTTGAGTTCCGAGTCCTAAACAAGGCAATGTGCTCTTCACCAAATGTAATACATTTCATATTTTTACAAGAGTAATAATATTAGTATAATAACATCAAATTAAACGTTATATTTCCATGGAAATACATGGGTAGCCATGAGAAAAACTATCCCTCATCGAGGATCGCTATGGGGGCGCAATTGGGCGATGTAGGCTTGTACACAATCGCCCAACCTTAACACACACACACACCCACACCCTCTCTGTGTTTGGTAAGAGTAGGCATACTATGTCAATGGTTTTAGGAACAGCAGTAACATCAGTCAGTTGTAGCTCAGTCTTGGGTGCAATGATCACGTTTCCGCATTAACTGACTGTGTGGAGGCTCATTGATTTAATGTTCCATTAGCCTACATGCTACACTAGCAAAGTTGTAAATTATATAGCTGTCGGCAATATTAGCCACGATTGACCTTTCTTTGTGCAGCTTCAAATGTTGAACAAAGTTGAAAGTTGTTGCGCCTCCGTCTGTCAATTTCTTCACGCATGTTTTGCAATCCATTTTTTGTTGATACAGCGTAGTCTTTATACCTGAAAATAAGAATTTTGGGAATCATCTTTCCAAGGGCTCCATCTGAATTCACCCGCCGCCGTTCCTCTGCAATGCCACGTGCAACTTTTTCTCAGCTGGCACAATTTGATTGGCTGATTTCCGATTCAAACTGTAATCCGTTACATGAAGAGTTTATGAGCTGCACACTTTTTTTAATAGCATTATTTTTTATATTTGGGCTTGGGGAGGATATCAAGTCCGTTCGAGTCAAAAGGCTCAAGTCAAAGTTATGTCACGCGTCATTGGTGTTAAAGTCAAAGTTGTGTTGCACGTCATCATATTTGTGACTCGGGTCCAAGTCATATGACTCGAATCCACCCCGTGTTCGTCTGTCGTAGGTCCTGGATGTTTTCGTTCATCAATTAGTTTAAGAGTAATTCCCTTCCAGGACCCTTACCCTGAAGCGATTGCTGTGTATTCACATCTAGCTGGTGCTGTCGTGGCATGCTTGGTGTAGGATCAGGCAACGAGGTTGAGTTGTGTACCCTGTGCGGGTCCGATGTCTCAGTTGCTTGCCATGTGTCCATACCAATACAGTCTGTCATTGAGTTCTTGTGGTTTGAGCATACAAAAACCCAGAAGGTGAACCTTCTCTAAGGTTGTCATGCACTCCGTCCATCGTGCACTCCGTCCATCGTCCTCATAGATACATACTTCCAGGAACCCAGCTTCTCAGTCGGTTGCCATGTGTCCATCCCAAGCATGTCAGTCAGTCGGCCTTGAGAGATTGAGCAAACAAAAACCCCGGAAGTCTAACCTCCTCTAAGGTTGTCATGCATCCACCCCAGGTGTCAGTCCTTCATACTCAGTGGTTCAGATGGCAATAACTAGTGAGGCCACTCCCTTCCAGGATCGTGGAACCCCATAGGGTGTCATTCTTAGCCAGTGAGTTATTGTAGCTATGTTGTTCAAGTGGTTGGATCAGTAGGAGCGAGACGGGGCCGGGTGTCCACAGAGTGTCCGAAGCTGGTTTGTTTATCTGACGGATCCTCTTCCCCGTCAAACTGCACCTGCAGGGTAGATTTGGAGAGGGGTTAGGGTTAGAGGGTAGGGGGTAGGTTTAGGGGTCAGGGTTAATGTTTATATTGGTATCAAACCTTGGGTTGCACGGGCCTGTTGCAACTTTCTGCCCTGTTTTTGTGTTGTACATTTGACCGGTCTGGAGAAAGTGGGAGGACATGACAGGGCAAGAGCTCCGAGGGGTCACTCACAACAATAAAAAAAAACAGGAGGAAGACAATCATCAATAAAAACCTGGGAGTAAAGTGTTTAACTTTAAACCAAATTTAATATAAAATCACAATAAAACATAGATCAGTTAAGTACCTAAACAATTCAATAATTAAACAAATAATTAACTATATCATTAGAAATCCCGCTCCCTCCAAAAGGGGGGTGGGCGATGGGATTAAATGCCATGCTAAATTGCATAATATAATAACATTCAGTACGAAATATAAAAAGACAAAAATCAGGTTGAGCAATCAAATACATTTGTTATTTGAACTTCCTCCTCGTGTCGGTGGCCTCTCCAGCTCTCTTTATTATGCCCCCACCCACTCCCAGTGTTTTATACTACTCCTTAACATTCATACCAAGTGGAGACAAAGTATTAAGTTTTGAAATTCGGCTGTGTCACGTTCGTCGTAACGATGAGACCAAGGCGCAGCCCGATATGAATACATACTTATTTTAATGAATAAGGAAAGAACACTAAACAAACTAACAAGTGCTGACAGGCAACTACACATAGACAATAACCCACAAAACCAAATGGAAAATGGCAACCTAAATAGGATTCCCAATCAGAGACAACGATAAACAGCTGTTTCTGATTGGGAACCAATTCAGGCCACCATAGACCTATAATAAAACTAGACTAACAAACACCCCTAGATATACAAAAAACCCTAGACCGGTAAAACAAGCATACCCACCCTCATCACACACTGACCTGACCAAAATAATACATAGAAAACTAAGGTCAGGGTGTGACAGGCTGCTTTTCTCTGGCCTGTGGTCCAGGAGTCTTTCACATCTACAGACCGGTAATGCGTAGGGAGGTTGTAGGGTGGATTTGAACATGTTTGACCAGGTGTGTTTGTAATATGTTTTTTTCAATTGTGTAGAGGTGCTGTTTGAGGCGTGTCAAGACTGTGACCGATTTCTCCTATATCAATGTTGTGGCATAATGTGCATGTTATGACATAGACAATGTTGGTGCTTTGAATGGTCATGAGTTGTAGGATAGGACTGGAGGTTTGTGCATATGTATTTTGAATATGTGGAAGTTGTTTTTAATACTGTTTTTCAATGGGTGGTTTGGGAGTGAGTTTATTGGAACATTTTGCTAGAATTAAGAGATCCCTAAGGTTGGAGTTTCTGTGGAAAGCCGATATGGATCTAAATTCCTGAAGTGGGGGGAATGTGCGTTGTGTTTGGGGGAATGTGCGTTGTGTTTGACTGAAAGTGACTTTAAGTCTACGATGAACGAGTCTGTTTATGTCTGAGAAAGGTGCTGATAATGGGTATAATCTGGGGTTCTGTATCTTTTGGGGGAATAGGAACAGGGAGTCAGGGAAAGGTCTGAGGGTGGAGGACTGGGATATAATGGGGGGGGATAGGGATACGGACCCAGAATCGGGAAAGGGTTAGGGTTAGTTTCTAGTTTTGAGTCAGTTGATCCACTTCCATCTCTGACACGTGGAAGCCGAAGGGGGGGAAAGGGAATGGGTGCACTCCACAGCATTGACACGCGGGCCAGGGGGGTCCGGGCGCACCTGACCAAAGTTGTAGACCCCATGGTTTCCAACTTGTAGAAATGCTGTGTGTTGGTTGGGCTTAAAACAGTCTGTCCTTAGGGTTAGGGTTAGAATGGTTAAGGTTAAGGTTAGGGTCAGGGTTAGGTAGGTCTTTCAAAGTATATCAACAGATGTGGAAAGCATAGTTCAACCTAGGAGTTACTCCTCATCGGATCCTTCTTTTATTCTCCACGTTGTCTATGTATTTACTCCGTGTCCGTCTGTCTGTAGTCCTGGATGTTTTCAATCTTAAGTAGAATTAAGAGTTATTCCCTTCCAGGATCCTAACTCTGAATTATCCCATGTCCAGTCAAATCCAGCTGGTCTGTTTGGGTAAACTCGGCGTAGGATCAGGCAAAAGCCCTCGAGCTGCGTACCTTATGCACGTCCGGCCCTCAGTTGGTTACCATGTGTCCATGTCGAGTGGTTAGTCATAGAACTTGTCCATACCAGTCATGTCAGTCTGTCACACTTTTAGCAGACCAAAACCCCCAGGAGGGGACCTCCTATACGATTGTCATGCATCTGCACCAAGTGTAGTCCTAGGTAATCCAGTGGTTGGAGTGGCAGTGACCCATACTCCCTCCCAGGATCATAGCGTTCCAGTGGTATGTCATCCCTAGACAGTGAATTTTTTTGTAGTCAAAAG
Organism: Oncorhynchus mykiss; assembly: GCF_013265735.2. Lineage (NCBI taxonomy): Eukaryota > Metazoa > Chordata > Actinopteri > Salmoniformes > Salmonidae > Oncorhynchus > Oncorhynchus mykiss. The sequence continues at coordinate 13,829,611 of NC_048590.1, forward strand.
GTCAAAAAGTGGTTTGGTTGTCCAGGCTGAGTATGATGGGGTGTGGGGTCCCCCAGTGAAATGTTACTCTGTGGGATCCAATGCTCCGCCAGACATCATCTGAGCACCCCAGGGATCTCCTGGCTCGAAGATTATTCCAGCGGCACTGCCTACCTACCAAAGCACCTTTTTACATTATTAAAAACTTGCACCAAATGCAGAGAAAACAAAAGCTACTGGACATACTACCAATCCAATTCTAAACTGGGGCAGGTAGTCGTCCAGCGCGGTACGTGAGTCTTCATTGGACGGGGGGGAAATGTTGGCCAATTGGTCTGCACAAAGGGACCTGGAGAGGTCCCAAAGGAGATCAGCCTTTCTATCTTAACCGGCCGTCTCATTCAGGGCAAGGAAGGGCCTATGTTGAATCCGGGGTCGGGGTCCCCAGAGTAGTTGGAGAAAAAATATTTTTTGTCCGTTGGGGGTGGGTATACAGTGCCTTGCGAAAGTATTCGGCCCCTTTGAACTTTGCGACCTTTTGCCACATTTCAGGCTTCAAACATAAAGATATAAAACTGTATTTTTTCGTGAAGAATCAACAACAAGTGGGACACAATCATGAAGTGGAACGACATTTATTGGATATTTCAAACTTTGTTAACAAATCAAAAACTGAAAAATTGGGCGTGCAAAATTATTCAGCCCCCTTAAGTTAATACTTTGTAGCGCCACCTTTTGCTGCGATTACAGCTGTAAGTCGCATGGGGTATGTCTCTATCAGTTTTGCACATCGAGAGACTGAATTTTTTTCCCATTCCTCCTTGCAAAACAGCTCGAGCTCAGTGAGGTTGGATGGAGAGCATTTGTGAACAGCAGTTTTCAGTTCTTTCCACAGATTCTCGATTGGATTCAGGTCTGGACTTTGACTTGGCCATTCTAACACCTGGATATGTTTATTATTGAACCATTCCATTGTAGATTTTGCTTTATGTTTAGATCATTGTCTTGTTGGAAGACAAATCTCCGTCCCAGTCTCGGTCCTTCTTCATTTAAAATGGTATGTGAGGTTTGGGTTGTGTATGTGTAATATGTTTCTAGGAGTGCCTTGTTGTTGAAGTTTGGGTGATGATCCAGCCTGTGGTAGTAGTATTAATATCCAAAGGGATGTGGGGATCCATCATAAGACTGTAGGTCCCGGTGGGATTCTTTGGTTCTTTGTGAGAGCTTTAGAGATGGCTGCGTATCAAGGTATCCCTCAGGATGGTATTCCTTTTGAAGGCCAAGATGGGTGTGTGGAGAGGAAGTAGTTGCTTTTAGAGTGGCCTCTTCTTAACTCGGGTCGCCACCCAACAGCTTGGTGAGTTGTAGGTCATGATGATTGGTATGATAATGTTGACTTGGAAAAGTATATAGAGGTAGATGGTTGCGGAGTTGTAACCTTCTCCTGCTGATTTTCATGCCGTAACACCCTGGTATGGGTTTGGGATGGTAAAGAAAGCTCAGAGACCACCTTAACAGAGAGAGGAGGAGTCTGTTGGGTCGTGGATGTGGTGATGTTGTCCCGGTGTTGGTGGCTGGTGTCTCCTTATCCTCCTCCTCTTCACTACCCATTGGGCAACGAGTGAGTGGTGATTTAAATTGACTCAGGTCTCTGGTTGACCAGGTCCCATACAACTTGGGGAGTGAGTCTCTGATGTCCTGGAGTAGGCAGTCGAAGTGGTCCACTAAGGAGCTTCTGTGCCCATTGTATACTAAGGTACCAGGCTTCCTGCCAGTCGGTACATGAGGATATGTTGCAGAGTGAGGAGTACATTTTTTACCTCCTCTGCCCTGTAGTGTTGTTGTAGAATCTCATGGCTCTGTTTTGTCCAGGGTGTGGAGGCCGATGAGAGGTCTTCCAGTGTCAGAGGCTCCTGATGGAGTGAAAGCCACAATTAAGATTCTAGCTTTGTGCATGTAGCCCAGAGGTAGGTTACTCCCTGAGAGGTAGTAGCTAATTTCCTCGAAATGATGTCTGGCTCTGATGAGCTTGGAGAGTATCCTGGCTGTAGTGTTGAGGCTGGTGGGAATAGCCTGCTCCCTGGTGAAGTTCATCGGGTCCGGCTGGTCTTTGATTGGTGAGACCAGGTTGTCCAGCGTGGTCAGAGTTGTGGTGGGAACATGATGTTCCATTTGGCTTCTCTTTTTCTGTGGAGGCATCACTCCTGTGGTGCTGAATCGGTGAGGGTTCCGCTCTTCGCTGGGTGGGCTGCTCGACAGAGTGTGGTGGATAGATCCAGCCATTGGAATGTCTGGAGGTGAACGTTGGACAGGGTCGGGGTCCCAAAGTGGGTGACTTCGTTGGGAGGTTCCTATGCTGGTGATCATAAGGTTGTGGAGTACCAGGTGGCAGTGATGGATTGTTAGGGTTCGTAAAGTTTATTGTGCTCCCGAAAAATGTGGGTGCCCGTGAAAAGTGGTCCGGTAGTGGTATTTCCTATCCCGATGGGAAGGATTCTAGTCTGGAAGGCTGACGTCTTCTCTGTCCCTCCTTTGGAGTGGTGAGCAGTGGTGGTATTCCGTTTAGAAGAGTGAACGTGTTGGGCAAGGTTTGAGATGTGGCATTGCGAAGAGCGAGTTGTCTGGAAAATCCTGGACTCCCATGGTGTGAGAGTTGCTGTGGGTCCCGCTGCCATCTGGGGAGGTCATCCAGCGATTATTTGGTCCATCCGATATTAGATGATGTTGGGGTGTTGTGATTGGATTGCTGAGCCTCATGAGTCTCTGTAGGTTGGTAAAAATATTGGTCGCCATAGGGGTAAAATTCACCCGGTGTGGGATGAGTTTCTCAGTGTGTTGGAGACTGAAAATGTGGCTCTGTACGTGATGGAGACGACGTATCTGCAATGAGACTCGGTTGCCGGTTTAAAGATTTTTTGTCTGGCCCCTCTATATGTCTCCTCTTAAAATATGTAGAGGGCTTAAATACATGTTTCTGCCCCGCCGAAATGTTCTCCTGCGGTATGTGCCTCGCAAGGTTGAAAGTGTCCGTGTCTATTTTCTCCGCTTTCGACATGGTAGAAGCGCTAGAGTCGTAGTGAATCTTCCATGTTATGTGTCCCTGTGTAAAACTCAAAGTAAGGGAAGAGAAAAGTACAGAGTAAATAGGTAGCCAAAAGGAGATAGCTCTGACGTCCGTGTGGGTCCTGTCTTCCTTACAGCTACACAGCGGATCTAGCGGTATCTCAGCCACAATGCGTTTCTGCCTTACTTGGCTTCATCAGGTAGCAGGGAGATTAAAGGCAAAAATGTGCCAAAATGTGCACTCAGTCGTGGTACGGGAAAGGGAGTTGATTTAAATGAAAGGTCTTTATCCTGTTTGGGTTGGTAGAGGCCTTCTCCATTGATTCCTATGGGGAATTGCATGGGGTGGAGCCCTTGCATTTTGGGGAACCATTTCCGTTTTGGGTGTCTGAGAGGTTCTGGGTAAATTGCAGGTAAGATTAGAAGTCCCAAGGGTTAGAATGAGCCATTCCTAGGAATACATAATTATTCTATGGGAAATTAGGAGATATTCCCCAGATGAAGGGGTTTTGGTTTATACCTGAATAGGTAAAAATATAATTTTCCTCTAAGAGGATAAACACCCAGACAGTACGCCAACACATGCTCTCTAATTACCCGGCTCCTCGGGATACCTCTTTATGGAGCCAGGGTTAGGGTTTAAGATTCAGGTTAGGGTTAGAATGGTTAAGGTTAGTGTCAAGGTTAGAATTAGGGTTAGAAGGGTTAAGATTCTCTCATACTTTTCGTTCAGGCCTGTGGGAATCCTGATACCCACTTTTTGAGTCCAAGGGGTTAAGCTTGAGGTTGGGGTTAGAATTAAGATTGGTATCAGGGTCACAATTCAGGGTTAGGGATTGAGGTGGAGTTAAGGTTAGGGTTGGGATTAGAATTGAGGTTTTGATGAGGCTTAAGGTTAGGTTTAGGATTGGGGTTAGGATTATGGTTAAGGTTAGAGCTACGGTTGGGATGGCTCAGGTTAAGGTTGAGGTTAGGGTTAGGATTAAGGTTATAGTTAGGGTGAGCTGGGGTTAGGATGGTTCAGGTTAATGTTAAGATCAGGTTTAGAAAGGTTAAGGTCTCTAATACTTTTCATTTAAAGCCTGTGGTATTACAAGTACCCAAATGTTCTATCCAACATCGTTCCTTGGTCTGTCTGTGTTTTAACGACCACCCATGGTTCGATTCAAACCCTGCTATTCTTAACTGAGCTACTGGGTGAGATCTAAAGTGGGTGTATAGTGTGGTTTTAACTGCCTCTTTACTTACAGTATATGATATAGATGTTGTTTGAGTCTGGCTTCCAAGGAGTTCCTAGTTTCTCCAATATACCGTTTTCCACATTGTAGACATTCAATTCCATATACAATGTTGGTGGTCTTCAAATGGAATACCTCCCATACTGGAGCCCCTAGACCCGACCATTTATTCTGAATGTATTTTACTTGTCCAAAATGTGATCCACTCCACACTGGCTTCTCCTTAAATCCAGAGTGTACCAGCAAATGTTTATTTCGCTGATATTATTCAACTGTTGGAGAATCTCCACATCCTCCTTTGTCTGCTTAAAATGGTCCTTCACTATGAAGTTAAACTCATAGAAGACTGAATATGTGGTGACAAATGGGATAATACATCCATCATTACTAGTCCTCCCATATATAGGTTCAGTTACAAACATAGTGTTCACCTCTGCCCTTATAGTACCGAGGAAACGTTTCGAGTAACCTCTGGGTCTGAGAGCCTTAAAAATAATTCCTATAACCTCCTTAACTTTTTATGGCTGGGCGGGGGGGGGGGGGGGGGGGGGGCAGTATTGAGTAGCTTGGATGAATAAGGTGCCTAAAGTAAACGGCCTCCTCCTCGGTCTCAGTTTCTAATATATGCATTTTATTATTAGTATTAGATAGAAAACACTCTAAAACTGTTTGAATGATGTCTCTGAGTATAACATAACTCATATTGGCAGGCAAAATCCTGAGTTGAAATCAAAACAGGAAGTTAGAAATCTGAGCTTTGTATGTATTCCCAATGAAATCCCCTTGGGATATGAATGATGTTGCAGTGCCTAGGGGTTCCACTAGATGTCAACCATCAATATAAATTATAATGAGACTTCTATGATGTTGTGGGAGTGAATGATAGCAGAATCAGTCAGGTGTCTGGCAGTCAGAAATTTTCTGATCATGTTTATTCCTTGTGGTAGTCACTTGCGTTCCATTGCTCACGAAGACAAGGAGTACTCCGGTTGGAACTTTATTGAAGCTATATGTCTACATTCTAATGATTGATTCTGTACTTAGTTTGAAATGTTTCTTCGACCGGTAATATCACTTTTTGAAGTTTTTGTCCAATAGAACGCTGACCAGAATTAGCGTTTGGATATGTATCCCAAACTCGCTAACAAAAGAAGGTATTTGGACATAAATAATGGACATTTTCAAACAAAACAAACATTTATTGTGGACCTGGGATTCCTGGAGTGCTTTCTGATGTAGATCATCAAAGGTAAGGGATTATTTATCATGTAATTTCTTGTTTATGTTGACGCCATCTTTGCGGCTGTGGTGTTTTTACTTCTGAGCGCCGTCTCAGATTATTGCATGCGTTTCTTTTTCCGTAAAGTTTTTTTTAAATCTGACACAGCGGTTGCATTAAGGAGAGGTATATATATAATTCCATGTGTATAACGTGTAATATCATCTACATTCATGATGAGTATTTCTGTTGAATGATGTGGCTATGCAAAATCACTGTATGTTTTTGGAACAATGAATCTAATACGCCAATGCAAACTCAGATTTTCTGATATAAATATTAACTTTATCAAACAAAACATGCATGTATTGCGTAACATGAAGTCCTATGAGTGTCATCTGATGAAGATTATCAAAGGTTAGTGATTCATTTTATCTCTATATGTGCTTTTTCTCTCTCTCTTTGGCTGGTAAAATTGGCTGTGTATTTTAGTGAGTTGTTGGTGACCTAACAATAGTTTGTGGTGCTTTCCCCGTAAATCCTATTTGAAATCGGACACTGTGGTGGGATTAACAACAAGAATACCTTGAAAACAATATAAGATTCATGTATGTTTGAGGAATTTTAATTATGAGACTTCTGTTGTTTTGAATATGGCGCCCTGTAATATCACTGGTTGTTGTTATATCGCTCCCGGTAACGGGATCTCAGCCATAAGAACATGTTTTCTCTGTGTACAAATCCTGTGAAATCTGATAAACTGCGACTTTATCAACCCTCTGTAGGTGTGTTTTGGATGAAAACTGGATTTATGTAAGAGGGAATGAATGCCTGTAGGTTTAAAATAAAGCTTTGTTGCTAATTCCTTCATGATATCACTACCCTCTATGAAAAATATATTAATTCCGGCTGAACATTGTGTTTAATCGTAATTGACGGATGATGTGTCATCAAAATCTTCACAAATTCCATAATTTCTGAGAGGGAATGTGTCCATAACCCAAATATATCATCTCGATACCGTAAATACAAGATTGGAAGCTTTATGCATTTGGGGAAGGCTGATTGTTCCCATTCCGCCATATAAATATTTGCATATGACGGGGCAAACTTCTTCCCCATAGCTTTACCATGGGTTTGAAGAAACCAATTAGAGTTGAATTCAAAGTAATTTATTGTTAGGCTAAGTTCCAGTAATTGTAATAAAGCCCCATCTGGTCTACTTAGATCTGGAAATTTATGGAAAATGTTTTTGATTGGACCCAAGTTGGTGTCAATGTTAGTATACAAGGAGTCAATATCAATTGAAAAAAAAAGTTTGAGGCACACAAAATTATTTCAATTTTGTCACAAATTCATACGTGTCTTTAATGAAGCTTTGATGTTTCCGTGACAGAGGATTTCTGAAATAATCTAAGCACTCCGCTATTCTATACGATTCCGAACCACAGTCCGATTCAATCGGCCTACCACATGGAACATGGAACCTTGTGGATTTCAGGCAACAAATACATTTGTCTAGGGCGTATCTGGTCCATATAGGTAAAACGTTTGTTTGTCTGTAATGTAATTATTCTCATAAAGTTCACCTATAATCTGCCTCATTTGTCTCTGGGTCTCCTGCTGCAATGAATGAGTCAGTGGTCTATTATGTTTAGAATTACTCAATTGCCTCTGAGGTACTGTGTTTTATCTAATATAACAATCATTGATCATTTATCCGCTGGTTTTATAACTATGTTGGAATTCTTACTTAATTAAGGATTTACGTTCTTGTTTTGTAAGATTATCTTTCCCTGCCATATACAGTGCCTTGCGAAAGTATTTGGCCCCCTTGAACTTTGCGACCTTTTGAAACATTTCAGGCTTCAAACATAAAGATATAAAACTGTATTTTTTTGTGAAGAATCAACAACAAGTGGGACACAATCATGAAGTGGAACAACATTTTTGGACATTTCAAACTTTTTTAACAAATCAAAAACTGAAAAATTGGGCGTGCAAAGTTATTCAGCCCCCTAAAGTTAATACTTTGTAGCGCCACCTTTTGCTGCGATTACAGCTGTAAGTCGCTTGGGGTATGTCTCTATCAGTTTTGCACATTCGAGAGACTGACATTTTTTCCCATTCCTCCTTGCAAAACAGCTCGAGCTCAGTGAGGTTGGATGGAGAGCATTTGTGAACAGCAGTTTTCAGTTCTTTCCACAGATTCTCGATTGGATTCAGGTCTGGACTTTGACTTGGCCATTCTAACACCTGGATATGTTTATTTTTGAACCATTCCATTGTAGATTTTGCTTTATGTTTTGGATCATTGTCTTGTTGGAAGACAAATCTCCGTCCCAGTCTCAGGTCTTTTGCAGACTCCATCAGGTTTTCTTCCAGAATGGTCCTGTATTTGGCACCATCCATCTTCCCATCAATTTTAACCATCTTCCCTGTCCCTGCTGAAGAAAAGCAGGCCCAAACCATGATGCTGCCACCACCATGTTTGACAGTGGGGATGGTGTGTTCAGCTGTGTTGCTTTTACGCCAAACATAACGTTTTGCATTGTTGCCAAAAAGTTCAATTTTGGTTTCATCTGACCAGAGCACCTTCTTCCACATGTTGGTGTGTCTCCCAGGTGGCTTGTGGCAAACTTTAAACAACACCTTTTATGGATATCTTTAAGAAATGGCTTTCTTCTTGCCACTCTTCCATAAAGGCCAGATTTGTGCAATATACGACTGATTGTTGTCCTATGGACAGAGTCTCCCACCTCAGCTGTAGATCTCTGCAGTTCATCCAGAGTGATCATGGGCCTCTTGGCTGCATCTCTGATCAGTCTTCTTCTTGTATGAGCTGAAAGTTTAGAGGGACGGCCAGGTCTTGTTAGATTTGCAGTGGTCTGATACTCCTTCCATTTCAATATTATCGCTTGCACAGTGCTCATTGGGATGTTTAAAGCTTGGGAAATTTTTTTGTATCCAAATCCGGCTTTAAACTTCTTCACAACAGTATCTCGGACCTGCCTGGTGTGTTCCTTGTTCTTCATCATGCTCTCTGCGCTTTTAACGGACCTCTGAGACTATCACAGTGCAGGTGCATTTATACGGATACTTAATTACACACAGGTGGATTGTATTTATCATCATTAGTCATATAGGTCAACATTGGATCATTCAGAGATCCTCACTGAACTTCTGGAGAGAGTTTGCTGCACTGAAAGTAAAGGGGCTGAATAATTTTGCACGCCCAATTTTTCAGTTTTTGATTTGTTAAAAAAGTTTGAAATATCCAATAAATGTCGTTCCACTTCATGATTGTGTCCCACTTGTTGTTGATTCTTCACAAAAAAATACAGTTTTATATCTTTATGTTTGAAGCCTGAAATGTGGCAAAAGGTCGCAAAGTTCAAGGGGGCCAAATACTTTCGCAAGGCACTGTATATAGGCTGGGAGCAACAAAATGGAGTCGTGGTCAGCTTTTCAAAAAAAGAGGGCTGGGGAGGGCCTTATATGCATCGGAAGATAGAATAACAATGATCCAGGTTTTTACCAGCCATGGTAGCACAATCAATATGCTGATAGAATTTAGGGAGTCTTGTTTTCAGATTAGCCTTGTTAATCTTGATACTACCCATCCCGGGTCCGGGAGCGTAATCATAAATGGACACTAATTAGCATAACGCAAATGACATAAATATTACTAGAAAATATTCCTATTCATGAAATCACAAGTGAAATATATTGAAACACAGCTTAGCCTTTTGTTAATCACCCTGTCATCTCAGATTTTGAAAATATGCTTTAAAGCCAAAGCAAGACAAGCATTTGTGTAAGTTTATCGATAACCTAGCATAGCATTCTGACTAGCTAGCAGCAGGCAACCTGGTCACGAAAATCAGAAAAGCAATCAAATTAAATAGTTTACCTTTAATGAGCTTCGGATGTTTTCACTCACGAGACTCCCAGTTAGATTGCAAATGTTCCTTTTTTCCAAAAATATTATTTTTGTAGGCGAAATAGCTCTGTAATGCGGTCGACATTTGATTGTGAGGAATTCTGTCAGGTGAACAGAAGGACTTGAGTTCCTCTATGTTGTTATGATCACACCACGTCTCGTTAATCATAAGGCATACCCCCTCCGCCCCTCTTCTTACCAGAAAGATGCATGTTTCTGTCAGCGCGATGCATTTACGGCGACGTTGTTTTGGTTCGCCGGCTGGGATCTGATCCATTGTCCTGGGTGGTGGGCAAAACACAGGATCCGATTCGGGAAAGTCGTATTCCTGGTCATAATGATGGTGAGTTGACGTTGCTCTTATATCCAGTAGTTCCTCCCGACTGTATGTAATAAAACCTAAGATTACCTGGGGTACCAATGTAAGAAATAACAAGTAAAAAAAACAAAATACTGCTTAGTTTCCTAGGAACGCGAAGCGAGGCGGCCATCTCTGTCGCCACCGGAAGTAACAGTTACCAGACAGTGCTGAAACTATGCCATTCTTAGCTACTCCCCTAGGGGCTTATGAAATATTGATGTGGACCAAAGCAGGTAATCTTACAGACAAGAAGCTTGAGTGGGTGGAGGACAGGGTGTGAAGATTTGATTTTAATAATCCCACCTCTCTGTCCATGCAACCCGTCACCTTGGCCTACTTTCTCCCTGGTTGTTTGTGTTATATATCAAATGGAACTAGTCTCCAGTTGGGGGAAAGTCCTTATAAGTATAACCTTTCTGTCTACAATAACATTCAAATTAACGGAACATTCCACCCTAACATGTTGTTGGGAAAACGTTATAAACTTAAGAATATCAGTGTGTATGCTAAACCCACTTCCTCAGTAAATTGAACTATGTATGAGTGCAGGCAGAAAGCATACTATTATTTGCCTACGAATTGGTCAGCATCCTGCTATGCATTTGCTACACCTGCAATAACATCAAACAGGTGTATGTGACAAATAAAATGTGATTTGATGTTATTCCTGCTATGCGTGCTACCCCAGTACCCCCAAATCACCCTTTCTCCCATTTTTGTAGGATAACCATTGTAGCTGGTTATTTTCCCTGCATTACTTTCTCTGCATTTTCTGCATTATCAATTATGGCATGACAACTACGCTTGATTCCATTCGAGAACTAGACAATGAAGTAGAAAGAATGGGGAGTGCTACTGCCACTGCTTTGGAAGCACTGACTGCTGAACTTGTGGCTACACATTCCATGGTCTTACAAAATAGATTGGCTTTGGAAATTCTTCTAACGGATGAGGGGGACGTTTGTGTGGTGCTGGGGGCTGAGTATTGTACTCACTTTCTGGATTCCTTCATTGGAGTTGCTGCATCTGTGTTCACTATCAGACAGGTGGTAGCTACTGTAAACAAGCAGGAAAATTAGTGGATTTGGGATTTGTTTGCATGGGTGAAAAATAGCCTTGGGAACATTAGAACTCTCATGTTGCAAGGTCTCCTGGGCCTGGTTGGAGTCCTTATGCTATCATTCTGCCTGTTCTCATGACTGATGAGATTGTGTGAAACAGAAGTATCTCCTCCCCACCAGATTGTCATGACCACTGAGGTTAACGAATTACCTGACGGAACTCGCCCCTGTTTCACCATTTATTGGGGATGCCTACTGGCCTAGAAATGATCCCAATCCCTACTAACCTCCCTTATCTCTGGATTGTTATTATTAAATTACACTTTCAGAGTACCCCGTTCTGTCTAAAATGCCAATTTCCCAGAAACTGGAAGGTTTTAGATTCTGCCTGACAACAGCTCAAATATGTAATGTATGGTGATGCCTATGGCATTCATGGCGTCAAAGGGGGAATTGTCAAAATTTGGGGTGAGCTTTTGTAACTTCTCAAGGGATATGTTCTGTGATATTATGCCTTTCATAGATTCCTGGTCTGTCTGCAACCTATCTCAAGGCCATTGTGTTCCAGAACTGTTGATTTTATTGCAAGAACTGTTGTTTAAACAATATGATTGTATGATCACCATGTAACCATATCTTCCTTGAGTTCTTCCCTGTGAAATCAGAGGTAGATCTCCCCTGTTGCTGCTTGTATATTAAAGATGTTTCTATTATATCATTAAATAGTCTTTGTATTTAGTATTTGGCTCGAATTCTCCACAACAACATGATAACCCTCACAGTCCAGAATGTACCGATAGATCCAAGTTTCAGTCAATACCAGAATATACGGATTTGTCTTTATAGCCCAGATCTTGATGTAATCCAGTTCAGGAAGTAAGCTCCTCATGTTCAGATGCATCAACCCAAGACCTTTACAATTTGTAAAGTCACATGGAAACTCCAACTCAAACACACTACGTTCAATAAGCGGTTGCAGGCCCTGTCTGATGGTTGATATTGATATAGTTGGTATGGCTACATGATTGCATAGGACTGCACCATTTTAAATATCCCTATTAGTAATAGAGGAAAGAGAATACATTTGAATTTATTTTCCAAGGTTAGCACCATATGGCCTAAGGCTGCAGCCGACGTCAATATGAGGAACTCTCAGAATAAACATTGATGGAATGTTATAAACTGATTTCCGTGGGCTTTGGTTTCTATCAAGCAACAGCCCAAGCCCTCTATGTGACTTGACAACCAAGAGGGTATTAAAGTTTATGGAATTCACATTTGAACTAAAACCACTGGGTGAGCAGACCACCATGGGATCCTCTTCAGAACTAACAATAGCAGATCTAAGAGTGTTCAAATGAATGCATACAAGATTACAACTGTCAACACCCCTGGCAGTATAGACAACAGTATGACGATAATGCTTAGAGAGGATGGGAGGTATTACCTGAGGGAGGCTCTCTGAGTCAATATTCTAAAACAGCCTTGAAATATGAAGAGGTCCAGGATCCGAAATGTTTTGGGTGGAGTCCATCTTCCCTGTAGAGCATCTTCTGTTTCCAAAAAATGACAAAATTGTCAGAACAGAGTTACAGTAGTATTTACACCATATATGAAGTGCTAAGAGCCTGCTGAATCTTTCACAGCTGTGACCCAGCGATGGCACAGGACCAACATTAATTGGATGCTTTTCTAAGCCTTTTCGGGTGATGATCAGCTCAATAAAATCCTGTTTCATTAGCTCTTTTTGATGTCATTTGATCCCACATTCCCTACGACATCAGCAGCCCTTGCCAGGACGGATGGAAGAAATCCTGTGATATCCTTCACCATAGCCCCCCGGGTAGCACAGGGTCTTTTCTCCAAGATGTGTCTCACCTTGGCCGGAGATAGGTGAGTGGCCGTGGATGTCCGGCTTTTTCTGAGCCTCTTTGAGGACCGACAGGAAATGGGAGGTCGGGATAGGATGGGGAGGGCGGGTGAGATGGGAGGGGAGTGGAGAGGTGACTTCAATGTGGAGGGGTCTCTGCTGGACATCCCTGGCCAGTCAGTGGCAACACCGTAGCGAGGCAGTGGTATAAAGACCAGGCTAAGGAGTAGAAAAGGAAAAGGTCTTATCCAGGATACCCTGCAATGTCTCAATTAGCTTACTCTGGATGTAGAGCACAGACATATATTCCACAAAAAGCTGACAGTTTCCACAATACTATCCCGGAACTTTGCTAAATAGGTGAAGCTGCTACATGGGATGAAACATTCACTGTAGTCTCTTGAAGGTTGTTGCTGCCAGTCTGTATAAAGTAAGTTTCCCTGTAGTGGTAGTTGCCATCTTTTGAAAATTCTGTTAAATTCCACACAAATAAAATAGTTTGGCGAGGAATTGGCAAAAAGTCCATCAATCCACTTTAGTTAGATTGAATCGCACAGTTTGTAGCTCGTCACAGTAATAGGCAGCAAGCCAGAACCCAAACACTGACTAAAAACCAGCACTAGGACTCACAATAAATATAAACAAGAAACAAAACTGGTTAACATAACAACAGCAAAGAGAGAGTGGTGACTTACTCAATGCGACTAAACGCTGGGGCCCATCAAAACAGCAATGCAACGGAAGCCCTGTTATGAGTATGATAGCCAGGAGACAAGCACCTTAGAGGGGATGTAGTTTCCAGTACAGGCTGGTGGAAAGATGGGAGGGTGGCAAGTGCTACACCAGGCAGCGGGAGAGTCCAAAAGAGTCAATCCAAGTGGAGTTCAAGTTTGGCAGTAGTCCAAAAACATCCAAGGCAAAATGTCAAGTGGGAGGATGAAAGCAACAGTAGGCAGGTGTCTGCTCAGATAATGGCAGGAAGCTTGGCCCTTGTGATGTATTGGGCCGTACACACTACCCTCTGTAGAGCCTTATGGTCAGACACCAAGCTGTTGCCATACCAGGCAGAGATATGTACCACCTTGCTGTCCATGATGTTTGAATTTTTTGAGATGGATTTCACGAAGTACATTTTTGAGCTCCTTATTAAGTATTTGTTTAATCCTCTTGAAACCACAAAGGAATGTTCCTGAGTACAATATGTGAGCATCCCCCATTCCTGGACTTGGTGGTCCTCCAGGAGATAATAGGTAAATGCAGGTGTTCAATGCAGGTATTCAATGCAGGAATTCAAAAGAAAACATTCCTTGTTGATGGCAAAAATGTCTTACCTGGTTTCCACATTCAGGTTCAAAGTGACTAGATTAAAATTATCAGTAATTGATTAGCTACGCAAAAGCAGAAGGTTATTCAAGAATAATTCACATTAATAAACACTTAAAACTAAAACTATTGCAGAGCAATCAACCTAGGCTGCCATAAGAGCACCATACGAGTCAATATTCACCTCATAATAAGGAATTTCCCTCGACCACGCCAACAAATTGGGCAAAATACTTTCCATTTTCGCCCATTCAACATAGCCTAGATTTACATTGTATTTGCTTCTAAACCAAAAAATAAATGTTCGGCTTCTCGTTGGCTTACAATGTTGTTACTATTGTTGTTTGAACATTCACTAAGATTATATTTTATTGTGATAGTTCCAAAGTACACATTTTGGATGGAGCAGTTGTTGGCTAGAATGCTAACACTCATTGACATTGGCTGTAGCAAAAGCTAGCCAAAGACTGTTTTTACTGGCTGATAATGCATTTAGTAAAATGCATTGGATTTGCGACGATGACACAAATATACAGTTGTGAATATAACTAATGTTCCCTTCATCAGTCACTCAGTATAACAGACTATGGGGAGTCATACTCACCTGAAAAAAACCTCAAATCACACCCAACGGGCAAATGGAGATCGAGCCTGCCCTCGAAAGCCCTGCCTGCATAGCATCGACCAGAGTCAATTAACCACGGCAGCCGAGGGTCAAACTCAAAGAAATCCTGCAGTAACCTGGAAACTGTGTACCCGTGAGCTGTCAAGGCTCAAACCCACAGTAACCCGGATAAATGTAAATGCTCAACCTCCGCACTGCCAAACACCCACTCTCGAATCCAGCAATAACAACACTATGAGCCATACTGGGAGCAATTACATCTGAGAGCTTCAAGATCTTCAGAGACCCATCATGGTCCAAACACACCAACACAGTTGTGAACAGGGCATGACAATGCCGCTCCACCCTCCAGCCTGGCCTCATAGACTAGACGTAACATTGTGAATGCAAATCCAGGACACTCAAAATAGTATGATACAGTATGTTACGGTTGCTATGGTTACATAACTCAAAGGATTACTTAAAAACTTCTTACGGCTCAGATCCCGCTAATGGGATCGATATGACAACTGCCAGTGAAAGTGCAGGGCGCCAAATTCAAAGCAACAGAAATCCCATAATTAAAATTCCTCAAACATACAAGTATTTTACACCATTTTTAAAATACACTTCTTGTTATTAATCCCACCACAGTGTCCGATTTCAAAAAGGCTTCACGGCGAAAGCAAACCAAACGATTATGTTAGGCGAGTGTCTAGTGACAGAAAAACACAGCCATTTTTCCAGCCAAAGAGAGGAGTCACAAAAAGCAGAAATAGAGATAAAGTAATCACTAACCTTTGATGATCTTCATCAGATGACACTTATAGGACTACATGTATGTTTTGTTCGATAAAGTTCATATTTATATAAAGAAATCTCAGTATACATTGACGCATTATGTTCAATAGTTCTAAAACATCCGGTGATTTTGCAGAGAGCCACATCAATTTACAGAAATACTCATAATAAACATTGATAAAAGATACTATTATGCATGGAATTATAGATACACTTCTCCTTAATGCTTTGTCAGATTTTGAAAAAGCACACCATGCAATAATCTGAGTACAGCGCTTAGAGACCAAAACAACCCAAACAGATATCCGCCATGTTGTGCAGTCAACAGAAGTCAGAAATAGCATTATAAATATTCACTTACATTTGATGATCTTCATCAGAATGCACCCCCAGGAATTCCAGTTCCACAATAAATGTTTGTTTTGTTCAATAAAGTCCATAATTTATGTACAAATACCTCCTTTTTGTATGCGCGTTTAGCCCAGTAATCCAAATTCATGACACCCGATCACTAGGTGCAGACGAAAAGTCTGAAACATGTCAAACGATGTATAGAATCAATCATTTTTTATTTATTATTTTTTGATATATTTTTTAACTCTGTTTATTAAGTTTTACACACACACAAACAGACAAGACAAAACAAAGCAATATAAATAATATACTCAACTAGAAAAAAATACTAATAATACATTTTTTTTTAAAAGCTTTAAAGATACCATACTTTAGACAAGTTAAACACACCAGGCAGAAGGCTACAAAGGTTAAAGGGCATTCTATAGTACAGGGACAGAGCAAACACCTCACCATTGTTCCTGTAAACAGTCAAGGGATAGGGGTGGAGAAATGCAACCACTCACAGACAGTCACAGCCACTGACCGACCATCCACTGGACCAAAAATAACAAGTTTAAAATGCTTTAAAATTAAAAATAAAAAAATAATCATTTTATGTAGGCGTGAACAAAATGTAAAAAATAAAAATAACTGAAAGACAAGCTCACACTTCAGTCTCTGTCCAGGCAAGATGAACAAGGCATCCGCAGGTCACAATCAATAAACACATCAACTTTAATGCCCCCCCAGACAAAACACAAAGAAAAGCTCATCCAACCCTTAAGTCACAGGGGGGGGGGGGGGGGGTCAAATACAGACGTATTTTGGTTTTAATAGGAGTGCCATCAGAGAATGGACTGTTTGAAGTGAGAATGGAGCCCAAGTCTCATTAAACAGTTTGGGGTTCCCCCGTGAATTTAATAGAATTTGTTCTAGTTTCAGAGAGCACAACACATCTCTCACCCAATATTTATAAGATGGGGGAGCTGCCATCTTCCAGTTCTGTAGTATTAGCCGTCTAGCTAAAAGAGTTGGATAAGCAACAGTGTCTGACTGGATTCTTGACAGGGGTGTACCTATGGGCAGTACTCCAAAAAGGGCTGTAAGGGGAGATGGATCTATAACAGTGTCATATATATCAGAGAAACATTTAAATATTAATTCCCAGAAACCTGACAGTTTATGACAGCCCCAAAACATATGCAACAGTGTGGCTGGTTACATTTTACATCTGACACAGTTAGGATCAAAATCAGAGAATATTCTTCCAGGTTTGGCCCCCGACCAGTGGATACGGTGAACCACCTTGAATTGAATGAGGCTGTGTCTAATGCTAAACAAGGACGAGTGCACCCTGTGCAGCACAGATTCCCAGGTGTCTTCCCCAAGTTCCTCCAGCAAATCCTTTTCCTATCGAGTCTTTAAAGGCACCAAAGAATGGTTCTGTAAGTCATGAATGATTGCATATACATCAGAAATTGCGCCCCTAGGAAGCTTGTTCAGCTCCAAGATGCTCTCTATAGCTGTATTCGCAGGCCTACGGGGAAATTCAGGTGTGTTAGCTCTGACAAAGTTCCTAGTCTGGAGATAGAGGGAAAAGTGGGATTGGGGGAGGTTGAACTTTTCCTGGAGCTGAGCAAAAGAGGCAAATGTATCATCAAAAAATAATTGGGCTAGTGAGGAGAGGCCTATTGAGTGCCAGACGCCAAAAGCCCCATCATTCAAAGATGGAGGAAATAAAATGTTCTGATTGATTGGCCTGATAGAGAAAAGCCTCGGAGGCTAAAAGCTAAACGGAACTGATTCCAAATTTTAAGGGACTGCTTTACAATTGGGTTGACACCCCTTTTGCCTAGGGACACTGGGAGAGATGAGCACAACACAGAGGAAAGTGCAGCAGGTTTACACGATTCAGACTCCATCTGGACCCAGAGTGGTCTAGAGCCAGTAGGATCGGTCTGCAGCCAATACAGAAGTGCTCTGACATTTGCAGCCCAATAGTATATCTGAAAATTTGGTAGAGCTAAACCCCCCAATGACTTAGGCTTCTGTAAATGTTTTCTACCAATCCGTGGTACCTTTCCATCCCAAATAAAATGCATGAATGTTTGATCCAGTGAAATAAAAAAAGATTTTGAAATAAATTCAAAAATTTGGGCAACACTCATTTTAATGACATTAATCCTTCCGATAAGAGAAAGAGTCAGAAATAACAATACTCTCGTAAGTACACTGCCGAACGTTAGGCAGAAGTTTTTGGTCCAAAAAGAAGTAATCAATCCGGGAGTATGTTTGATGAACATGAGAATAAAAGGAATACTGTCTATCTGTAGGATGTAGGAAACGCCAGGCCTCAAACATAGCATATATCTGAAGAAAGGATTGAATAAGTAGGGCACATTTAGATGGGCCTGTAGTTGTTCGCGAGGACTTGTCAAGAACTGGGGACATTTTACAGTTGAAATCCCCCCCTAAAATGAAGTAATGAGAATTTTTGGGGGGTATAGCAGACAAAATGGAAGAATTGAAGCTTGTGTCATCCCAATTGGGAGCATAAACACTAGCCAAAACGAGGGGTAGAAAACAGTTTACCGGTTACTATGACGTATCGTCCCTTAGGATCAACAAGAACCTCAGAAGCTCCAAAGGGAGTAGCTTTATCAACCAAAATGGCAGCACCTCTTGATTTACTATGAACGTTAGAGTGGAACACTTGACCAACCCAGTCCTTACGCATCCTAAAATGCTCACCAGTCCTCAAGTGATTCTCTTGTAGAAATGCAACATTTGCATTCAAACCCTTTAAGTGTGTCAACACCCTTTTACGCTTCAAAACCCACAGTCCGGCTCTTTAAAGTCGCGTTTTGTTAGTGGTTCAAACAGCAAAAAGAGAGATTTTTAATTTAAAAAAATAAAGGTGAATCCCTTGTGTAAACGAAATTACAAAAGGTACCACTTGTAGATGTGTATAATTATATTCCCAGTCTTATAACAGGCATTGAAAGAGAAAATAAATAAAATGTTTCAAGGCTCTCAGCCAAAAACCTAATTTGAAGTAAGGAAATCGTAATAAGACAATCAATAATAATAATAATAATAGTTGTCTAGTTGACGCTGAGACTGCTTACAACTAAAACCAAAAAACTACGTGTTGAACGTTTGCTGGGCATAAATGACGCTCAAAACTTTTACAATTTAAGTGAGACCCCAAAAAACGTGTAGCCTCGGGAAGTATTTACTGTTTACTGGGTCAATGCAAATGGATGCAGTAAACAAATTACCAAAAATGTTTTGAGTCACTGAGACACTATGTAAACAAACTGAATAGGTGAGCAAGACAGCCTAGAAACACAGGAGTTAAGTAAAACCTTAATATAATGAAATTAATGACTGAATTCTTGTAAGGCAAGCACACTAGATGATCAAAACATTAGATCACATCAAATAAGCCTGAATGGGTTTGCCAACTATACAAGACTAGCCTGTTATAACTAAACATAATTGTACCACAGGTGGGTTACTTACTATCCACAGTTTGCACGGAACAGTTGCTGAACTGGAAGCTAGTTCAAGACTTCTTGATGTGACGTTGAATGTGAGCCATAGCCTCATCCGGAGCCTCATATGTGTAGTCTTTACCATCATGAGATCGCAGTCCATACTTTACACCTGAATGGTCCTCTAGTAGTCGAGAAGCTCTGTCCTTGAAAGCCCAGAGTGGTATTGCGGGCTCGTCGGAGAATCTCCATCTTCTCATGAAAAAAGTGCACTCGAAGAATTATGTCACGGGGCCTCTCCCCATCCCGGGGCTTTGGGCGCAGCGACCGGTGGGCACGATCAATCGGGGGCTTTTCATCTAAGGCAAGAACATCCTTCAGCAGCCCTGAAACGAAATCCGTGGCGTGAGGCATTTCCGCTGACTCTGGGACCATTACAAGTCTCAGGTTATTGCGGCGAGAGAATCCCTCTAAACTCACACAGCTCTCCTTCACCTATTTCAAATCCGCAGCTAGGCGTTTCACGTCAGCCTCCAGGGATGTAGTTAAGTCAGAGACATTGGTAGCGGAGGTCTCCAGTGCTGCCATCGTTGTAGTGTGCGACGCCGTTGTTGCTTTTAGTGATGTCATTGCTGGCACCGTCTCGTTCCGCAGGATGGTTAAATCTGCTTTTAAAGTATCAGAAACCTCCTGTATTCGGGCCTCAATCGTAGCAACCACCTCCGTTTTCATTTCAACTATCTCAGAGCCTAGTAGTTTGATGGCTTCGAGAATGTTCATTTCAGCGCCGCCAGGCCAGGCCGCACCCACGGGTAAAGTGTGAGTCCCCGGGCCCTCAGACTCAGGAGAGGGCGGTGATGAAAGTGGGTCTTGTAGGCCGGGTTTTCTCAAAGTCATGCTTTTGGCCTTATGTTTCGTCGACACGCTGACTTTCGGAAGCAAAGTAGTCTTGGTTTTTACGGAAAGGGATCACCAAACTAATATTTGAAAATAAATGTATAAAATAAACTTCAGAGTGTTTTCTATCCAAATCTACGAATAATATGCATATATTAGCAATTGGGCCTGAGTAGCAGACAGTTTACTCTGGGCACCTTATTCATCCAAGCTACTCAATACTGCCCCCAGCCATAACAAGTTAACCCATAGGAGGTTTGATTATTAACCTTCGTTTTGTGACTGTAATTTGCGCATTTCTCTTTTTTTGCATTTCGGCTGGAGGTTTGACGCAGTTGCGTCCGTTTGTTGTGCTTCTGCCCAATAAAGAGTGCGCCTGATCACAATTATCTGCTCTCCTGCACCTGACTTCAACACCAGTAGTGCATACGCTGACACCCATGGTGTTTCTACTTACGTACTATTGTTTGTACAGATTAATGTGGTACCTTCAGGCATTTTGAAATTGCTCCCAAGGATCAACCAGACTTGTGGAGGTCTACAATTTTTATTCTAAGATCTTGGCTGATTTCTTTCGATTTTCCCATGATGTCAAGCAAAGATGCACTGAGTTTGAAGGTAGGCTTGAAATACATCCACAGGTACACCTCCAATTGGCTCACATGATGTCAATTAGCCTATCAGAAGCTTCTAAATCCATCATTTTCTGGAATTTGATAAGCTGTTTAAAGGCACAGTCAATTTAGTGCATGTTTAACTTCTGACCACTGGAATTGTGATACAGTGAATTATAAATGAAATAATCTGTCTGTAAAAAATTGTTGGAAAAATGACTGGTGTCATGCACAAAGTAGATGTCCTAACCGACTTGACAAAACTATAGTTTGTGAACAAGACATTTGTGGAGTGGTTGAAAAACTAGTTTTAATGACTCCAACCTAAGTGTATGTAATCTTCAACTGTAAAGGAAAGACAACATCAAAAAATACTTTTTACACAATATTCCTATATAAATATATTTATATATTTCTGAAACCCTTTGAATTTTTCCACATTTTGTTACGTTACAGCCTTATTCTAAAAATATTTAAATAAAAATCCTCTTCAATCTACACACAATTACCCTATAATGACAAAGCGAAAACAGGTTTTATACATTTTTGCAAATGTATTAAAATAAAAAATGTAAATACCTTATTTTCATAAGTATTCATACCCTTTGTGATGACACTCACAATTGAGCTCCGGTGCATCCTGTTTCCATTGATCATCCTTAAGGTGTTTCTACAACTTGATTGGATTCCACCTGTGGTAAATTTCATTGATTGAACAAGATTTTGAAAGGTACACACCTGTCTATTTAAGGTCCCACAATTGACAGCGCATGTCAGAGACAAATTCAAGCCATGAGGTTGAAGGAACTCTATGTAGAGCTCTGAGACAGGATTGTGTTGAGGCACAGATGTGGGGAAGGGTACCAAAACATTTCTGCAGCTTTGAAGATCACTAATGAAAACAGTGGCCTCCATCAATCTTAAATGGAAAAAGTTTGGAACCCCAAGACAATTCCTAAAGCTGGCCGCCCGGCCAAACTGAGAAATTGAGGGAGAAGAGCCTTGGTCAGGGAGGTGACCAAGAACCCAAAGGTCACTCTGATAAAGATCCAGAGTTGCTCTGTGGAGATGGGAGAAGCTTACAGAAGGACAACCCTTTCTGCAGTACCCCAGCAATCAGGCCATTTTCGTAGAGTGGCCAGATGGAAGCCACTCCTCAGTAAAAGGCACATGACAGCCCGATTGGAGTTTGCCTAAAGGGACCTAAAGGACTTTCAGACAATGAGAAACAAGATTCTCTGGTCTGATCAAACCAAGATTGAACTCCTTGGCCTGAATGCTAAGCGTCAGGTCTGGAGGAAACCTGGCACCATCCCTGCGGTGAAGCATGGTGGTGGCAGCATCATGCTGTGGCGATGTTTTTCAGTGGCAGGGACAAGGAGACTAGTCAGGATCGAGGGAAAAATGAGAGATCCTTGATGAAAACCTGAGTGCTCAGGACCTCAGACTGGGGTCGAAGGTTTATCTTCCAACAGGACAACGACCCTAAGCACACAGTCAACACAACGAATGAGTGGCTTCGGGACAAGTCTCTGAATATCCTTGAGTGGCACAGCCAGAGCCTGGACTTAAACCTGAAAAAAGCTGTGTAGCGATGCTCCACATACAATCTGACAGAGAATGTGAGAAACTTCCCAAATACAGGTGTGCCAAGCTTGCGTCATACCCAAGACGACTCGAGGCTCTAATCGCTGCCAAATGTGCTTAAACAAAGTACTGAGTAAATGGTCTGAATAATTCTGTAAATGTGATATATATATTTTTTCTGTTTTACTTTGTAATTATGGGTTATCATGCATGTTGTTTATGTTAGTTCTGTCTGTGCAGTTAAGGTCAAGGCGTGCTGTCTTGTTTTGAGCAAGCTGCAGCTTTGCTAGGTCTTTCTTTGCTGCACCTGACTATATTACTGGACAGTGATTAAGATAAAAGTGTGTGTGTAACGTGTATATGTGTTTGTGTTGTGTCGGTATGCATGTGTGTGTGTGGGTATGTAGTGTATGTGAATGTGTGTGGGTTTTGTGTGGGAGTGTCAATGTAGGTTGTGTGAGTGTGGGCTATAATGATGTGTATATATAGTCCAGTGCGTGTGCATAGGGTCAGCTTACCCTCCTGAAATCCTATGATGGTGGGTGAAACTGCAGATCTTAGAACAGCATTTATGGGCAATTTTATTCCACTCGGTCTGATAGTATGGCCAGTCCAGTAGATGGCGCTTGAGTATTCATTTTGAAAGTTTTGTTTTGAAACCCAAGATGCTCTTGTGTTAAGAGTGCCCAAGAGGCAGCTTTACACACTCCCACACAAATTCCCCCTTTACAATAATACGTGTTTTGTGATATTTATTCTGGGACAATTACATGCCTTTATAAAGACTGACTGATTGGTTAATTGAATACCTATACTGTGCTGTGAAAAAGTTTTTAGGATGGCCCAACCTCTTTCCGTCTTGGGTGTGTAGCCTATATTGGGCCTGACCCCAACCTGAACCCAAGGTTATCATGATAAACTTATGGAATTTCCATAATTATCGTTGGGGTTCATGAACTGTTTCACAGCACTGCATGGGTTTACAAGACAATTCAGTACTTTCAGTAAGTATTCCCAGCATTCCATTTTTTTTGTCTATACTGTAGAACAGTTGTCTTCTAATCCAACCAATCAAAATGTAGTCTACTGCTTGGAATTGTGAATTCGCTGCATACTCGAAAGGAGTTAAATTCTCGGTTAATGCTGAAACAAAAGAAGGAGTCAACACTCAAGGACGCGATCAAGTGACTTCATGTAAATGTCAAACAAGAGACATTCATTATTCAGTGAGGGTTAATTGCATCGCGACAAAGAGCGCTATTTCATAGCAATGACTCAAAGGTTACACTGTGACAACTAGCAATTTATGTGGAGCATTCTGATTCATTTAAATAACTAGCACAGATATATAAAGTTAATTTCAAACATTTGATATTTTAGACATTTAGCATATGCTCTTATCCAGAGCAATGTACAGTTAGTGCATTACACTAAAGTATGACAATCTCATATCATATAAAATCAAATTGTATTGGTGACATACACATGGTTAACAGATGTTAATGCGAGTGTAGTGAAATGGTTGTGCTACTAGTTCTGACAGTGCAGTAATATCTAACAAATTCACAAAGACTACCTTATACACAAATGTAAAAGGATGGATAACAATATGTACATATAACTATTTGGATGAGCTATCGCCCGTGCAGTTTTGGCAAGATGCAGGAGATAGTATTGAATACAGTATATACTTATGAGATTAGTAATGTAGGATATGTAGACATTATTAAAGTGGTGTTACTTAAAGTGACTAGTGATACATTTATAAAATCAATTTATGAAAGTGGCCAGAAATTTGAGTCTGTATGTTGGCAGCAGGCACTCTATGTTAGTGATGGCCATGAGATAGAAGCTGTTTTTCTGTCTCTCGGTCCCAGCTTTGATGCACCTGTACTGACCTCGTCTTCTGGATGATAGCGGGGTGAATAGGCAGTGGCTCAGATGGTTGTTGTCCTTGATGATCTTTTTGGCCTTCCTGTGACATTGGGTGCTGTAGGTGTCCTGGAGGGCAGGTAGTTTGCCCCCGGTGATGCGTTGTGCAGACCACACTACCCTCTGGAGAGCCTTGCGGTTGTGGGCGGAGCAGTTGCTGTACAAGGCGGTGATACAGCCCGACAGAGTGCTCTCGATTGTGCATCTGTAAAAGTTTGTCAGGGTTTTAGGTGATAATCCAAATTTCTTCAACCTCCTGAGGTTGAAGAGGCGCTGTTGCGCTTTCTTCACCACGCTGTCTGTGTGGGTGGACCATTTCAGTTTGTCCGTGATGTGTACACCGAGGAACTTAAAACTTTCCACCTTCTCCACTACTGTCCCATCATAGTAAGCAGAAACTTTCTCCAATAAAGCAGCTATTACCTAAAGCAGTGCTAATGAGAAAAGACAAGTACAAGTGTTAAAGGCAGAAGTGTAGTGGGGTAATAGTTATCATATACTGTATGCATACTATATACACTTCGCATGTGACTCGTAATAAGACTAAGCAATAGCCCATTAAATGAATTATCTGACTCCATAAGTTAAATACCCAGGTAGCTCAAACCTCATCTGGCCTGATTCTGGCATGCCAAATCTAAAACTGCTGGCCCGGGTCTGGCCTGAGTCCAAAACAAATGACAGTGCAGACTAGGCACGAGTCATTTGGGCCAGATCTGGCAGCCTGAACTGAGCCAAAGCTGCCATTTTAACGCCAGAATTAGCCCAGCAATGGCCCAAATCCACTCAATTCTACACCCCCCTCTCCCCCACTGAAAAAAAATATTTACATTAAATGTAGGAAGTAATATTGCAACTATGAACAACATAAAAAATATATGACATTTTGTCATTTTAAAACTTTTATTTTTATTTTATTTAGATGCAATTGACTTTGTGTGGGTGTCATCCCTCAACAGGCACTATGTATGTACCCATGGATGTGTCCAAATAAATGTCACTAGAAAACAGCTTAAACAAATGCAAATGCAGCTTCTTTGATGTTATTCTATCTGCAGAGTTGACATGACTGTGGAGCCATAGTTGGCTAGCTAGCAAGCAAGAGATAAGAACATTGCCAGCCTGCATAGCAATCAAACAAATAGAATGAACAACAAGTCCGCTTCTCTAGCCACCTAACCGAACTAACAACCAGGTTTAGTGGAAGGATGAAATTGTATGAGTTTACTTATCAAAATGTAAATCTCAATAAAAATATGTAATTTTGACCAGTTAATGTGTGCTTGTGTTCTTTGGTAACCATCGTATAAATGAGATAAACACCTCCGCTGTGTACATTATCTGGAACTAATAACCTCGGGGATTACCAAGCCATCCATTATTTCCAGATAATGTACAAAACGTTATCCCTTACATGTACAGTTGAAGTTGGAAGTTTACATACACTTAGGTTGGAGTCATTAAAACTCGTTTTTCAACCACTCCACAAATTTCTTGTAAACAAACTATAGTTTTGTCAAGTCGGTTAGGACATTTACTTTATGTGTGACAATACATTTTTCCAGCAATTGTTTACAGATGGATTAATTCACTTACAATTCACTGTATCACAATTCCAGTGGTTCAGAAGTTTACATACAGTGCCTTGTGAAAGTATTCGGCCCCCTTGAACTTTGCGACCTTTTGCCACATTTCAGGCTTCAAACATAAAGATATAAAACTGTATTTTTTTGTGAAGAATCAACAACAAGTGGGACACAATCATGAAGTGGAACGACATTTATTGGATATTTCAAACTTTTTAAACCTCTAGCGATGAGCAATCCCGTATCCGGGAGCGTAATCATAGCCTCAAGTGCATTACCATAATGCAACTTTTCCTATTCATGAAAATCGCAAATGAAATGAAATAAATATATTCAAACACAAGCTTAGCCTTTTGTTAACAAGACTGTCATCTCAGATTTTCAAAATATGCGTTACAGCCAACTCTAGACAAGCATTTGTGTAAGTTTATCATGGCATAATGCTATGCTAGCTCTGCTTGCAGCAGGCAACATTTTCACGAAAATAAGAAAAGCAACCAAATTAAATAATTTACCTTTGAAGAACTTCAGATGCTTTCACTCAGCAGACTCCCAGTTAGATAGCAAATGTTCCTTTTTTCCAAAAATATTATTCTTGTAGGCGAAATAACTCCCGTTTGTTCATCATGCTTGGCTCAGAAATCGACCGGAAAATGCTACCATTACAACGCCAAACTTTTTTCAAAATTAACTCCATAATATCGACAGAAACACGGCAAACGTTGTTTAGGATCCATCCTCAAGGTATTTTTAACATATGTATTCGATAATATATATATCCGTTGAGGCAGTTGGTTTCTCATAAGAAACGATTGGAAAAATGGCTACCTCAGTATTTTACGCAAGATTTTCTCCGGAGACACCATGCGACCACTCGCCCTACATGGTCTCTTACAGCCATTCTCTAATGGAAATGCCTAAAAAGACGTCACAATGCTGTAGACACCTTGTGGAAAACGTAAGCTGACTCATAGCTCCTTCACAGCCAAATAAGGAGTAATTGGCATGAGGCGGTTTAAAAAAATGCGGCACTTCCTGATTGGATTTTTATCTGGGTTTCGCCTGTAACATCAGTTCTGTGGCACTCACAGACAATGTCTTTGCAGATTTGGAAACGTCAGAGTGTTTTCTTTCCAAAGCTGTCAATTATATGCATAGTCGAGCATCTTTTCGTCACAAAATATCTTGTTTAAAACGGGAACGTTTTTCATCCAAAAATTAAAAGAGCGCCCCCTATATCCAACCAGTTAATGTCCTTAATTAGTATAAAGGAGGTAATATTACATACTTGTTGAGCAAAATCAAAGCTGTAATGCATCCTGATGTCTTTGCTTGCTGGTTCAGTAGGGCCCTCAGAGACAACTGCAGGTCTGCAGGTGTTGTTGCAATCAGCAACCATCTTCTGGTAGGCAAACCGCTCACTCTGAACAAGCAGGAGATGCTGCTCTTGCTTCTTCAGCTTGGCTGACTTAACAGCTTCTGAAGACCTGATAGTTGTTCCACTGGCACTACCAGCACTGGTCTTTTCTTTGGCTTAGTGCTTGAGATGTGGGGAAGCAATTTTCTCCACAGATTCCTGAAGGAAAACAGCCCGACTACACGTTCCTCTGGAAATTATAGAAAAAATGTGAGATCAATAAAAGCAGTGCAAATCATGTTGGAGGTCAATTAAATAATCAAAATGTGTTTATGCTTTACATACTAAGTGTTGTCATCGATTCCTTGTAGAGACGTCACACTGCTGCTTTTGTCACATGGCAGGGCTGCAGCTTTCCACCAAGGTGTTTGTGTCCTGTGTGGTGTCCAGGTAAAACTATTGCATTATCCTCTGCATAGTTGTTGATGAAGTTCACCACTCGCAGCAAGTCGTCATGCTTCAACTGTAACCTGTGCTTGCTTGGGCCAGCTCTTTTTTGATGGGAGGCATTATACCATTCTCCTTGTATGACTGGTGGAGAAGAGTCAGGCGTGTTCTACTGATGCTGAAAGAAACATTCCAGATACTAACGTTACACACACTTCATACATGTAAGTTAATGATAGCTAGCAAGCCAGCCATCTAACCTCCACTAACGTTAGCTAGCTAACAGCAAGCTTTAACTTGTTTTTTTTGTTTAGACATGTAGTGCTAACGTTAGCTAGCTAAAAAATGAACACAAATCCCAATCCATAGAGTAACATTAGCAAGCCAGCCTTTGAACTCCAGCTGTCTGTCTAGCTAACAGCAAGCTTTAACTAGCAATACAAACCGCTTGTCATAGCTAGCTAAAGTTAACCAAATATATTAGGTTCAATATTAGATTGTTACCCGAATACATGGATGAAAGCTTCATGGCAGACTGCAACCCTTTTTATTAAATAAGACGTCCTGTGTCTTATTGCTTCTACCAGACATTCCACTGTTTTCAAAACTCGGTCAACTTCTTCAGTGACAACAACACTGTTGATTGTCACAATTTCTTCTCCATCACTGTCATCAGAAGACTCTACAATGTCTTCTTCAATTAAAATGTTTTTCAGAGTGAGAGAGTCAGCATGGCATGATCGTCCTCCAGAAAGTAGTCCATCACAACTTTTTCCTATTGACCTTTGTCGATAGCGGCTGATAAATTCAGGGCAGCAAAGTTATTGAGAGTAGTACCAACATATTTCATGGCTAAGGTTATATCTTTAAAAACAACTGCAGTAAAAATGATTATTTACACATTACGAGCAGCTCATTTTATAGACAAAAATATACTACACTGCAGACCAATCCAAACTCATCTCTCGGCATGTCCTGCCCCCTCATTATCTGGGGCGGCAGGGTAGCCTAGTGGTTAGAGCGTTGAACTAGGAACCGGAAGGTTGCAAGTTCAAACCCCGAGCTGACAAGGTACAGACAAGGTTCTGCCCCTGAACAGGCAGTTAACCTACTGTTCCTAGGCCGTCATTGAAAATAAGAATTTGTTCTTAACTTACTTGCCTAGTTAAATAAAGGCTAAATAAATCAATCATGGCTAGACAGGAATGTTGCTGTCTTTCCAACTAGTCTTGTAATTTAACAATTTTATTCATACAGATGACATAAGTTTAATATTAAGGCACATTTAAGTTCACATGTTCGAGAAAACATTTCCACCCAAAATATTTTTTTTACGATAAAAAGGCTCAACAGCAACATATGCCTAGTTTCCTGAATCGGGAAATACGTTACAGCCCTTTTCTAAAATTGATTAAATAAATGTTTTTCCCGCAAGCTTACCATAAATACCTTATTTACATAAGTATTCAGACCCTTTGCTATGAGACTCGAAATTGACCTCAGGTGCATCCGGTTTCCATTGATCATCCTTGAAATTATTCAAAAACTTAATTGGAGTCCACCTGTGGTAAATTCAATTGATTGGACATTATTTGGAAAGGCAAACACCTCTCAATACAGTTGTCAGTGCATGTCAGATCAAAAACCAACCATGAGATTGAAGAAATTGTCCATAGAGCCAAACTGAGCAATCGAGGGAGAAGGGCTTTGGTCAGGGAGGTCACTCTGACCGAGCTCTAGAGTTCCTCTGTGGAGAATGTAGAAGCTTCCAGAAGGATAACCATCTCTGCAGTACTCCACCAATAAGGCCTTTATGGTAGAGTGGCCAGACGGAAGTCACTACTCTTTAAAAGGCACATGACATTCCACTTGGAGGTTGCCAAAATGCACCTAAAGACTCTCAGACCATCAGAAACAATATTCTCTGGTTTGATGAAACCAAGATTGAAATCTTTGGCTTGAATGCAAAGCATCACGTCTTGAGGAAACCTGGCACCATCCCTGCAGTGAAGCATGGTGGTGGCAGCATCATGCTGTGGGGATGTTTTTCAGCGGCATGGACTGGATGACTAGTCAGCATCGAGGCGAAGATGAACGGAGCAAAGTAAAGAAAGATCCTTGATGATAACCTACTCCAGAGCTCTCAGGGCCTCAGACTGGGGCAAAGGTTCACCTTCCAACAGGACAATGACCCTAAGCACGCAACTAAGACAGTGGCTTCGGGACAAATCTCTGAATATCCTTGAGTGGCCAAGCCAGAACCCGGACTGGAACCTGATCGAACATCTCTGGAGAGAGCTGAAAATAATGCTCCCCATCCAACCTGACAGAGCTCGAGAGGATCTGCAGAGAGGAATAGGAGAGAAACCCCCAAATACAGACGTGCCAAGCTTGTAGGGTCTTACCCAAGAAGACTCTAGGCTGTAATCGCTGCCGAAGGTAATTCAACAAAGTGCTGAGGAAAGGGTGTCGTGGAATTATTGTAATCAAAAATAGAGACTTAAGTTCCTTCAAAGCAAGTAAACTTTATTATTTAATTACTGCAGTAATGGAGCTTGTCAGCGAGCCCCACATAGGTGATTTGTTGAGCCCAACCGTTAGGACTAAGCCACAGCATTTTATAACATAGTCCATCTTCTTATCACCAATCCATCGTGAATGGGGCACACATTGATACCAGTCTTTATATGGTAACATGAATAGGGATATTTCAATATTTCAAGTTAGAACCCAACTCACTGGTCCAGAGTCCAATGGTGGTGAGCTTTACACCACTCCAGCTGACGCTTGGCATTGCACGTGATGATCTTAGGCTCCTCGGGAATGGAAATCCTATTCATGAAGCTCCCGACGAACAGTTATTGTGCTGAAGTTGCTTCCAGAGGCAGTTTGAAACTCTGTAGTTAGTGTTGCAATTTTAAAGCGCTCTGCGCTCCAGCACTCGGTGTTCCAGTTTTGCTAGCTTGTATTGCCACCACTTCGTGACGGAGCCGTTGTTGCTACTAGACACTTCTATTTCACAATAACAACACTTACAGTTGACCGGGTAGCTTTAGCAGAGCTAGTCAGTTGACAAACTGACTTATTGGCAATCTACTGAGTGAGAAAGGAGAGTGCAGGAAGTTTACATTCTGTCAGAACATGTTATTGTCAAATTTCATGTATCCTATGGAGAGAGGCAAAGAGGAACAGTCTGGCTTCAGCCACTGATAAGGTTGTATAGCCGTGGATTAGGGAGGAGTGAGGAATGTGGGTAGAGGTCTGGTCAGATGAAGTGAGAAGGAACAGTCCTATGACATACACATATAGGAGGCAGGGCTATGACTACACCAAAGAGAGGAACCACTTAACATTTTCCACATATTTTTTTATTTTTATCGAAGAATACACACCAATACAGCACTATGTGTACATTGAGGGTTTCTGTAAGCAGAGTTCTGAGGTGTTTTGACTGCAAGTAAATATATATGGAGGGTCATACCTAGTTACAGTATAACCATTTGTAACCATAGTCGAGTACATAAGGTGCTCTATCTCTGTAGGTGATCTGTTTCCTGATCAAAATCACTGATACAGGTCACTCTCCACCCTTTGGTGGTATGGATAACTTGTTATCTCCAGAGAAACCAGGATTTAAACATTGTTTTTAGATTTGACATAGAACAACTACTTTTGGAGAATACACTAATACAGCTCTCTGTGTAGATTCAGAACGTCTCTAAGTGCTGTATTGGAGTTCTATCAAGTATTTATACCATTGACAGACTTTGTTAACCAGATTTACAGGTTCCCCTCCGCCCTCTGGTGGTATGGATAACTTATTACTGTATCTCCAGAAAATCCAAGATTAAAAAATGCTAGTGCTTTGGTGTCACCTATTCTGCATATTCTACTGTAATAGGACCTTTGTTTGAAATTCCATATTGAAAAAAGAAAAGAAACACTAGACAATGACTTAGACACATTGATACATTTATTGACAAAGTCATGAAGAATTGAATAATGATCCAAGTCGGTAGTATGAGGGTTGAAGCTATTTTCCCAAAATTCTACACATGGGACGGAGAGAGATTTGTTGCCATATGAAAGGTAATTTAAAAAAAATCTAAGCATTTTGCATTTCTTATGTGTGTTCATATGACACATGAGTGACTCAACAATATCAAAGTGTGCCCCATGGGGTCGAGGCCTACAAAATTTAGATAGGTTAGCCTAACTTATCTAGTTAGTTGAGGGCTAGTTGATCAACTGGAAATGTATGACAGGTCTGTTAGTGAATGACATAACAACAGGGAAACTACCCACACACTACCAAATTTCAATATATTGAGTTGCACCCAGTTTTGCAATCAAAACAGTCTCAATTGTTCGGGGCATAGATTCTATAAGGTGCCGAAAGCATTCTACAGGGATGCTGGACCATGATGACTGCAATGCTTCCCACAGTTGTGTCAAGAGATACATGAGAGTGAACTTTCTAGAGTTTTCCACTTTAGTTAACACTATCAATGTTTCACAATATTAGCCACTTTCAATGTAACATACCGAAACAAAACAAACTATGCAAGACTTTGTATGCTAAAACTAACTATGCAATTTTTTTTCTTGAAACCAACAACTCAGTTCCATACTCTACACAGACCAGTATGCCATAACCAATCAGAGGTGCAGTGTGCCTAAATGCAAATTGGAATTGCCATTCACTTTGAAACGGACTGTGTCTACATGAATTTTTTTAGCTATTTATCTAGGCAAGTCAGCTAAGACAAATTCTTATTTACAATGACAGACTAGGAACAGTGGGTTAACTGCCTTGGTCAGAGGCAGAATTACAGATTTTTTTTACCTTGTCAGCTCTGGGATTCGATCTAGCAACCTTTCAGTTACTGGCCCAAAGCTGTAACCACTAGGCTACTTGCCAGCCAGTTGCAAGGAGATGCACTTGTTTTCAGTTCAAAGCGAAAGCTGCATGTGCACATTTGTTAATATTCCTCGCTTGTTAGTGAGTTATTAGCCCAGTTATATTAGCCCAACAATGGGTGGGGAGTTGTTTCTTCCTACAAGAGCAAAACATTTGTGCATTTCTATCCTTCTCTGAAAAGCGAGTAAGGTTAAAGAACAGTGTTGTAGATTCAGACAGTCTTGAATATGATAAGAATCCAGTAGCATAACTTGTCTGATTCTCTGTAATAATGGTATGGGAATAATAATTAATTTTATTTTTAGAAAGTGGTTACTTGCATCAAACACAACATTTTCAGTTACCTCCTTGTCTGAAGGACAAGTGGATAAACAGGTTAATGTCAAGCCCAGCGTTTTCAAAAGTCTCATGGAATGTAGGCCTATATTGAACACCACTCGTTTGCTGCTACTGTAGGCTGAATATCATTTTTTTGGCACTGAGTAAATTGGAGGCATTTTATTCCATTGTTTTTGATGGTAGGCCACTCTGGTAGGCCTACATTATGATCAAATAGCCACAGTAGGCTACTTGGCCATTGTTAAAACCAACTTAAAGTGGGTACAGCCTCAGTGTTCACAGTAAGTTGCACAGAATTTTGACAACATTCATGTTTGCTCTCAGAATACCTTAAATTTGCTCAGTGGTGAATTTTTTGGGGAGGAAACATTGGCTGGATGTCCGTTGGGTGGTGGACTATTCTTGATAGACATGGTTCTTGACACTCAAATTGGTGCGCCTGGCAAAGACACTGAAATATTTTGTCTTGCCCATTCACCCACCCGCACACATACACAATCCATGTCTCAAGGCTTAAACATCCTTCTTTAATCTGTCTCCTCGCCTTAATCTACACTGATTGAAGTGGATTTAACAGGTGACATCAATAAGGTATCATAGCTTTCACCTGGATTCACCCGGAAAGAGTTGTTGGTAGTATGAGGGTTACAAAACTTTCTCTCCACCAACAAGAGGAGATGTGAAAAGTGTGGTGATGCCTGGGTTGCAAAGTGGGGGATTGTTATTACGCTGATCAATCAATCTGGACCTTTACCACCTAGGAAATGTGTGTAATTGGACCTTCTCAAATAATAGTAGTGCCCCTGCTCCAGCCTATAAGCAATATAGATGTTCAATCACAGTAGTTCAGAGTTTGCATCCAAAATGGCACCCTATTCTCTATGTAGTGCACTAGTTTTAACCATAAGGTTAAACCATAAGGCTTGGGTAAAAAATAGTGCACCAAATAGCGAATAGGGTGCCATTTTAACACAGCCAATGTGTACTTGCTGTTTTAGACTTTGCAATGTATGACAGTGTACGTGTGCATGCGTTTGTTGTTGTTTTTATGTGTGTTGTTGAGTGTATGTGTTTCAATGCATGTATGTGCGTCTGTTTTTTTACACCAGTTGGTGTGTTACACTGTGTGTTTGTTCTCATGTTTCTGCCGCTGTTTATTCCAGTGTCACAGTGTGTGTTCTGGGGGCGATGCTCTTCTCCCACAGCGGCTGGGATTGGAGCTCCAAATCAGGCCAGTGTGTGCAGCACTACATCCCTGAATGGGAGCCAATGGCAGGGCCCCAGAGAGAGGGGAAGGTAGACAAGCCTGCTTCCACAGATAAACAACACAATACATTACTGTAGAGTTGAGCATGTGTGTTTACCACTGAGATTTAACTGAATCTTCACCTCAAGACATGCCCTGATCAGATGACTTTATCTGTGATTGCCTCGGTTATGGGCAGAAATTAGATTTTTTATTTAGTAATTTATTTATTTTACCTTTATTTAGCTAGGCAAGTCAGTTAAGAACAAATTCTTATTTTCAATGACAGCCTAGGAACAGTGTGTTGTTCAGGGCAGAACGACAGATTTGTACCTTGTCAGCTCGGGGGTTTGAACTTGCAACCTTCCGGTTACTAGTCCAACACTAACCACTAGGCTACCCTGCCGCCCGAGGTCATTTTAGCGGTCATCAATGTGGTATCCCTCTCCAGAGTGCTGCAAGTGTGTGGAAGTCATTATTTATTTGTCCATTTGGAGGAATTAGACAGTGGGGGCGTTGTGAGGGAACAAACTGTTGGCCCTCTTTCCTCCGATGCTGCAAGTCCCTTTCATTTCTGCTGATGGAAAATGTCATTGCTTAAAGCCCAGCCTGCATGGCAGAGTTGTAAAATGGAATCCCGTGAAGGTCACTGAATTTGTTATCCTAATCAGGAAGACACAGCTGCCTTTAGTCATCCGCGGGGTAGGCTGGCACAGCCAGTTGTGGAACTACAAATGTTCAATTCACAGACTCTGCTGTTCGGTTATAATGAAAATGAGGCCGGAATGCTGGTGTATTTATTTTTTCACTTGAGCAGAGCTGGGTCGTTTGCCTACGGCATAGTAATATGTCAGCTATTCAGCTAAGACATAGGAATGCGAAAGCTATTGCCTTACCAACCGTATTGGGAGGAAATTTCCCCTTAGTTCCAGAATGCTGTTGAATGGCAGGAAATAGACATTTGGGGAAAATTACCCTCTCTTAATATTTGGGGTGCAGGTAATACGTGAATACCCATCCCGGAAGAGCAAATTGTCCTGCTGTCTCGCGAAACAATATTGGAAATTAAATGTTTTAGGTTAGACTTTGGCGCAGTTTAAGTGGAATGAATTCAAGGTGCATTAAAAGTAGTTAAAGTCTACAAGTTTACATTTCAAACTGCCTGCTTTTTTGTGACCTTTTTGTGATAGAACATTTCAAAGAAGGTGGAATCTTCATTTTGAAGGCCATTACACACAAAAAGAACATTTACTTTTATAGTTTAATGATAAGATGAGTGTAGTTGAAAGAGAAGCACTTTTGTACTAACTATTGCTAACACACTGATTTATCGGGAAAGATGTGGACATTTCTACCTCATACAGCAAGAAACATTGCTCTATAGTCCTGAATATAGCAATGGGTAAAAGCTCTTTTTTTTTATTCCTTTATTCCTGAGGATAGTCTTGGTACCCATTACCTTGGCATTTAGATTGATGACAAGTTGCCATTTAAAACACATGTACATGAGCCAACGAAGAAACTGATCATTAAACTGGGCTTCTTCTACAGAAATAGATTGTGCCTTACGCTTGAGTAAGAAAAACACTGTTCAATCGACTTTCCTGTCAGCGTTAAACTATGGTGACAATCTATATGAACACAGCTGCCACTTCTTTAACACCATTGGATGCTGTTTATCATAGCGCTCTTTATTACAGGTGACCGATTTTGCACACATCACTGTGATCTGTCTCAGAAAGTAGGCTGGCCATCTCTGGTAATGGAGAACACAACATTGCCTTCTGTTCATTTACAAAGAACTCATGCAAAAACTACCATATTACCTCAGAAGCACAAAATAGCTTACTTGCCCACAGGAATGGCTAACTCTTGAAATGTATTTTGTCACTACAAATTTAAGTAAAGCAGACTTTAGTTTCTATGCGCCACCATACATGGAACTGTCACCTCTCCTTGTTACGTGTTACACGCAGGGCTGGTTCTCCCCTGTATTCAATGGTATTTCACGAAGGATGTTTAATTGTCAAACATTTGCTTATTTTTGTGACTGTTTCGCGCCTTGCACTTTTTACCTTTGGCTGGAGGCCTCTGCCTAAATAAAGTGTGCGCCTGTTCACAACTCTCTGCTCTCCTGCACCTGACTTCTCCCCCAGTAGCACACAACCTTGACAGGAAATCATTTTAGAATATCCTACAATTGGAAACACTTGTAATTTTTGTGCATTTTAGGGTATTGGTAAATAACCTGTTTATTGACTCATGTACTGTATATATATATACATGCACACATATCCTACATACATACACATACACACAAAGAACAATTAAAAAATAAACATATATATAAAACTTGCAGCAGCACTATCAAGGTTCTTATTAGCTATTTCTAGCCTTCGCTGAGACGACGAGCAAATAATTAGTTTTTTTATTTTACAGCACCTTACACAATGTATCTGCTCATTTCCCCATTCACTCTGTCCAATTTGAAATATAGTTGAGTAGTGGAGTGTTACATTTCTAACTCAAAACTGCAGTACAGTATTTCTTCATCAACATCTTTATGCTTTCGTAAAACAAATTATGAAAAAAAGACAGATGCGGATGTTTATAAACTTAGCAAAAAAATAAATGTCCTCAATGTCAACTGTGTTCATTTTCACCAAACCAATTCAACAACTGAGACATAAACTGAACAGGTTCCACAGACATGTGACTAACAGAAATGGAATAATGTGTTCCTGAACAAAGGGGGGCTCAAAGGCAAAATAAACAGTCAGTATCTGGTGAGGCCACCAGCTGCATTAGGCACTGCAGTGCATCTCCTCCTCGTGGACTGCAACAGATTTGTCAGTTCTTGCTGTGAGATGTTACCCCACTCGTCCACCAAGGCAACTGCAAGGTCCCGGACATTTCTGGGGGGAATGGCCCTAGCCCTCACCCTCCAATCCAACAGGTCCCAGACGTGCTTAATGGGATCCGGGCTCTTCACTGGCCATGGCAGAACACTGACATTCCTGTCTTGCAGGATATCCCACACAGAATAAGCAGTATGGCTGGTGGCATTGTCATGCTGGACGGTCATGTCAGGATGAGCCTGCAGGAAGGGTACCACATAAGGAAGGAGGATGTATTCCCTGTAACGCACAGCGTTGAGATTGCCTGCAATGACAATAAGCTCAGTCCGATGATGCTGTGACACATCGCCCCAGACCATGACAGACCCTCCACCTCCAAATTGATCCCACTCCAGAGTACAGGCCTCAGTGTAACGCTCATTCCTTCGACGATAAACGTGAATCCGGCCATCACCCCTGGTCTGACAACCACGACTCAACAGTGAAGAACACTTTTTGTCAGTCCTGTCTGGTCCAGCGACGGTGGGTTTGTGCCCATAGGCAACGTTGTTACCGGTGACGTCTGGTGAGGATCTGCCTTACAACAGGCCTACAAGTCCTCAGTCCAGCCTCTTTCAGCCTATTGCAGACAGTCTGAGCACTGATGGAGAGATTGTGCATTACTGGTGTAACTCGGGCAGTTGTTGTTGCCATCCTGTACCTGTCCCGAAGGTATGATGTACGGATGTACCGATCCTGTGCAGATGCTGTTACACATGGTCTGCCACTGCGAGGATGATCATCTGTCCATCCTGTCTCCCTGTGCAATGTCTGTATCTCACAGTACGGACATTGCAATGTATTGCCCTGGCCATCTACAGTCCTCATGCCTCCTTGCAGCATGTCTAAGGCACGTTCACACAGATGGGCAGGGACCCTGGCCATCTTTCTTTTGGTGTTTTTCAGTTAGTAGAAAGGCCTCTTTAGTGTCCTAAGTTTTCATAACCGTGACCTTAATTGCCTACCGTCTGTAAGCTGTCAGTGTCGTAACGACCGTTCCACAGGTGCATGTTCATTAATTGTTTATGGTTCATTGAACAAGCATGGGAAACAGTGTTTGAACCATTTGAAAGGAAGATTTGTGAAGTTATTTGGATTTTTACGAATTATCTTTGAAAGACAGGGTCCTGAAAAGGGACGTTTCTTTTTTTGCCGGGTTTATATGGTTATTATATCGGTATTTGCACATAAAGGCCTTTTTACTGGCATTTATTTAACAATTCATTTTACAGACAAAAAAGATCCTACCATATCCAACGATCAAATTCTCTATCGGAATTCAAAACATTTTACCATCACAGCTGTCATTATTTTATTTTTATAGCTATGACTTTTCTCCCGTAAAAATTGTGGATGGTAACATGGTTAGTGACTCCAATTAAAATAATATCATTTTTTACACTCCTGTAAAATTCCCAGTCATATTCTGAACGAGTTTGCCAAAGTGGTGTCACAACTACTTTTGTGCTATTGATGTGGCCGTGGGCTTTTCAATCTCAGAGTTTAATGGTTAAAAGTCAAGAGAATTCCTTGCTAACTGTCGATATACTGCAGTAATCTTAGTTTTTTTAAACATCAAACCATCTTGGATTGTGAATGTCAGAGTCTAGGTGATGTGCGTAAGGCGGAGTAAGGCTCAGGACACAGATGAGTAACAATAGTAACTTTACTCAAGGAGAGCGAAAATCCAGAATCATATAAACGAGACTGACATAAACACGCACGGGTGGAGGAACCTCCCGCACCTCAGACTGCTGGAGCGGACCAGCCACCACCGGCCTGAGGAGAGACACAGAGAACGAGGGGTTAATACGGTAGTCAGGAGGGAGCTGTAACCGATAACAAACCTTGTTCAATCTCCTCAGGACTTTAAATGGCCCCACAAACCGTGGACCCAGCTTCCGACAGGGCAGGCGAAGGGGTAGGTTTCGGGTCGTGAGCCAGACACTGTCGTGGTGGTCGGCGCTCGCCTTCTGCCGCTTGATAGCCCGTTGCAGGCGCACATGGGCAGTGTCCCATGTTTCTTCCGAGCGCCAAAACGTCCACCGCAGATGCTTCAATCTGGCTCTGATGGAACGGTGCCAGGACCGGCTGAAAAACCTAGTACACATTAAAAAGGAGGTAGAGGAGAGGGTTTGGGCCATCTCTACCCAGGGGATGAAAACCGCCCACTCCCCCAGCCAGTCCTGGCAATAGGAACGCAGAAATCTACCCACATCCTGGTTAACTCTCTCCACCTGCCTGTTACTTTCGGGTTGAAAACCTGAGGTGAGGCTGACCGAGACCCCCAGGCGTTCCATAAACACGCTCCAGACCCTAGACATGAACTGGGGACCCCAATCAGAAACTATATCCTCAGGCACCCTGTAGTGCCGGAAGACGTGGGTGAACAGGGCCTCCGCAGTCTGTAGGGCCGTAGGGAGACCCGGGCAAAAGAAGGAGACGGCAGGACTTAGAAAAACGATCCACAACAACCAGGATTGTGGTGTTTCTCTGTGACGGAGGAAGATCCGTCACAAAATCCACCAATAGGTGTGACCACGGCCGTTGTGGAATGGGTACGGGTTGTAATTTCGCTCTGGGCAGGTGTCTAGGTGCCTTGCACTGGGCGCCCACTGAGCCAGAGGAAACATAAACCCTCACGTCCTTAGCTAAAGTGGGCCACGAGTACTTCCTACTAAGACAGCGCACTGTCCGACCGATGCCAGGTTGACCAGAGGAGGGTGACGTGTGAGCCCAACAGATCAAACGATCACGGACATCAGACAGAACGTACAGAAGCCCGAGTGGGCTCTGTACGTAACGCCCGCTCGATGTCCTCGTCCACCTCCCATTCCACTGGGGCCACCAGGCAAGAAGCAGGAAGTATGGGAGTGGGATCTGTGGACCGCTCCTCTGTGTCATGCATCCGGGACAGTGCGTCTGCCTTACCGTTCTGGGTACCTGGTCTGTAGGATAGGGTGAAAACAAAACGGGTGAAAAACATGGCCCAACTTGCCTGACGAGGGTTCAGTCTCCCGGATGTACTTCAGATTGTGGTGGTCAGTCCAAATAAGGAAAGGGTGTTTAGCCCCGTCAAGCCAATGCCATCAGAGCCTTGCCAACAGCTCCCAATCACCCACATCATAGTTTTGCTCCGCCGGGCTGAGCTTCTTCAGGAAAAAAAACACAGGGGCGGAGCACCTGAGCGCTGAGACAGCACAGCTCCTATCCCAGCCTCGGACGTGTACACCTCTACTATAAATGCCAAAGAGGGATCAGGATGAGCCAGCATGGGAGCCGAGGTACACAGAGCCTTCAGGTGAACAAAAGCCCTGTCCTCCCCAGCAGTCGCACCGGTCCCCCCTTTAGCAAAGAGGTAATGGGAGCCACTACCTAACCAAAGCACCGGATAAACCTCAGGTAGTAGTTGGCAAACCCTAAAAACCGCTGCATCTCCTTTACCGTGGTTGGAGTCGGCCAATTACGCACGGCTGAAATGCGGTCCTTCTCCATCTCCACCCCTGTCACAGACAGGCGGTACCCTAGGAAGGAGACGGACTGTTGGAAGAACAGATATTTCTCAGCCTTGACATACAGGTCATGCTCCAACAGTCGACCAAGCACCTTGCGCACCAGAGACACATGCTCGGCGCATTTAGCGGAGTATATTAGAATGTCATCTATATACACCACTACACCCTGCCCGTGCAGGTCCCTGAAAATCTTGTCTACAAAGGATTGAAAGACTGATGGAGCATTCATCAACCCGTACGGCATGACAAGGTACTCATAGTGCCCAGAGGTGGTACTAAATGCCGTCTTCCACTCATCCCCCTCCCGGACACGCACCAGGTTGTACGCGCTCCTGAGATCCAATTTTGTGAAGAAACGCACTGTGTATTGGCTTTCCTCCTGGGAAGGAGAGACGGACAAAAATGCAGATTGGTTATAGTTCATGTTTTTAATATAGGAAAACTCAACATGATCTTAATACAAAACAATGAATGTGGTAAAATCGAAACAGCCCTATCTGTTGCAACAAACACAAAGACAGGAAACAACCACCCACAAAACTCAACACAAAACAGGCTACCTAAATATGGTTCCCAATCAGAGACAATGACTAACACCTGCCTCTGATTGAGAACCATATCAGGCACAAACACAGAAACAGACAAACTAGACATCCAACATAGAATGCCCACTCAGATCACACCCTGACCAAACAAAACATAGAAACATACAAAGCAAACTATGGTCAGGGTGTGACACCGTGCAATGACTCTAAAACTGGCTATGAGAGGCAGCAGGTAACTGTACTTCACTGTGATCTGATTTATACCTTGATAGTCAATACACGGGCGTAAACCTCCATCCTTCTTCTTCACAAAAAAGAAACTCGAGAAGGCAGGTGATGTGGAGGGCCGTATCCCTGTCCCAGAGATTCGGAGACATATGTTTACATAGCCGCCGTCTCCTCATGTTACAAAGGATACATGTGACTCCTGGGAAGTGCTGCGTCTACCATGAGATTTATCGCACAATCCCCCCGTCGATGGGGTGGTAATTGAGTCGCCTTCTTTTTACAGAAGGCGAGAGCCAAATCGGCATATTCAGGGGGGATGTATATGGTGGAGACCTGGTTTTGTCTCTTCACTGGAGTTGCACCTATGGAAACACCTACACACCTCCCTGAGCACTGACGTGACCATCCCTTGAGAGCCCTCTGTTTCCACGAAATAGTGGGGTCGTGATTGGCCAACCAGGGACGCTCCAACACCACAGGAAACGCAGATGAAAAGAGACATTCTCTCCTTATGATACATAGTGGATCTGTGACCTCCCTGATCAGTCCTGACTCAAAAGGAGGATCCCTAATCTAATTGCAAATGAATTATCAATAAAATTCCAAGCTGCACCTGAATCTACTAGCGCCTTGTACTGGGAATGCGGGGAAAACAAAGGAAATTCTATACATACACACATGTGCGAAACAGGAAGCTCTGCCTACTCACCTGGGATTATCCACCAGTGCCCTGCCTGCTGCTTCGACTCCCTGGAGAACTTCCCCAGCACCGACCAGCAGTGTGCCCTCTGCGTCCACAGGTGGTGCAGGGAATGCCTCCCCCCAGTCCTCCTCATAGCAGCACCTCCTAGCTCCATCGGCATCGGATCTGAGGGCCTGGGGGATGGAGCTGATGGACCTCGATCCGGACCTCCGCGGGAGGCCAACAGGTTTTCCAGCCTGATGGATAGGTTCACCAGCTGGTCAAAGGTAAGGGTCGTGTCCCTGCAGGCTATCTCCCTACGAACGTCCTCGCGTAGACCACACCTGTGGTCGATCAGGACCCGCTCATTCCATCCCGCACCTGCGGCCAGAGTTTGATCGTCCAGAGCGAAGTCTTGTGCGCTCCTCATCCCCTGTCTGAGATGATACAGGTGGATGATTGAAAACCGCCCGGAAGCGGCGGGTAAAATCCTCATAATTGTCCAACGTTGGTCCTTCCCTTCCGCAGACTGCGTTGGCCCTTTCGAGTGCTCTACCAGTTAGACAGGAGATGAGGCCGTTTAAACTCTCGCGCCCCGAAGGAGCTGGGTGAACGGTGACCAGGTAGAGCCCCAGCTGGAGTAGGAACCTATGGCACCCGGCAGCCGTTCCATCATATACCCTCGGGAGCGCAAGCCGAATCCCACTGGATCCAGGTGAAGGAGGGGTGGACAGCGGTGTGGGTTGTTGTGGGAGCTGGGGTGATGATGATGGGGTTGCTGGAAAACCCCCTCTCTCCCATCGCTCCATGGTTTGCAGCGCACAATCCATGGCTGTGCCTACACTTTGCAACATAGTCGCATGCTGATGGACGATCTCCTCCATAGGCAGAGGAGGGCTGTGTGCACCTGCTGACTCCATTGAAGGTGCATGTTTCTGTCAGAGTCTAGGTGATGTGGGTAAGGCGGAGTCAGGCGCAGGATACAGAGATGAGTAACAATTGTAACTTGAGTAACAATAGTACTAAAAAATAATCTTCCAACAAGGAGAATGAAAATCCAGAATCACATAAACGAGACAACTGACAACAATAAACATGCACAAAACCATGATGGCTCCAGAGGGTTATATAGGGAAATAATTAAAACATAATGGGAACTAGGTGTGTACAATACAGACAAAAGAAATGTAGATCGGTGGAGGCTAGAAAGCCGGTGACGTCGACTGTCGAACGCCGCCCGAACAAGTAAAGCCACCAACTTCGGCGGAAGTCGTGACAGTGAATGATCAAAGATCTACCCAGCAAAGCAGGAACATTCCCAGAACATAAACTAAGATTGCCATTTAAGTTCTATACATACATGCAATAATTTCAAGTATTTGACTAAGTTACAGTTCATAGAAGTAAATCAGTCAATTGAAATAAATTAATTCTGCCCTAATATATGGATTTTACATGACTTAGCAGCCATGGGTGGGCCTTGGATGGCAGGGGTGCAGATACTGGGGAGCCAGGCCCAGCCA
The DNA here is from genome assembly GCF_013265735.2 of Oncorhynchus mykiss. NCBI lineage: Eukaryota > Metazoa > Chordata > Actinopteri > Salmoniformes > Salmonidae > Oncorhynchus > Oncorhynchus mykiss. Next base: position 13,873,222 of record NC_048590.1, read on the forward strand.
ATCAGAATTAGTTTTTCCCCACAAAAGGACTTTACTACAAACAGAAAAACTCCTCAGTGGTTCTGAGGTCGGTTGGACGTACTGCCAAATTTTCTAAAATTACGTTTAAGGTGGCTTATGGTAGAGAGATAAACATGTAATTCTCTAGCAACAGCTCTAGTGGACACTCCTGCAGTCAGCATGCCATTTGCACACTTCCTAAAAAAAGAGACATCTGTGGCATTGTGTTGTGTGACAAAATTGCACATTTTAGAGTGGCCTTTTATTGTCCCCAGCACAAGGTGCACCTGTGTAATGCTGTTTCTTGATATGACATGTCAGGTGGATTAATTATATTGGAAAAGGGGATGTAAACAAATTTGTGAATGACATTTGAGGGGAATAAGCTTTTTGTACGGAACATTTCTGGGATCATTTATTTGACTCATGAAACATGGAACTTTTACATGTTGAGTTAAATGTTTGTTCAGTATACTTATATAAAACCCTAACATTAGGATAATAACATCCCCCCCAAAATTAAAATAATGTTTTGGTAAACTATGTTTTTTTGGAAAAGGTTTTAAAATAAATATCCTTGGAATGTTCTCCTTACATTCACTAAAATGTTGTGCACAACATCTTTAACAACCACCACAGAACATTCCCCAAATGTTCTCATTAAGTTTACAGGTAGAGAACAGCCGAAATGTGTTCTGAGAACATTCTTGCAACATAAGGTGAATGTTTTGTATAATCACCAGCACAACTGGGTATTTTGTTGTGTTATGAGAACATTTGCCACAACCTAAGGAATGTTCTGGGAATCTTCACGGAACCAATTTTGGTTTGCTGGGTAGTTATCTTTCATTTTCACTAACTGTGTAACAAAAACACCGAAATTAACATTACCTGGGTATTTGAAAATATGTGCACTGCACAATACAATAAAATTGGATTTTAAGAGATGAATCTGCAAGGATAGTTTGATATATCATTTTTTTTATAGTTACTAATTAGTAGACGTACACTCGTCACACACATCATATCGAGAACTTTACTCTCCCTTGCGCTCGGACTGCATTACTGTGCACACAAAGAAGGTCCTGTCCACGCCGTGGATAAATGCCATAATCGCTGACTAAATGTTATTGTTTCAATGTCAGCGCATGGCTTGTCAATGCAGGTAACCTCACAATATACACACTACACATATTGTGTGCCTCCCAAATGGCACTCTATTCCATACACAGTGCACTACATTTGATCAGAGCCCACAGGGCAAATGTAGCGCACAAGGGTGCCATTTGGGATGCGATTATTAGCTGTATTGGAGAAGCAAGGAGCGTGATTAATGGTATCCAACAAAGACAGCTCCCAGGAGGAAGGTAGGTTGGAGTACCCATGCTTATAAAAAGCCCTCAGTATCCTAGGGGTGAGAGAGATTGATCGAGTTAGAGGGAAGGGAGGAGATAAAGGAGATGGACACATGTCGGGATTTATGGTTGGAATGCTGTTTAACAGCGTGAAGTCCCGAATAAAAGACATACATGAGGACCTGACTATGAGCTGGTTAAAGAAATCCGGTTGATTCAATTCATTTTAGGTTTATTATCATAGGTCTATTCTGTTGTGCAAAATGCTGCATCTGATTATCTGCAAAAAATAGCAAAGGCTATGTAAGAGATGATGATACATAGCCTATGTGTTATGTGATTACATATAGCCTACTTGTTAGAATCCCAACTCTTATTACAGGTCCCCCAGTTGACTTTCTTCAAAAACCTTTCACTCCAGAATTGGATGTGTCTATCGTTTCTGAAGGGGAGGATTAAGATTAATTTCGCTGTGCAAAAATATCGTCTATAGATGAATTTCAATTCAGAAGGATGGCTAATGCGGATTTATTCCAGCTTTGTGAATAATATCACTTATTGAATGGATGGCAATAGTATTTAGAGTAAATTCAAGAGAATTTACGTGCTCACCGACAGAACCCCTATTTCCATGATGTGGAACGCTCCGAGCCACTGCACCCAGCACCGGTGAGACGAGCACAGTTTGGGAGACAGACTCGAGCAAGTGTTTTGCCAGCGAAGCGCTCGACGTAGGATATTTCTGAGGAAACTGTACAGTGCAACTTCACACACATGGATATTTACGTGGCTTTGTTATCCGTAGTGCTCATTGCGAAACCAGGTAGGTGTCACACGGGGACATGTGCAGTTAGTTTACCTATTGTTTTAGGTATCATTATCAGCTCTGTCAGCATAGTTGTTTAATGCGCACCCTCTCCTCCTCCATAGCCTGATAAGCACCTCTATCGGCTTTTTGTTCGTTTGTCCCTTGTAGATTTTTTTATTATGAATACAAATTTTTGTATCAATTTCCCCTCATTTATAAATCATATTTTTGGAATTAGTTTTATAGTACAGAATAATAGCAGTTATCATCTCCTAAAACGGAGGGTATGTTGTTGTCAGACCACATCTGTAGAACGCGCATAAATCCCTACACAAATGACAGGTGTCACACAGGTCGATGCAGCAGTCAATTTGTTCCAGCGCAACAATAAGTCCAATATTTGTATTATATAGACTTTCATTTAAAGTAATCTGCCATTATACGGTATATGATGTCTAGTGCCATGCAATTTACGCGCTTTGTCTCCGATGTGATTGCCACTGTACCGAGGTGAAGGTGCTTTGAAATCGCATGAATTCAATACCCATGTATTTGACTGTGTTGCAGTTCGTTGTATCACGCAGAGGCTGAAGTTTGATGCTCAAACTCAATTATTAAAGAAGTGCCTTGTACGTTATACACATCGTGTAGGTGGGAGGATGTGTGTAACTGTGCACCCAATGTGTGACAATGGCTAAATAATATTTCCCCCCTACAGTTTTCGGTTTTGGAATAGATCCCGATTACCAGATTGATATCATCAATGAACTTGACTTCGCAAATGCAACATTTGGAATTACCCAAGTGGCAGGGCTTCACAAAAATAGCAAAGCCTTCTTATTTCGAGGTAATGTATAATTATTTTCTCTATGTGTTTGTTAATTGATAGCTCATTGTTTTATTTATCAGTGAATTGCAGAAATATTTTATTGGGCGTGGAATCATGAGAACGTTTGGTAAACTAATTCCATTTGTAAGATGTAGGTTACCCAAGCTCTGACTAGTGGTTGTAAGATTATCCAGAATATTTTAGGTAAACTGTTGGTAACAGATGCTGAACTAATCATCATCATTACATCACCACTGTATTGTAACGATTCTGGCTATATGAACCATGTTACAATTCCAACCATGTGGGTAAACTCTCTTGGTGCAATGCGTAGGGTGCTTGCCATTCACAGCAGTGACCCAGGTTCACCTCCCTGCCCTTCTTGTTTGCTACGTTGGTGTCAGAAGTGGGATGGCAGCCGTGAGGCCATCATAACGCACAGGCCGTACGTATGAGGGGGCTGAGTAGTCGAACCACGGGCGATACACACTATACAATGTTACAATACCCATCAAGTTGGTTAACCCTATTGGCGCAATGCGTTGCGTTTGCCTTTATATTTATTAGGGATCCCCATTAGCTGCTGGCAAGGCAGCAGCTGTTCTCCCTGCGGTCCAAACACATTAAGGCACTTACATCACACATGAAAGAAAATATAAAACAGTACATCATATAGTGGTGTAATAATGTTATATACAATACAAAATGTATAATACAGCAATATTACAGTGTGAGTGTGTGTTCTAGCGTGCGTGTGTGTGTGTGTGTGTGTGTGTCTGTCTCTCTCTTCACAGTCCCCGCTGTTCCATAAGGTGAATTTTTATCCATTAAAAAAAAATCTGATTTGACTGCTTGCATCAGTTACCTGATGGGGAATAGAGTTCCATGTAGCAATGGCTCTACGTAGTACTTTATGCCACCCATAGTCTGTTCTTGACTTGGGGTTTGTGAAGAGATGGTTGGTAACAGGTTGATTGGTTGGCTATTTGAGCCAGTAATGGGGATTTACCATTCTTGGGTGGTGGAATTACTTCTGCTTCACTACAGGCCTAAGGGCAGACACTTTCTAGTAGGCTTAGATTGAAGAAATGGCAAATAGGAGTGGCAATGTCATCCGCTGTTATCCACAGTCATTTTCCAGCCAAGTTGTCTGACCCTGGTGGCTTGTCATTGTTGATAGACAACAATTTTCCCCCTCTTCCACACTCACTTTACGGAATTCAAACTCACAGTGCTTGTGTCTTTCATAATTTGGTCAGTTATACTTGGATGTGTAGCGTCAGTGTTTGTTGCTGGCATGTCATGCCTACATTTGCTAATCTTGCCAATGAACAAATAACTAAAATAGTTGGCAATATTAGTGGGTTTTGTAAGTTTGCATTTTTCCCCATAACCTCTCTGGGAAGGGAGTTCCACTAGCGGAATCCCTGGCCTACAGACAGTGAAATTGCAACATGTCAAACGATGTTTCTAATCAATCCTTAGGGTGTTTTTATCATAAATATTCAATAATGTTTCAACCGGACAATACTGCTTTCATTAGAAAGGAAAGGGAACGGAGCTCGCACTCACGGCCACGCGTGATAAACAACTCGTGGCTTTCAGCTGAGCCACTTACTCTGAGTGGTCTTATTCTCTCCCCTTTCACAATAGAAGCCTGAAACAACTCCTAAAGACTGTTGACACCGACTGGACACTGGATATTCGATAGGCATTCACTTGAAAACTACAAACCTCAGAATTCCCACTTCCTGGTTGGATTTTTCTCAGGTTTTCGTCTGCCATGAGTGCTGTTATACTCACAGACATTATTTTAACAGTTTTGGAACCTTTTGAGTGTTTTCTATCCAAATCTACTAATTATATTTATGTGCATATTCTAGCTTCTGGGCCTGAGTAACAGGCAGTTTACTCTGGGCACGCTTTTCATCCAAACTTCCCAATGCTGCCCCCTATCCCAAAGAGGTTTAAACCTGTTATGGCAAGTAGTTCCCCTCAGGGAACCCCCCCATTCAGCTGAAAAGGTGGCGCAGGGAATTCAAAAATATTCTTTAGAAATATTTAACTTTCACACATTAACAAGTCCAATACCTCAAATGAAAGAAACATCTTGTTCATCTACCCATCATGTCCGATTTTTAAAATGTTTTACAGCGAAAACACAACATATATTTATGTTAGACCACCACCAAATCAAAGGGAAAACGCAGCCATTTTTTCCAGCCAAAGATAGTCACAAAAGCAGGATTAGAGATAAAATGAATCACTAACCTGTTGAAAATCTTCATCAGATGACACTCATATAACACAATACATTTATGTTTTGTTCGATAATATGCATATTTATATCCACAAATCTCGGTTTACATTGACGCCATGTTCAGAACTGCCTCCAAAATATCCGGAGGAATTATAGAAAGCTACGCCAGATAACAGAAATAGTCATCATAAACTTTGACTAAAGATACATGTTCTACATATAATTAAAGATACACTGGTTCTTAATGCAACCGCTGTGTCAGATTTTTTAAAAACGCTACGGAAAAAGCCTAACATTGCAATAATCTGAGACGGCGCTCAGACGTAAAAGTATTTCTCCGCCATGTTGGAGTCAACAGAAATACGAAATTACAACATAAATATTCCCTTACCTTTGATGATCTTTCATCCGAATGTAGTGCAAGGAGTCCTAGTTCCACAATAAATCGTTGTTTTGTTCTATAATGTCCAATACTAGTGTCCAAGTAGCTGCATTTGCTATAACTTTCAGCTCACGTGCCCAAAAACTGACTGCTGGTCCAGGATAACTCGCACGAAAACTTCCAAAAGATATATTCCAGGTCGAATAAACTGGTCAAACTAAGTAGAGAATCAATCTTCAGGATGTTATTATCATATATATCCAATAACGTCCCAACCGGATCATACGTTTTCAGCTGGAGCCAAATGGAACAGCGGTAGCACCCACAGAGAAATGCGCCACAGGAAAATGGCATTCTGTCAGGACACTGACTATTTCCCCTCCCATTCGGTCAAAGTTCACAGCAAATACTCCATTCCATTTTCTACTGAATGAGGACATCTCGTGGAAGGCGTAGGAAGTGATACCAGATCCATATCTTGTTGGGAAAGGAGGGGGCAATGACGTCAAAGTTGCCCCACATTCAGAATTTCACTTCTTGTTTGGAAGATTGCCTGCCCTATGAGTTCTGTTATACTCACAGACATAATTCAAACAATTTTAGAAACCTCAGAGTGTTTTCTATCCAATAATAATAATAATATGCATATATTAGCAATCTAGGACAGAGTAGGATGCAGTTCACTATGGGCACGCAATTCATCCAAAGTGAAAATACTGCCCCCTATCCTCAAAAAGTTTTAATATGCAAAACCAACGGCACCCAGAACAACAAAATATGGGTACAAAATAACCCGGCGCGAACCAGTCAGAGTGCACAAACACTTTACAACTAACAATTTCACACACTGACATGGGGGGAACAGAGGGTTAAATACACAACAAGTAATGAGGGAATGTAAACCAGGTGTGTGGGAAAACAAGACAAAACAAATGGAAAATGAAAGGTGGATCAGCGATTGCTAGAAGACCGGTGACGTCGACCGCCGAACGCCACCCGAACAAGGAGAGGAACTGACTTCAGTAGAAGTCGTGACACTGCTGCTCATGCTCCCAGGTGATATGTATTTATAACAACGTTTCGACCCTTAGGTCTTCATTAGGCAGTTTGTACTCTGCCCATGAACATTTTCAGTAAGAAAGTGGTAACTAACTTTAGGATTTGCATAGGCTCTTGAGGAACTCCAACACCTCTGATAGCATCATTGAAGCTACAAAACTGTCTGTTTTCAATCGTAACATGTGATTGCAACACAACAGAACAAAAACTCAACAACAAAAAATACAGTATATCTTAAAGCCATGCCCCCACTAAGCCACGTCTCCACTCCAGGGTTCCTCCAGGAACCCGTTGCTTCCTTGAACCATTTAAAGAACCCCTCAACTAACAGAAGGTGCAAATATGAATCATTGACTAGCAATGGTTACTTGAGGAACCCCAGGGATTACTTGAAGATCTCCAGGGTTTCTCGAGTTACCACTAATTCTAAGAGTTTAGAGCACTGACACTCAAGAAGAAGACCATTTCCAAAAACAATAAGAGCTTGCAGCGGGCAGCTGACAAGGCAATATCAAGCAGCAACTCTGCAATCTCAACAAGTCAGCCTACAATGCACAAAGCCTGATATATGATCCTTTGGCCACTATTTACATATTAGTGCTGTGGAGTTTTGGATGAGGATGACAGGAACAGACTGTCAGGGTGGAGGGAGGGAGAGGGACAGAGGCTGAGAGAGTGAGACGATAGAGAGGGAGAGAGGCACAGATCTGGCTGCTGCTGGGTTGGCAGACCTATTTCATGGCTGCGGGACTAGTCTCACCCCGTCCCCTGGTTGCTAGCGTTAGCCAGTGATACATAAACAACAGATGTCATGTGTTGGCATGGGGAGCTAGACTTTTATTACCCTACATTACGGGTGAAGGAAAAATGTGTCACCGCTGGCGCTCCTGATATAAACTAGTCAGATCAATGGAATCTCCCCAGGAAGGTCTTCATCTAGTTTTGTCTAATCTTACCTGGTGCCTTTGGGAGAGAAGTGAAAAGAGCAAGGGAGAGATGCTTACGCTCGCTGTTTTTCTTTCCTTCTGTTCTGTGGAACTATTTTGGCGCAGATTGCATTGCTGGTGGTTGCATAATAATGAGAACATTGGACTATGAGAGTGCTTGTATTGATATTAGCGTCCATGCTGAGCTAATTGCCGAGATATGTAAACATTTGCCACACCAATTAACTGAATACTCGCACTCAATGAAATGGCTGTGTGTAGGGTAATTTCATCATTATGGAATAGTGCTGAGCGATTAACCAAATTGTTGATTTATTTTTGGTTATGATTACTAAGGAATAAAATGATTTTCTATTATCACATTTTAAAAAGTTAGAAGATAATGGAATGTTTTGGCAATTGAATGTTCTCAATATTTGCCTTTATAATTTTGATAAAAACGCACTAAAATAATTTTAAGTATCATCATTGAAATCTGAAACCGTTTTTTTTTTTTTTACCTGAACAGAAACGGAACCGACCTCAAAAAGCATTATGTATTATACAGTAAAGGTTTAATATGTATTGATTAATAATATAATACTAATTCAAGTTAGAGGGACAGTATTGCTGAGAACAGTTTTAAAATACCAGTATTTGGTTCATAGTAGGTATCGGGAGGATTGGAGTGTTGATTTTATGTTCCTCCCATGGGTATAATCAATCTACAGGCGTTAGCTATTACTTAAGCTTCTTTAAATAGTGCTGAGCGATTAGTGCTTTTTGATGTCAGTTGCATTTTTGTTAAAAAAACTGTTTTTGATTTAGGTTAAAACAATATATAATAATACTTTCAATAGCTAATGCCTGTAAATTAATTATACTCATGTGGACACCTGCTTGTCGAACATCTCATTACAAAATCATGGCCATTTTAATATAGATTTGTTCCCCCATTTGCTGCTATAACAGCCTCCACTCTTCTGAAAAGGCTTTCCACCAGATGTTGCAACATTGCTGGGGGGACTTGCTTCCATTCAGCCACGAGCATTAGTGAGGTCGAATACTGATGTTAGTCCTGTCTCACAGTTGGCGGTCCAATTCATCCCAAAGGTGTTTGATGGGGTTGAGGTAAGGGCTCTGTGCAGGCCAGTCAAGTTCTTCCACACCGATCTTGACAAACCATTTCTGTATGGACCTCTCTTTGTGCACAGGGGAATTGTCATGCTGAAACAGGAAAGGGCCTTCACCAAACTGTTTCCACTAAGTTGGAAGCACAGAATCGTCTAGAATGTCATTGTATGATGTTATGTTAAGATTTCCCTTCACTGGAACTAAGGGGCCTAGACCAAACCATGGAAAACAGCTCCAGACCATTATTCCTCCTCCACCAAATGTACAGTTGGCACTATGCGTTCGGGCAGGTAGCGTTCTCCTGGCATCCTCCAAACCCAGATTAGTGCGTCGGACTGCCAGATGGTGAAGCGTGATTCATCACTCCAGAGAACGCATTTCCACTGCTCTAGAGTCCAACGGCGGCGAGCTTTACACCACTCCAGCCAACGCTTGGCATTGCGCATGGTGATCTTAGGCTTGTGTGCAGTTGTTCTGCCATGGAAACCCATTTCATGAAGCTCCAGACAAACAGTTATTTTGCTGACATTGTTTCCAGAGGCAGTTTGGTAACCCGGTAGTGAGTGTTGCAACCGAGGACACTTGTGTGTATATATTATGTATAGTCAACACTCCAATCTTGTCGATACCTACAGTAAAGCATACAGCATGAACATGGCAAATTGCATTTGACAATTTAATTGTAAAACAAAAACACATTTTGGTCCTGCAAGTCAGTTTGTATCTGTTTATATCTAGGCCTACAACATTTAAATAAACCAAAACCCTAAAAGGTGATTTAGATTTGAAATAAGGGGCTTTATTATTGTTTCATATCCAGGACCACTTAGTGTGGAATTGCTTTCCAATTTCCTCACATTTATTCTCAAGAGTTGTTGAAACATTGAGAAGATTACCGTCGAGTGTGGGAGTCAACACAGTTTCATTGATTTTGTTTTTACTTCCTCAAATGGAGATAAAGACCCGGCTCATCAACATCTCATCAATCAGATAACACAGCATTGATTGTCTAATTTAGTTGTTAAAAAAATAAGATAAATACAGTGTTCACCATCAGTCATGCATACTGTATTAATTACAGTTCTGAGTAGTTTTTAATTTCTAGGCAGTTTAAACTTTTAAACTTGTCAATCTCAAATGATTTTCGAACAACAGTTTGAATTGTGTGTTCCGCCTCCTCATAAAAGTAGGCCATTTCACTTTTGTAGACAATTATAATTTTTGGCTTTATTGAGCTGGACAAACTTCCCCAAGCACTTCCCCATTGTCAGAACAGGACCTGCACAAACTGTTTCACATTTTCTGGCTGGTCCCCACATTGCCTTCATTGTTGTTTTCCTTACTACATGATGATAACTTTGGACGTGTGCGTTTCTATGAAAGTAAGTACCTTAATACGTTATTTTAGTTTCTGTATGTCGTTTCTACTGTAGCTCACTATCTTTGGACCATAATACATTTGTGTGTATTCTTTATAACCACGGACACACAAGGTACTTATTGCTTAACCTTTATGGTGTTATACTCAATTGTGCTTATGTAGCTAGCTACATTATTCTATTAGCTCTGTAAAACAATGCTAATTGCGTTAGAAGTATTTGCTTGTTGTCTTTTGAAGAGACCTTGACCTTATGACCATGGTTTGTTTTCATTTGGCCTGTTTAGCATATAGCTCTGTTCTGCCCTTTTCCCTTGTGGAGCACAACAGTTACTGTTTCTTACGTTATAGAACTCATGATCTGTGATTTTGTCAATGCAATTTATTATTTTTTATAGCAGTGTTATGTTACTTTCATTGTTTTATTGCTAAATCTTGATATTGTATTCTAATTCCTAATAATTATTTTTGATTCTGTACTTTCAGAAACCACACACAAAGTCTTGAACATTATTTGCCAATATCATAACTGGAGCTGGACATTTTCAAGCTGATGATTGAAGCCGGCTTTTGTATGCTCGCAACATATTGTTTGAACGTACACTCCTTAACTGTTTTACTGGATGAAAACACAGCAAGAAAACATATAGGCCTAAATGTAATTATCTATTTTATGGAAGTATTAGTGGTGGTTAAACAACAACTTTTTTTACTAGATGAAAAAAACCTGCAAGAACTTATGAATATGCATAACCCATATTTAATATTCATGCAGTGATTGAAGAACTGCATTTCCACCCCCTCATCTCTAAAGGCATATAATGGAACTGTATGTGAACTGTACTTCCAATTACAAAAAAATGCCTTGTTAAGTAATTATCTCACCAGCATGGTCATTACCGTGGACCCGGACACCCCAAGACCCTCATAAAAATGGATGTCAGGGGTGGACCATGTTTGGACTATAATGTCCTGGACAAATCATGTCTTCACGTCGCACATAACAAAGAACTTGACCCCAAACCTTTGCCTTTTGGAGGGAATATATTGACTGAAATCCAGCCTACCCTTCCATAACATCAGGGACTCATCAATGCGTAAGTCATGGTATGGCACAAAGACCCGACCAAATGCTGATGTCAGGTTGGTAAGAACATAAATTATTTTGTGTAACGGGTCATTTAGGTTGGCAGCAGCATTGTTGACGAAGGCAACGCAGCAGAACTAGGAAGCGGTATTGGGAAAAGAAGGTGGCAAACATTGGATCTGTGCTTCAGTATTCTCTTAGGGAGCTCTTCTTTACTATTCCCATTCGGACTGTCACCAGGAGGGTATACATTTTACTTATTGTGGTTGTCACCTATTCAGAGTTTACCCCTCACTCCTAGCTCGCTCTTCTCCTGGTGTAGCGATTGGTCTCCTCTACTATGTCTCCCACCATCTCTTCTGTCAGAAACGGCACTCTGCCTCAGAGGGAAATGGCAAGGAGCTTTGCACTCCATACTGAGACTCATCAAAGCAAACTGCAGGGCCAGGAGGGGTGAAATGGCTGGCTGCCTTCCAGCTACAACAGACCTCCTGTACTTCATTCACTGTCGGTCTGTCTCCATCACCACCAGCATCTTCGAAGGGACCTGGGACTTCGTCAGTGGGCAAGGTGTCCTCAGATTCAGGGTTCTCAATGGATACAAGGTCGAGCGGGCAGCTCTTCAGAATCTGATTCCTGATTTTCATATTCAGTCATTGTCAGAATTATAAAATTGCATTTTTTTCCGCATTTGTGAGTTGTCTCCTTTTTGAAAGACATTACTAATGCTACAGCTTAGCCCACTAGCTACATACTGTACATGTGACCCGTTTCAGGAAACTTGCAAATGTATTCACCAGCCTTGGCGTTTTTCCTATTTTGTTGCCTTACAACCTGGAATTAAAATAGATTTTGGGGAGGTTTGTATAATTTGATTTACACAACATGCCTACCACTTTGAAGATGCAAATGTTTTGTGTGAAACAAACAGGAAATAAGACAAAAAACTCAACTGTTCCCCCCCAAAGTCCATACTTTGTAGAGCCACCCTTTGCAGCAATTACAGCTGCAAGTCTCTTGGGGTATGTCTCTATAAGCTTGGCACATCTAGCCGCTGGGATTTTTGCCCATTCCTGAAGGAAAAACTGCTCCAGATCCTTCAAGTTGAATGCTGGTGTACAGCAATCTTCTACCACATATTCTCAATTGTATTGAGGTCTGGGTTTTGACTAGGCCATTCCAAGACATTTAAATGTTTCCCTTTAAACCACTTGAGTGTTACTTTAGCAGTATGCTTAGGGTCATTTTCCTGCTGGAAGGTGAACCTCCATCCCAGTCTCAAATCTCTGGAAGACGGAAACAGGTTTCCCTCAATAATTTCTCTGTGTTTAGCGCCATCCATCATTCCTTCAGTTCAAAACATGATGGTGTTCTCGGGGTGATGAGAAGTGTTGGATTTCCGCCAGACATAGCGTTTTCCTTGTCTCATCTGACCAGAGTACCTTCTTCCATATGTTTGGGGAGTCTCCCACATGCCTTTTGGCGAACACCAAACGTGTTTGCTTATTTGTTTTTAAGCAATTACTTTTTTTGTTGCTTTTACCCCTTTTTTCTCTGCCAATTTCGTGGTATCAAATTGGTAGTAGTTACAGTCTTGTCTCATCGATGCAACTTCAGTACGGACTCGGGAGAGGCGAAGGTCGAGAGCCACGTGTCCTCCGAAACACAACCCAACCAAGCCACACTGCTTCTTGACACAATGCCCATCCAACCCGGAAGCCAGCCGCACCAATGTGTCGGAAGAAACAAGGTACAATTGGCGACCTGGTCAGGAACGCCACAGGACGCTCCCTGTCGCGGCCGGCTGCGACAGAGCCTGGACTCGAACCCAGAATCACTGGTGGCACAGCCTTAGACCACTGCGCCACCCGGAAGGCCCAGCAATGGCTTTTTTTCTGGACACTCTTCTTTAAAGCCCAGCTCTGTGGAGTGGTCTTATGGTCATATGGACAGATACTCTAATCTCCATTGTGGAGCTTTGCAGCTCCTTCAGGGTAATCTTTGGTCTCTTTGTTGCCTCTCTGATGATTGCCCTCCTTGCCTGGTCCGTGAGTTTTGATGGGCGGCCCTCTCTTGACAGGTTTGTTGTCGTGCCATTGTCTTTCCATTAAAAAAAAATTAGATTTAATGGTGCACCGTGAGATGTTCAAAGTTTTGGATATTTTTTTTTAACTCAACACTGATCAGTACTTCTCCCCAACTTTGTCCCTGACCTGTTTGGAGAGCTCCTTGGTCTTCGTGGTGCCCCTTGGTGCCCCTTAATTTAAAAAAACATTTTTTTTAGCCAGTTCCTTTTTTAATTTCACTTCACCAATTTGGACTATTTTGTCTATGTCCATTACATGAAATCCAAATTAAAATCCATTTAAATTACAGATTGTAATGCAATTCTGTTTTTTTTAAATGCGAACGGGTGTGAAAACTTTTGCAAGGCACTGTATGTCGCAGGTCACTTGTAACGATGAACACTGAGTCGGGAAGCAAGTTCTGGGAGTGAATACATTTAATAAATAAATTAACATAACAATAAACACAAACAGCAAACCGACATGAAACAGGAACAATGACGACTGGGGAAGAAACCGAAGGCAGTGACATATAAAGAACAGATAATCAAAGAGGTGATGGAGTCCACGTGTGTGTCATTGTGCGCGTAACTCTGATGACAGGTGTCCTGCTTTGATGCACCTGTATTGACCTCACCTTCTGGATAATAGCAGGGTGAACAGGCAGTGGCTCGGGTGGTTGTTGTCCTTGATGATCTTTATGGCCTTCCTCTGACATCGGGCGCTGTAGGTGTCATGGAGGGCAGGTTGTTTGCCCTCTGTGATGCGTTGTGCAGACCTCACTACCCTCTGGAGAGCCTTATTGTTGTGGGCGGAGCAGTTGCCGTACCAGGCGGTGATACAGCCCGACAGGATGCTCTCGATTGTGCATCTGTAGATGTTTGTGAGTGCTTTTGGTGACAATCCAAATTTATTCAGCCTCCTGAGGAAGGCTGCTGCGCCTTCTTCACAACGCTATCTGTGTGGGTGGACCAATTCAGTTTGTCCGTGATGTGTACGCCAAGGAACTTAACTTACGACCCTCTCCACTACTGTCCCGTCGATGTGGATAGGGGGATGCTCCCTCTGCTGTTTCCTGAAGTCCACGATCATCTCCTTTGTTTTGTTGACGTTGAGTGTGAGGTTATTTTCCTGACACCACACTCCGAGGTTCCTCACCTCCTCCCTGTAGGCCGTCTCGTCGTTGTTGGTAATCAAGCCAACCACTGTAGTGTCGTCCGCAAACTTGATGATTGAGTTGGAGGCGTTCATGGCCACACAGTCGTGGGTGACCAGGGAGAACAGGAGAGAGCTCAGAACGCACCCTTGTGGGGCCCCAGTGTTGAGGATCAGTGGGGTGGAGATGTTGTTACATACCCTCACCACCTGGAGGCGGCCCGTCAGGAAGTCCAGTACCCAGTTGCACAGGGCGGGGTCGAGACCCAGGGTCTCGAGCTTGATGACGAGTTTGGAGGGTACTATGGTGTTAAATGCTGAGCTGTAGTCGATCAACAGCATTCTCACATAGGTATTCCTCTTGTCCAGATGGGTTAGAGTAGTGTGCAGTGTGGTTGCGAATGCGTCGTCTGTGGACCTATTGGGGCAGTAAGCATATTGGAGTGGGTCTAGGGTGTCAGGTAGGGTGGAGTTGTTATGGTCCTTGACAAGCCTCTCAAAGCACTTCACTTGCTACTGGGCGGTAGTTGTTTAGCTCAGTTACCTTAGCTTTCTTGGGAACAGGAACAATGGTGGCCCTCTTGAAGCATGTGGGAACAGCAGGCTGGGGTAAGGATTGATTGAATATGTCCGTAAACACACCAGCCAGCTGGTCTGCGCATGCTCTGAGGACTCGGCTGGGGATGCCGTCTGGGCCTGCAGCCTTGCGAGGGTTAACACGTTTAAATGTTTTACTCACGTCGGCTGCAGTGAAAGAGAGTCCGCAGGTTTTGGTAGCGGGCCATGTCAGTGGCACTGTATTGTCCTCAAAGCGAGCAAAGAAGTTGTTTAGTCTGTCTGGGAGGAAGACATCCTGGTCCGCGATGGGACTCGTTTTCTTTTTGTAATCCGTGATTGACTGTAGACCCTGTCACATACCTCTTGTGTCTGAGCTGTTGAATTGCAACTCTACTTTGTCTCTATACTGACGCTTAGCTTGTTTGATTGCCTTGCAGAGGGAATAGCTACACTGTTTGTATTCGGTTATGTTTCCGGTCACCTTGCCCTGGTTAAAAGCAATGGTTTGCACATTCAGTTTCGAGCGAATGCTGCCATCAATCCACAGTTTCTGGTTTGGGAATGTTTTAATAGACGCTGTGGGTACAACCTCGCCGATGCACTTTCTAATGAACTCGCTCACCGAATCAGTGTATTCGTCAATGTTGTTGTTGGACGCAATGCGGAACATATCCCAATCCACGTGATCGAAGCAGTCTTGAAGTGTGGAATCAGATTGGTCGGACCAGCGTTGAACAGACCTGAGCATGGGAGCTTCTTGTTTTAGTTTCTGTCTGTAGAGTGGAAGCAACAAAATGGAGTTGTGGTCAGCTTTTCCGAAAGGAGGGCGGGGGAGGGCCTTATATGCGTCGCGGAAGTTAGAATAACAATGATCCAGGGTTTTACCAGCCCTGGTTGCACAATCGATATGCTGATAGAATTTAGGGAGTCTTGTTTTCAGATTAGCCTTGTTAAAATCCAGTTTACATAGAGTCAAATAAAGTTTGTTCAGGGCCATCGATGTGTCTGCTTGGGGGGGAATATGTACTGTGATTATAATCGAAGAGAATTCCCTTTGTAGACAATGTGGTTGACATTTGATTGTGAGGAATTCTAAGGTGAACAGAAGGACTTGAGTTCCTGTATGTTGTTATGATCACAAGACGTCTCGTTAATCATAAGGCATACCCCCCTGCCCCTCTTCTTACCAGAAAGATGCTTTTTTCTGTCGGCACGATGCGTGAAGAAACCAGCTGGTTGCACCGTCTCTCAAGTGAGCCATGTTTCCGTGAAACAAAGAACTTTACAGTCTCTGATGTCTCTCTGGAGACAAGAGACTGGACATTGGCGAGTAGTATGCCTGGGAGTGGTGCGCGATGTGCCTGCCTCCGGAGCCTGACCAGAAGATCGCTTTGTTTGCCACTTTTACAGTGACGTTGTTTAGGTTCGCCGGCTGGGATCCGATCCATTGTCCTGGGTGGATGACAAACCACAGGATCCGCTTCGGGAAAGTCATATTCCTGGTCGTAATGATGGTGAGTTGACATTGCTCCTATATTCAGTAGTTCCTCCCGACTGTATGTAAAGGAACCTAAGATTACCTGGGGTACCAATGTAAGAAATAACACGTAAAAAAACAAAATACTGCATAGTTTCCTAGGAACGCGAAGCTAGGCGGCCATCTCTGTCGGCGCCGGAAGTTCATCTCTGTCGGCACAGTTCAAGTCAAAAGTCTGAACACACCCACTCATTCAAGGGTTTTTCTTTATTTTTACTATTTTCTACATTATATAATAATAGTGAAGACATCAAAACTATGAAATTACACATGGAATGATATAGTAACCAAAAAAGTGTTGAATCAAAATATATTTATATTTGAGATTCTTCAAAGTAGCCACCCTTTACCTTGATGATAGTTTTACACACGCATTCTCTCAACCAGCTTTATCTGGAATGCTTTTCCATCAGTCTTTAAGGAGTTCCCACATATGCTGAGCATGTCTACTTCCGGCGCCGACAGAGATGGCCGCCTCGCTTCGCGTTCCTAGGAAACTATGCAGTTTTTTGTTTCTTTACGTGTTATTTCTTACATTAGTACCGCAGGTCATCTTAGGTTTCATTACATACAGTCGAGAAGAACTACTGAATATAAGATCAGCGTCAACTCACCATCAGTACGACCAAGAATATGTTTTTCGCGACGCGGATCCTGTGTTCTGCCTTACAAACAGGACAACGGAGTGGATCCCATGCAGCGACCCAAAAAAACGACTCCGAAAGAGAGGGAAACGAGGTGGTCTTCTGGTCAGACTCCGGAGACGGGCACACCGTGCACCACTCCCTAGCATTCTTCTTGCCAATGTCCAGTCTCTTGACAACAAGGTTGATGAAATCCGAGCAAGGGTAGCATTCCAGAGGGACATCAGAGACTGTAACGTCCTTTGCTTCACTGAAACATGGCTCACTGGAGAGACTCTATCCGAAGCGGTGCAGCCAACGGGTTTCTCCACGCATCGCGCTGACAGAAACAAACATCTTTCTGGTAAGAAGAGGGGCGGGGGCGTATGCCTCATGGCCAACGTGACATGGTGTGATGAAAGAAACATACAGGAACTCAAATCCTTCTGTTCACCTGATTTAGAATTCCTCACAATCAAATGTAGACCGCATTATCTACCAAGAGAATTCTCTTCGATTATAATCACAGCCGTATATATCCCCCCCAAGCAGACACATTGATGGCTCTGAACGAACTTTATTTAACGTTTAACATTGACGAATACGCTGATTCGGTGTGCGAGTTCATTAGTACGTGCGTTGAAGATGTCGTTCCCATAGCAACGATTAAAACATTCCCTAACCAGAAACCGTGGATTGATGGCAGCATTCGCGTGAAACTGAAAGCGCGAACCACTGCTTTTAATCAGGGCAAGGTGTCTGGTAACATGACCGAATACAAACAGTGCAGCTATTCCCTCCGCAAGGCTATCAAACAAGCTAAGCGCCAGTACAGAGACAAAGTAGAATCTCAATTCAACGGCTCAGACACAAGAGGCATGTGGCAGGGTCTACAGTCAACGGACTACAGGAAGAAATCCAGCCCAGTCACGGACCAGGATGTCTTGCTCCCAGGCAGACTAAATAACTTTTTTGCCCGCTTTGAGGACAATACAGTGCCACTGACACGGCCTGCAACGAAAACATGCGGTCTCTCCTTCACTGCAGCCGAGGTGAGTAAGACATTTAAACGTGTTAACCCTCGCAAGGCTGCAGGCCCAAACGGCATCCCCAGCCGCGCCCTCAGAGCATGCGCAGACCAGCTGGCCGGTGTGTTTACGGACATATTCAATCAATCCCTATACCACTCTGCTGTTCCCACATGCTTCAAGAGGGCCACCATTGTTCCTGTTCCCAAGAAAGCTAAGGTAACTGAGCTAAACGACTACCGCCCCGTAGAAGTCACATCCGTCATCATGAAGTGCTTTGAGAGACTAGTCAAGGACCATATCACCTCCACCCTACCTGACACCCTAGACCCACTCCAATTTGCTTACCGCCCAAATAGGTCCACAGACGATGCAATCTCAACCACACTGCACACTGCCCTAACCCATCTGGACAAGAGGAATACCTATGTGAGAATGCTGTTCATCGACTACAGCTCGGCATTCAACACCATAGTACCCTCCAAGCTCGTCATCAAGCTCGAGACCCTGGGTCTCGACCCCGCCCTGTGCAACTGGGTACTGGACTTCCTGACGGGCCGCCCCCAGGTGGTGAGGGTAGGCAACAACATCTCCTCCCCGCTGATCCTCAACACTGGGGCCCCACAAGGGTGCGTTCTGAGCCCTCTCCTGTACTCCCTGTTCACCCACGACTGCGTGGCCACGCACGCCTCCAACTCAATCATCAAGTTTGCGGACGACACAACAGTGGTAGGCTTGATTACCAACAACGACGAGACGGCCTACAGGGAGGAGGTGAGGGCCCTCGGAGTGTGGTGTCAGGAAAATAACCTCACACTCAACGTCAACAAAACTAAGGAGATGATTGTGGACTTCAGGAAACAGCAGAGGGAACACCCCCCTATCCACATCGATGGAACAGTAGTGGAGAGGGTAGCAAGTTTTAAGTTCCTCGGCATACACATCACAGACAAACTGAATTGGTCCACTCACACAGACAGCATCGTGAAGAAGGCGCAGCAGCGCCTCTTCAACCTCAGGAGGCTGAAGAAATTCGGCTTGTCACCAAAAGCACTCACAAACTTCTACAGATGCACAATCGAGAGCATCCTGGCGGGCTGTATCACCGCCTGGTATGGCAACTGCACCGCCCTCAACCGTAAGGCTCTCCAGAGGGTAGTGAGGTCTGCACAACGCATCACCGGGGGCAAACTACCTGCCCTCCAGGACACCTACACCACCCGATGTCACAGGAAGGCCATAAAGATCATCAAGGACATCAACCACCCGAGCCACTGCCTGTTCACCCCGCTATCATCCAGAAGGCGAGGTCAGTACAGGTGCATCAAAGCTGGGACCGAGAGACTGAAAAACAGCTTCTATCTCAAGGCCATCAGACTGTTAAACAGCCACCACTAACACTGAGTGGCTGCTGCCAACACACTGACACTGACTCAACTCCAGCCACCTTAATAATGGGAATTGATGGGAAATGATGTAAATATATCACTAGCCACTTTAAACAATGCTACCTTATATAATGTTACTTACCCTACATTATTCATCTCATATGCATACGTATATACTGTACTCTATATCATCGACTGTATCCTTATGTAATACATGTATCACTAGCCACTTTAAACTATGCCACTTTGTTTACATACTCATCTCATTTGTACATACTGTACTCGATACCATCTACTGTATCTTGCCTATGCTGCTCTGTACCATCACTCATTCATATATCCTTATGTACATATTCTTTATCCCCTTACACTGTGTACAAGACAGTAGTTTTGGAATTGTTAGTTAGATTACTTGTTATTACTGCATTGTCGGAACTAGAAGCACAAGCATTTCGCTACACTCGCATTAACATCTGCTAACCATGTGTATGTGACAAATAAAATTTGATTTGATTTGATATGCTGAGCACTTGTTGGCTGCTTTTCCTTCACTCTGCGGTCCAACTCATCCCAAACCACCTCAATTGGGTTGAGGTCGGGTGATGTGGAGGCCAGGTCATCTGATGCTGCACACCATCATTCTCGTTCGTCAAATAGCCCTTACACAGCCTTGAGGTGTGTTAGGTCATTGTCCTGTTGACTAACAAATTATAGTCTCACGAAGCGCAAACCAGATGGGATGGAATATCGCTTCAGAATGCTGTGGTAACAATGCTGGTTAGATCTGCCATGAATTGTAAATAATCACAGACAGTGTCACCAGCAACGCACCATCACACTTCCTCCTCCATGCTTCATGGTGGGAACCACACATGCAGAGATCATACGTTCACCTACTCTGCATCTCACAAACACATGGCGGTTGTAACCAAAAATCTCAAATTTGGACTGATCAGATCAAAGGAAGGATTTCCACCGGTCTCATGTCCATTGCGCATGTTTCTTGGTCCAAGCAAGTCTCTTCTTATTGGTGACCATTAGTAGAGGCTCCTTTGCAGCAATTTCACCATGAATGCCTGACTCCTCTGAACAGTTGATGTGGAGATGTCTGTTACTTGAATTCTGTGACGCATTGATTTGGGCTGCAATCTGAGGTGCAGTTAACTCTCTAATGAATTTATGCTGTGAATCAGAGGTAACTCTGGGTCTTCCTTTCCTGTGGCGGTCCTCATGAAAGCCAGTTTCATCATAGCGCTGGATGGTTTTGCGACTGCACTTGACGAAATTTTCCGGATTGACTGACCATGTCTTGAAGTAAAAATGGACTGTCGGTTCTCTTTGCTTATTTGAGCTGTTCTTGCCATAATTGGGACTTTTACCAAATAGGGTTATCTTCTGTATACCGCCCCTTGTCACAAATGACTGGCTCAAACGCATTATGAAGGAAACATTCCACAAATTAACTTTTAACAAGGCACACCTTAATTGAAATGCATTCCAGGTGACTACCTCATGAAGCTGGGTGAGAGAATGCCAGTAGTGTGCAAAGCTGTCATCAAGGCAACGGGTGGCTACTTTGAATAATCTCAAATATAAAACATATTTTGATTTGGTTACTACATGATTCCCAATGTGTTATTTCATTTTGATGTCTTCTCTATTATTCTATAATGTAGAAAATAGTAAAAATAAAGAAAAACCCTGGAAGTAGTAGTTGTGTTCAAACTTTTGACTGGTACTGTACATGTTTTGACCATGACAGTTTACAATCCAAGGTAACGACAAGTAATTTAGTCTCCGTAACTTGTTCATTACCATTCATTACCAGATTCAGCGGAGGTCTAGAACTTATGGAATGATTTGTACCAAATGCAATGCTCTTAGTTTTAGAGATGTTCAGGACCAATTTATTCCACACATTCCAAAACACTATTTAACCTGTTATGGCTGCATCCCATTGTTCTCAATTTCCACCTGAAGACATACCCTAATCTAACTGCCTGTAGCTCAGCCCCAGAGGCAAGGATATGCATATTCTTGATATCATTTGAATGGAAACATTCTGAAGTTTGTGGAAAATGTTAATTGAATGTAGGAGAATATAACACAGTAGATCTGGTGGAAGAAAAGAGAAAGAGCATACGTTTTCTGTTTTTTATTGTTGTAGTATCATCTTTCACATGTACTAGAATAGCCACACAGTCAGATAGGATGCTGGATATAATTTTGATTGATAACACAATAGGGCAATTGTAGGTGTGCAAAGTTATCAGACTGATAACTTCAGGAATGGGTGAGCTACATGACATTTAGCATGAAGTCACCCAGGTGTCCCACACAAGTTGCCCAAATGTACCCAAGTGGCCGAATTGGTGAAATGACCTATAACTATATACAACAGTGCAAATAACTATATACAACATATCAAAAAGCAATTCTAACACACACACACACACACACAAAAAATGTTACAAAAATATTAGAAAGTAACTATTTAAAAAAAAAACAGAACACCCCTTAAGTTTATTTTGCTGCCAGTGCCATGTCCCATAGCAGTCTCTTTCTGATGTAAAGCAGAGGCAAACTGAACAAGTGGTGTATTTCATGCGACGCAGAACACAACGACGCCTCCATGCTGTGCCCTTTTGGCCCTGAGGCACAGTCATGCCTGCAGTAATGAACTGTGGCATATGAACACCACTGGGGGCACAGGTAGAGTGGGCAGCTTGGCACCGGGGGCTCCCAGTCGGAGTCGCTATCACTGTGAAAGAAAACATAAAAAAAATATTTGTATTGTATGAGCCTTTTATCATCACATAAAATAAACAGAGGGAACAGTCACTAAGGTGTTCCATTCAACTCCGGCCATTGTGTATATATATATATACACACACATATATATATACACACACACACACACACACACACACACACACACACACACACACACACACACACACACACACACACCCAAACAAACCAACACACACACACAAACAAACTACACATTTCATTGCAAAAAAATAATATATATATATATATTTATATTTCATAAAACGGCATTAGCACTTACCCGTCCAGAAGTACGTCCTGTCCTTGCATAAACAGCTCCTCAGTTCGTTTGAATCATAACGCTCCAAGATTCCTCAAAAAAAAAATCTCTCACTTTCACTTTTTCACTTTCACTTCAGAGTTTGACTTCGCTTTACATGATTTATTCGCCATGATATCGTCAATGAAATCGTTGAAACTACAACTTTCCGAAATACAGCTGCGCGTAAAAAGCCTTACAGCAACTCCTCTGATCATCAAGGCGAGAATGGTGTTGCCTGCGCGTACGATTATAAACAAGGAATTGTGGTCCAACCCCAAACCATTACATACTGGCGTTTACCTCAGCTCATTGGCTATCTACCCAGCTAGATTTCAAGAAGATCAGTGGTCATTGGGCAGAAATATAGTCAATCAATGAAGCTTCTCTAAAATTATTGGTGCGTAAGATAGTCATTTATCGTTGTCTTCAAATCAGCTCACTTCGGTCAATTCTCCCCGCAAAAAAACAAACAATTTTGACTGTGTTGCAAACATCCAGAGGAATGCACTGAAACCCACCATGACTAGATAAATGATTGTTTACAGGGGCGAATCACGCCGAATGCTCCGTAAAAAAATGATAGAGATGGAATTCACGGCACAAACTGTTTACAAAATGTTTAGATTTAGGCTATAAAAATGGATTTTATCAAAGAAAACGGCACTTCATTTGATCAATGGGACACTCAGGAAGAGAAATAAGAGCAAGATATCAGAATGTAAGTCATAATTTTACCTTCAGATGTGAATGTGTAAAAACTGTCATGGCGGAAAATGTTTCTGTTCTTGATTGCTCTTCTCAAACAAAAGCATGGGATTTGTTCTCTGTAATAGCTATTTTAAATTGGAAAACATAGTTTGATTACCAAGATTCTAATCTTTTGAAGGGTGTAAGACACTTGCATTTTCAAGAATGTTTAATGTTACGAAGTTGTATTTTTAGTTGTCACTCTGAAATTTCCCCTGATGTTGGTCCCTGTACGGGGATCGCAGCCATAACAGGTTTTACTATTTGACTTCATTAGCTGTGGTGGCTGATGTGTGTATGGTTGAATAATCAGCATACATGAACAAGGATGCTTTGTTTAATGCCAGTGACAGGTCATTGGTAAAAATAGTAAAGAGTAGAGGGCCTAGAGAACTGCCCTGCGGTACACCACACTTTACATATTTGACATTAGTGAAGCTTCAATTAAAGAAACCCCTTTGAGTTATTTGATAGATTGCTTTGATTAACATACATTTTTACATTTTTGGGGCCTATTTTAACAATGAAAAAGCTTTGTCTCAATTCAATTATCTTCGTGACATCTTTACCTACAAGGATATATCATGACACCTGACATTCTTAATTTAATAAAACACACTTTTGAATGTAGTTTTTATAACGTTAAGTTGAGCTACTGCTGCACCACTACTGCACATTTAACCCTCCATGCTGCCCTGATGCTGGTCTGCTATTATCCCTACTTCAAATAGCAGGCGCTCTCCAGAGGACCTTTTTGTAACAAAATCAGTTCTATCATCGTCGAAAATCAGACTTGTCTTTCGCTGTTGTTGTTTGCTAAACTACCAGGGAAAAGCAGCATGTCCACTGTTGGCATACTACTAGTAGTCATGTATTAATCTAACAGTAATTGTAATAGCCTAAAAGTAGCTGTACTACCCAATGATGCTTATGTACTTGCGATGCCCGGTGGGCATTTTACACACTCCGTATCTCAAAGACACAGATACTTTGGTTGAAAAAACATTGTGCTTTTAGCTCAATATTGAGATTTAAGAAATCAAAAATTAACTACATAAAGCTGAGGCCCTCCTCAATGATGACAACAGTAGTTGCTGCCAAAACTGTGGTTTTCCCACAATTGCATGATAAAATGTTATACATTTTTCTTTCCCTCTACTCGGGGTGCACATGGGGGGAAGAGGGAGTGACAGTAGCAGGCCTCAGTAAAACAGGCAGAGGGGCATTGCATACACTCATTATTGGAATCAATAATGCACTTTATTGTTTGACCAATTCATGTTTTTTGAGTGTGGTGACCAGGTAGAGCATGCAGCTCGTACCAACGTTGAACTCGCACAGCCAAGTCAAAGTCACAAAATGTGACTTAATGTTCGCACTCTAAAGCCCTGAAACTGAACAGATGTATAAAGCTATCTGTCATACTGTCATGGAGAGGTAGGGAATTTTGATGACAGTTCCACCACCTACAAAGTCCATATTACATGTGGATTCTGTGGCGAAAGCCCTAAGCACTACCCTCTTGGCCGGTAGTGAATAGCAGGCAAGAGGTTCCAGTGGGGTCTCATTCTCTAGCATCCAAGTTTGAGCTATTTATATCGCTTCCCCTCAGACTGCAGAGTAGAGCAAGCCAGGGCTGCATTTGGCACAGATTTGACAGAGGAAGACCATTCTAACTATGGGGATTAGGTTGTCAGCAGACATCTCATGGCTTAGCTAGACAAGACAAGGCAATAAGACATTCAAGTCTATGGCTGTGTGCTCCCTGTCACTGAAACTGATGGAAGCCATCAAACATTTAATATTTTATGTAAGAGATCTCCATGGCTGTCAAATGCAATTTTATTTGTCACATGCGCTGAATACAACAGATGTAGACCTTACAGTGAAACACTTACTTATAAGCCCAATGCAGTTTTAACTTCTTCGATATAGGGGGCGCTCTTTTAATTTTTGGATGAAAAACGTTCCCGTTTTAAACAAGATATTTTGTCACGAAAAGATGCTCGACTATGCATATAATTGACAGCTTTGGAAAGAAAACACTGACGTTTCCAAAACTGCAAAGATATTGTCTGTGAGTGCCACAGAACTGATGTTACAGAAAAAACCCAGATAAAAATCCAATCAGGAAGTGCCGCATTTTTTGAAACCGCCTCATGGGAATGACTACTTATATGGCTGTGGAGGAGCTAGGAGTCAGCTTACCTTTTCCACGTTTTCCCCAAGGTGTCTGCAGCATTGTGACGTATTTGTAGGCATATCATTGGAAGATTGACCATAAGAGACTACATTTACCAGGTGGTCGCTTGGGGTCCTCCGTCGCAATTATTGCGTAATCTCCAGCTGCAGTATTTTTCCGTTTGACTCTGATGAGAAACCGACTGCCAGGAATGATTTTTCATCGAATAGAATTGTGAAAAACACCTTGAGGATTGATTCTAAACAACGTTTGCCATGTTTGCCATGTTTCTGTCGAAATTATGGAGCTAATTTGGAAAAAAGTTCGGCGTTGTAAGTGACTGCATTTTCGTTTTTTTTCCTAGCCAAACATGATGAACAAAACGGAGCGATTTCTCTTACACAAATAATCTTTTTGGAAAAAATGAACATTTGCTATCTACCTGAGAGTCTCGTCATTGAAAACATCCAAAGTTCTTCAAAGGTAAATTAATTTATTTGAATGATTTTCTTGTTTTTGTGAAAATGTTGCCTGCTGAATGCTAGGCTTAATGCTATGCTAGGATCAATACTCTTACACAAATGCTTGTGTAGCTTTGGTTAAAGCATATTTTGAAAATCTGAGATGACAGTGTTGTTAACACGTTGTTAAAAATATATTTATTTCATTTAATTTGCGATTTTCATGAATAGGAAACGTTGCGTTATGGTAATGAGCTTGAGGATATTATTACGCTCCCGGATACGGGATTGCTCGACGCTAGAGGTTAAGGAAAATACCAAAATAAGTAAAAGTAAACTAAAGAGCAGCAGTAAAATAACAATAGCGAGGCTATATACAGGGGCTACCGGTACAGAGTCAATGTGTGGGGGCACCGGTTAGTTGAGGTAATTGAGGTAATGTGTCCATGTAGGTAGAGTTATTAAAGTGGCTATGCATAGATAATAAACAGTAGCAGCAACGTAAAAGAGGGGGTGGCAATGGAAATAGTTTTGGTAGCCATTTGTTTAGATGTTCAGGAGTCCTATGGCTTGAGGGTAGAAGCTGTTTAGAAGCCTCATGGACTTGGTGCTCCGTTACCGCTTGCCGTGGTGTAGCAAAGAGAGCAGTCTATGACTAGGGTGGCTGGAGTCTTTGACAATTTTAGGGCCTTCCTCTGACACCGCCTGTTATAAAGGTCCTGGATGGCAGGAAGCTTGGCCCCAGTAATGTACTGGGCCGTACGCACTACCCTCTATAGTGCCTTGCGGTCGGAGGCTGAGCAGTTGCCATAGGTGGCAGTGATGCAACCAGTCAGGACGCTCTCGATGGTGCAGCTGTAGAACCTTTTGAGGGTCTGAGGACTACTGCCAAATCTGTTCAGTCTCCTGAGGGGGAATAGGTTTTGTCGTGCCCTCTTCACGACTGTCTTGGTGTGCTTGGACCATGGTAGTTTGTTGGTGATGTGGACACCAAGGAGCATGAAGCTCTCAATCTGCTCTACTGCAGCCCCGTTGATGATAATTGGGGCTCGCTCAGTCATCCTTTTCCTGTTGTCCACAATATTCTCCTTTGTTGTGATCACGTTGAGGGAGAGGTTGTTGTCCTGGCACCACACAGCCAGGTCTTTGACCTCCTCCCTATAGGCTGTCTCGTCATTGTCGGTGATCAGGCCTACCACTATTGGGTCATCGGCAAATTTAATGATGGTGTCGGAGTTGTGCCTGGCCACGCAGTCATGAGTGAACAGGGAGTACAGGAGGAGACTGTGCATGCACCCCTGAGGAGCCCCTGTGTTGAGGATCAGTGTGGCAGATGTGTTGTTACCTACCCTTACCACCTGGATCCAGTTGCAGAGTGAGATGTTTAGTCCCAGGATCCTTACCTTAGTGATGAGCTTTGAAGGCACTATGGTGTTGAACGCTGAGCTGTTGTCAATTAATAGTATTCTCACATAGGTGTTCCTTTGTCCAGGTGGGGAAAGGCAGTGTGGAGTGCAATAGAGGTTGCATCTGTGGATCTGTTATTGCGGTATGCAAATTGGAGTGGGTCTAGGGTTTCTGATGTGACTGATGTGGTGTACTCCTCAATGCCATCGGAAGAATCCCGGATCATATTCCAGTCTGTACTAACACAACAGTCATTTAGCTTAGCATCTGCTTCATCTGACCACTTTTTATATTTTATTTTACCGTTATTTTACCTGGTAAGTTGACTGAGAACACATTCTCATTTACAGCAATTACCTGGGGAATAGTTACAGAGGAGAGGAGGGGGATGAATGAGCCAATTGTAAGTTGGGGATGATTAGGTGACCATGATGGCATGAAGGACAGCTTGGGAATTTAGCCAGGACACCAGGGTTAACACCCCTACTCTTACGATAAGTGATCTTTAATGAGCTCAGAGAGTCAGGACACCCGTTTTACGTCCCATCCGAAACACAGCACCCTACACAGTGCAGTGTCCCCAATCATTTAAGTTATTTTAATGGGATTTTCTTTTTACATTTCTAAGTAACCCCAAACCTTTGAACGGCAGTGTATGTTTTACGACTTTACATCCCCTGCTATATTGTGGATAAAGAGTTACCTTTCTTACAGAACACAGAGGGTATTCTTTATTGGAAGCAATTCCAACATAATCAAGGTAGAATCAGGACTTTCCCAGGGCAGCTGTCTAGGCGCCTTAATGTTTTAAACGTTTACTAATGACATATATCATCTTTGAGTAAAGCCAGTGTGTATGTATGCGGATGACTCAACACTATACATGTCATCTTCTACAGCGTGTGAAATCACTGCAACACTTAACAAAGAGCTGCAGTTAGTTTTAGAATGGGTTTTAGAATGGGTAGCAAGGAATAAGTTAGTCCTAAATATTTCTAAAACTAAAATCAATGTACAGTTGAAGTCGGATGTTTACATACACTGAGGTTGCAGTCATTTAAACTAGTTTTTCAACCACTCCCTAAATGTATTGTTATCAAACTATGGTTTGGCAAGTCAGTTAGGACATATACTTTGTGCACGACACAAGTATTTTTCCAAAAATTGTTTACAGACAGATTAATTCACTGTCAGAAATTAGTGGGTCAGAAGTTTACATACACTAAGTTGACTGTGCCTATGAACAGCTTGGAAAATGATGGCATGACTTTAGAAGCCTCTGATAGGCTAATTGACAGTTTTTGAGTCAATTGGAGGTGTACCTGTGGATGTATTTCAAGGCCAACCTTCAAACTCAGTACCTCTTTGCTTGACATCATGGGTAAACCAAAAGAAATCAGCCAAGACCTCAGAAAAATAATTGTAGACCTCCACAAGTCTGAATCATCATTGGGAGCAATTACCAATTGCCTGAAGGTACCACATTAATCTGTACAAACAATAGTACGCAAGTATAAACACCATGGGACCACGTAGCCGTCATACCGCTCAGGAAGGAGACGCGTTCTGTCTCCTAGAGATTAATGTACTTTAGTGCAAAAAGTGCAAATCAATCCCAGAACAACAGCAAAGGACCTTGTGAAGATGCTGAAGGAAACATTTACAAAAGTATCTATTTCCACAGTTAAACAAGTCCTATATCGACATAACCTGAAAGGCCGCTCAGCAAGGAAGAAGCCACTGCTCCAAAACCGCCATAAATGAACTAGACTACTGTTTGCAACTGCACATGGTAATAAGGATTGTACTTTTTGGAGAAATGTCCTCTGGTCTGATGAAACAAAAATAGAACTGTTTGGCCATAATGACCATCATTATGTTTGGAGGAAAAAGGGGGAGGCTTGCAAGCTGAAGAACACCATCCCAACTGTGAGGCACGGGGGTGGCAGCATCATGTTGTGGGGGTGCTTTGCTGCAGAAGGGACTGATGCACTTCACAATATAGATGGCATAATTAGGATTTGAAAGTTCTGTGAATATATTGAAGCAACATTTCAAGACATCAGTCAGGATGTTAAAGCATGGTCGCAAATTGGTCTTCCAAATGGACAATGACCCAAAGCAAAGTTGTGGCAAAATGGCTTACGGACAACAAAATCAAGGTATTGTTGTGGCCATCACAAAGCCCTGACCTCAATCCTTTAGAAAATGTGTTGGCAGAACTGAAAAAGCATGTGCGAGCAAGGAGGCCTACGAACCTGACTCAGTTACACCAGCTCTGTCAGGAGGAGTAGGCCAAAATTCACCCAACTTATTGTGGGAAGCTTGTGGAAGGCTACCCAAAACATTTGACCCAAGTTAACCTGTAGTGACACCCCATCCCGTGAATGGGACCGTTGTCATCATCTGACACTAATTAGCATAACACAGCAGACATAAATCTTCCTAGAAAATCTTCCTATTCATGAAAATCACAAGCGAAATATTTTTGAACACAGCTTAGCCTTTTGTTAATCACCATGTCATCTCAGATTTTCAAAATATGCTTTACAGCCAACGCTAGACAAGCATTTTGTGTAAGTTTATCATAGCCTAGCATAGCATTATGTCTTGCTAGCAGCAGGCAACCTTGTCACGGAAATCAGAAAAGCAATCAAATTAAATTGTTTACCTTTGATGAACTTCGGATGTTTTCACTCACGAGACTCCCAGGTAGACAGCCAAAGTTCATTTTTTCCCAAAAGATTATTTTTGTAGACCGAAATAGCTCCGTTGGTTCTTCACGTTTGGCTGAGAAATCGCCAAAAAATATTCCAAATTAGCTCCATAATGTCGACAGAAACATGGCAAACGTTGTTTAGAATCCATCCTCAAGGTGTTTTTGAAATATCTATTCGATAATATATCCGTCAGGACAATTCGTTTTTCAGTTGGACCGATTGGAGTAATGGCTACCTCTGTATTTTACGTGAGAATCTCTCTCGGAGCCACCTTGTGACCACTTACGCAATGTGGCCGCCTACGGCTATTCTTCAACAGAAATGCAGAAATAAACAGGAATAAAACTACGTCACAATGCTGTAGACACCTTGGGGAATACGTAGAAAGCGTAAGCTCGTTGATGGTACATTCACAGCTGAATAGGGAGTCATTGGAACGCAGCGCTTTCCAAACCTGGGGCACTTCCGGATTGGATTTTTCTCAGGCTTTCGCCTGCAACATCAGATCTGTTATACTCACAGACAATATCTTTACAGTTTTGGAAACGTTAGAGTGTTTTCTATCCAAAGCTTATATGCATATTCTAGCATCCTTTCCTGACAAAATATCCCGTTCAAAACAGGAACGTTTTTTTTTCCAAAAATGAAAATACTGCACCCTAACACTTAAACAATTTAAAGGCAATGCTACCAAATACTAATTGACTGTATGTAAACAACCCATTGGGAGTTGATGAAAGATATAGGAGCTGAAGTAAATCATTCTCTCCACTATTATTCTGACATTTCACATTCTTAAAATAAAGTGGTGACATAACTGAGACAGGGAATTTTTACTAGGATTAAATGTCAATAATTGTGAAAAACTGAGTTTAAATGTACTTGACTAAGGTATATGCAAACTTCCGACTTCAACTGTATTCCTCAATGACCTCGTACCCCTGCACATCTACTCGATACTGGTACCTCATATACACTGCTCAAAAACATAAAGGGAACACTAAAATAACACATTCTAGATCTGAATGAATGAAATATTCTTATTAAATACTTTTTTCTTTACATAGTTGAATGTGCTGACAACAAAATCACACAAAAATGATCAATGGAAATCAAATGTATCAACCCTTGGAGGTCTGGATTTGGAGTCACACTCAAAATTAAGGTGGAACACCACACTACAGGCTGATCCAACTTTGATGTAATGTCCTTAAAACAAGTCAAAATGAGGCTCAGTAGTGTGTGTGGCCTCCCCGTGCCTGTATGACCTCCCTACAACGCCTGGGCATGCTCCTGATGAGGTGGCGGATGGTCTCCTGAGGGATCTCCTCCCAGACCTAGACTAAAGCATTCGCCAACTCCTGGACAGTCTGTGGTGCAACGTGGCATTGGTGGATGGAGCGAGACATGATGTCCCAGATGTGCTCAATTGGATTCAGGTCTGGGGAACGGGCGGGCCAGTCCATAGCATCAATGCCTTCCTCTTGCAGGAACTGCTGACACACTCCAGCCACATGAGGTGTAGCATTGCCAGTGGCAAATTTGCCACTAGCATTGCCAGTGGCAAATTTGCCACTCTTGGTGTTCTCTGGCAAATGCCAAATGTCCTGCACGGTGTTGGGCTGTAAGCACAACCCCCACCTGTGGACGTCGGGCCCTCATACCACCCTCATGGAGTTTGTTTCTGACCGTTTGAGCAGACATGCACATTTTTGTCCTACTGGAGGTCATTTTGCAGGGCTCTGGCAGTGCTCCTCCTGCTCCTCCTTGCACAAAGGCGGAGGTAGCGGTCCTGCTGCTGGGTTGTTTCCCTCCTACGGCCTCCTCCACGTCTCCTGATGTACTGGCCTGTCTCCTGGTAGCGCCTCCATGCTCTGGACACTACGCTGACAGACACAGCAAACCTTCTTGCCACAGCTCGCATTGATGTGCCATCCTGGATGAGATGCACTACCTGAGCCACTTGTGTGGGTTGTAGACTCCGTCTCATGCTACCACTAGAGTGAAAGCACCGCCAGCATTCAAAAGTGACCAAAACATCAGCCAGGAAGCATAGGAACTGCGAAGTGGTCTGTGGTCACCACCTGCAGAACCACTACTTTATTGGGGGTGTCTTGCTAATTGCCTATAATTTCCACCTGTTGTCTATTCCATTTGCACAACAGCATGTGACATTTATTGTCAATCAGTGTTGCTTCCTAAGTGGACAGTTTGATTTCACAGAAGTGTGATTGACTTGGAGTTACATTGTGTTGTTTAAGTGTTCCCTTTATTTTTTTGAGCAGTGTATATTGCCAAGTTATCGTTACTCATTGTTAATTTATTCCTTGTAAATATTTATCTATTATTTCTATTTTTTCTATACACTGTTGGGAAGGGCTCGTGAGTAAGCATTTCACTGTTAGTCTACACCTGTTGTTTACAAAGCATGTGAAAAATAACATTTTATTTTATTTGAATGTGTTCCTCTTTTCACTTCAGTCAACATGCCTGGTAGGAATAAATAGTCGTGTTACTGTAGCAGCATGCCATTGGGAAATTAATTCTGAGATGGGGATCAGAGGCTGAATTGTCTTTCCTCTCTTTTCCCAGTATTAAAAACCTGTCCAAAACCTGTGCCTCATACTGCGTAGAAAGATTGCTCTACCTTTCCCACTCTTCTCTTAGGCAGTTGATGAGTCACTGCATCGAACAGTATCCTTAATGTAGTATTTACAGTACTGTGACTGTCTACATCCCAAATGGCACGCTATTCCCTATATAGTACACTACTAGTAGTGCATTATACAGGGAAAATGGTGCCATTTTGGACACATATTAAGTCTGCATCACAGTACTTTATCTGTAACTCTGTGCACATTACTGTAGGTAATGTATTGTTGACCGTCTGCAAACATTGAACAAACGCCTCAAAAACTAGATGAAAGTCAGCTGGATTAAAAGCCTCTCAGAGATCTGGGGCACCTCAAGGCAATCCGTCATTTGGGTTTAGTTGAGGTTACAGGAGACGGTGTCTGCGTCCCAAATGTCACCCTACTGTTCATTCAGAAAGTATTCAGACCCCTTGACTTTTTCCACATTTTGTTACGTTACAATTGATTAAAATTGCTTTTTCACCTCATCAATCTACACACCCCATAATAACAAAGCAAAAACAGGTTTTTATTGGCAATAAAAGCAAGGGGAAAAACATCTGGAGTGCCATTGATTTTAATAATTAATCCACTGACTTCATAATCAACGATGTGGAGAGTATATGAATCACTAAACTCTGTAGCTCTTCCTCTCGGAATTCAGTCACGTGAGTTCTCTGGAGGCGAGTTCTGTTGAGGGAACATACACAAATAATTCCCGCGTACAGCGACAGTTTTGCATATCCAATCCTCCGTGTGCGATGTTGTTGCTCTTTCTTTCGGTTTAATTTCGGTGAATCGATGCTCCATTTGCTCAGACAAGGGAGGAGGGAAGCTCATGTGTATGTGTTGCCGTGTTCTTTTTTTTTCTATTTCTGTATCTGTGTCTGTCGGGGGAGAATACAGCAACATACTGCAGCAACGTACGTTTGGAGACACAGTTTGTCTGTTGTTTCTCTCTGGGTTAGAGTGTTTGCTTGCTAGTTGTTGCGTTACAGTAGGGGTGTTAAGAAGCTGCGCGTGTCAATTATTTTACGGTGGGTGGGATGTTAAGCCCAGTTTACATCTAACAGACGAGATGAGATGTTCCTATCAATTTTAAAACAAAGCTTGCTTGATCTGAATGGTTTAGCTGGAGTTTCCAAGATCCAACATATCAAATCTTAGCAAAAGATTTGAGATGAGACAGGTCGATTTCGCAGAAGTGTGGACTTGAGTAACAACTTTGACTCTGGTCTGACTCACGTCACAAATGGGATGATTTGAGACTATACTTCGTAGACTTGGATTTGGAGCCTCAAGACTCAATTTTGTGTCAATCATAATATTTTGTCAGACGGTTATTGTTATGCAAAAGCCTGCCGGTTTCACTGTAATTGACCATTAATTAACATAAACACGTTTAGCATTTCCAGGCCTCCACGCACACAACATGCTTACAAGCCGCTAATGCGTGCCTTAGGAACATATACATTTAAAAAAGTGTAATAAAGCAATTTAATATTCAGCAGAACAATAAATTCATTCATTTTAGGCAGGTCTAAAGAAATATTATGGCATGGGGAAAATGTATTTCAGAAAAACAAAATATGAGTTGGCCTACTGTATGTTTTTAGGTTCTAATTCTCAGAGTAAAAACTTGACGGACACTATGAAAGCTTAAACCAAGTGTATTCTTCCCAGAGGATCAATACAACTGCATTAGACGATAACATATTCACACTGATATTTAACTATGCCGAGTCTCCACCTACACATCTGAACAGCCAATGCATCTCTGTTGCTAGACAGAACCTTAGTGATATCTGTTCTTCCTCACCTCATCTGACCTGACCTCTATCCCAAAGCGCTCACTCCTCCCCAACTCATGGCTGTTATGGTGACTGGTACCAGACTGTGTCTCTTCTCCTCCCAGAGGATCCCTGATGGCTAACAATAACATATCCTGACATAATGTAACTGTTATACATTACCCTCTCTCCCTCAGTGACATGAATAAGTATATTTCATATTCTCAGAACCCAACAATGTTATCTGGCAATGCACCATGCCATAGGCTGTGGGCTTGTTCATTTAGCAAGTCCTGTGCCATTATTCATATTATATGATTTTATAGGAAGAGAATATAATTTAAGTTAGCTGAAAGGACATTGTAAAGGACATTTTTCCCATTCCAAGTGGCTATGTTGAGCATAAAAGTGATCATTTGAAACAGGTACTATATGCTTGATTTAGAGTTATGTGGCAGCTTTAGTAATGAATGACACAAATCTTAGAATGTCTTAAAAATCAAAAAGTATATTGGCTTCATGATGCGACTATAGGCTATTGATGAATTGAGAAATTAGCAAAAAAACTTGTTCTGTTCCTTGCCTCAGCCTGCATACGTTGTTCTCTCAAGTGATCATATTTTTACCCATCAGACTGTCCTCAATTTAATCTTGTCTATTCTAATATGTCAAATCAGTTTAGATTTAGAATGGCCCATTACCAAGTGGAAAGGAACAGGGCAGGGAAAAAAGACAGGTCATCATTATGCACATGAATAGCTGATGGAAGCCAATTTCCCGCTGGTTCTTTTTTCTAACTCAAGCTGGTAGGTTGACCACATAAAAAAAAATGCAGGACAACAAGATGATTTTGTGAGACATTCACAGAACATTGTAGCCTACAGTACCAGTCAAAAGTTGTAGAGTAATAGTGAAGACAACGAAACTATGAAATAACACTTATGGAATCATGTAGTAACCAAAAAAGTGTTGAAGTAGGTCCCACATATGCTGAGCACTTGTTGGCTGCTTTTCCTTCACTCTGTGTTCCAATTCATCCCAAACCATCTCAAGTTGTTGGAGGTCGGGTCATTGTGGAGGCCAGGTCATTTGATAAAGCTCTCCTTCTTGGTCCAACAGCCCTTACACAGCCTGGAGGTGTGTTTTGGGTCATTGTCAAGTAAAAAAAAAAAGATAGTCCCACTAAGCGCATACTAGATGGGATGGTGTATCACTGCAGAATGCTGTAGTAGCCATGTTGGTTAAGTGTGGCTTGAATTCTAAATATATCAGTGTCACCAGCAAAGCACTATCACACCTCCTCCTCTATGCTTAATGGTGGGAACCACACATGCGGAGATCATCCGTTCACCTACTCTGCGTCTCACGAATACACGGCGGTTGGAACCAAAAATCGCAAATTTGGACTCATCAGACCAAAGGACACATTTCTACAGGTCTAATGTCCATTGCTCGTGTTTCTTGGCCCAAGAAAGTCTCTTCTTATTATTGTGTGTCTTAGTAGTGGTTTCTTTGCAGCAATTCGACCATGAAGGCCTGATTCACCAGTCTCCTCTGAACGGTTGATGTTGAGATGTGTATGTTACTTGAACTTTGTGAAACATTTATTTGGGCTGCAATCTGAGGTGCAGTTATTCTAATGAATTTATCCTCTGCAGAAGAGGTAACTCTTGGTCTACCTTCCCTGTGGCGGTCCTCATGAGAGCCAGTTTCATCATAGCGCTTGATGGTTTTTGCAACTGCACTTGAAGGAACTTTGAAAGTTCTTGAAATTTGAGCTTCATGTCTTGAAGTAATGATGGGCTGTCATTTCTCTTTGTTTGTTTGAGCTGTTCTTGCCATAAAATGGACTTGGTATTTTACCAAATCTTGTGTATACCAACCCTACCTTGTCACAACACAACTGAATGGCTCAAACGCATTGAAAAGGAAAGGAATTCCACAAATTAACTTTTAACAAGGCACGCCTGTTAATTGAAATGCTTTAAAGGTGACAACCTCATGAAGCTGGTTGTGGGAATGCCAAGAGTGTGCAAAGCTGTCATCAAGGCAAACGGTGGCTACACTTTTATCGTTACTATATGATTCCATATGTGTTATTTCATAGTTTTGTTGTCTTCAATATTATTCTACAATGGTGAAAATAGTACAAAAAAGGAAAAACCCTGGAATGAGTAGGTTTGTGTAAACTTTTGACTGATACTGTTTAAATTAAATCAAATTTAAAAAATACACTCACAAAAACTTTTCAAATGTTCAAATCAAAAGGCTATTGCATGGGTGCTTCGCAAATTCAGAATTGCTGGACACCAGCATAATAAACTAAAGCACTGATCATTGGGAATGAGATCAGAATCAATGCTTATGCTTGATCCATATATTAAATAATAACACAGCCAGTCATTAAATAACAACACAGAGAAGATAAAACCTTGTGAATATTTTCCTTTGATTGACTCTTCAGGATTAGGTGTTCATATGGAATGGCAGGACAGTTGATATTCTTTAGGCTCCCGCAGCAGTATACATGTCAGTGGAGATTGCTATTGTAATCCATGAAATGCACTGATATCCCTATTCTGTATCTAAAGGGCTTATTGGCAAAGCCAGATTCGGTGGCCAAGCTTCTCAGTTCTATTAACACTGGACACGAACAAAACACGAACAGACACACAGTCAAATTTGTTAAGACAATTTACAGCTATAGGTAAATCCCCCTTAAAGGATAATGAATAGCTGCTGGAAATATCTCACACATGGAATTTCCATAACAGACATGTAATATGAAATTAGGTGAAATTGTGCTTATAAGTGTGTGTGTCATTTTAGACTATTTGTATTCCCTTCACAGTACACTCCTTTTGACCAGAGGCCCATAGTAATGGGCCCAGGTCAAAAGTAGGGTACAAGGGGTATACTTAATACCATTGAGACATCCTTACTCTCTGATTAAGAAACATCCTCTGTGGTATTACTGAATTGGGAGTGAGCTTGCAGAGTGAGAGCAAGTAATTAGGCGGGGTGGAGCTCTGCCAAGGAGGCTGGGGCTCAGTTGGATCTCTCACTGTGTGTGTGTGAGCTCTGTTGAAGTGCGGTATCCTAGTGAGTGGGTAAGGCTCCCACCGGTGGACCTATGAGAGGCCTGACTGATACTGCTACTAGCATAACGCACTCAGGGCTCCAGCAAATGTACTTCACGTCTCATATTCATGGAGCTATTTCCCCCTGTGTGTGTGCATGTACACATTTGTTTAAATGTAACCTTTATTTAACTAGGCAAGTCAGTTAAGAACAAATTCTTATGTACAGTGATGGCTTACCCCGGCCAAACCCTAACGAAGCTGGGCCAACTGTGTGCCGCCCTATGGGACTCTCTAACTAGCTATCATTGAACCTATTTGGTTAACTTTAGTTAGAAATCATTTGATCTCCC
Source organism: Oncorhynchus mykiss (assembly GCF_013265735.2). NCBI lineage: Eukaryota > Metazoa > Chordata > Actinopteri > Salmoniformes > Salmonidae > Oncorhynchus > Oncorhynchus mykiss. The sequence goes on from NC_048590.1 coordinate 13,911,262, forward strand.
AATCACAGCCGGTTGTAATACAGCCTGGAATCAAACCAGGGTCTGTAGTGATGAGAGAGAGAGAGTGTGCATTTCTGAGCAAGCGAGAGGTGTTCTACAAAACAAAGTAATCTGCGATTGAATAGTCTAACCAATCAGAATGTCAAAGCCAAAGATGAATTTTCTAAATGCTGCTTTACCCACTTGTGTTCTGGCTCTGAACCAAACCATCGGTTTCTGGGACCAATCAGATGTTGTTTTAATGGATTGGCCAGAGCAAGGATTTTGGCTTTGCCTGCCTGTGTTGGCATAGGAAATCACAAATAACCAATATGTGACCGACTGGCTCAAATCGGTCTTATGTAGCAACATTTGAAATTGTATTTTTTACATTGGCTAACAGTAGAGACTCAGAGCTACAAAATGGTATATCATACACTGCATTAAAGGAACAATTCAACATTGTTCACGCCCCACCCATCTCGTTAAGGATTCACATGAGGTCATGTGCCAGCTAAACATTGAGTAGTGTAGTAAAGATTAAGACTAAAATGGTAAAAGTAGTAGCCTGCAATAAGGAAAGATTCCAGGTATACAGAAAGTGCCTGTTAGATGACGCTTACCCAGACACACTTATCTAAATTGATGGGTCATGTGAAAGAAATGCTATAACCCCCAGCCACATGTTGCCAAGTTAATAGGTCTCTAAAGAAGGTGTAAGCAGTGCAGCCGAATGGTTACTTGCATAGTAGCACTCTCAGAAATGGATGGTGCCAATGTAAATCAAATAATATACAGTATGTACGAGAACAATTTCAATAACAATATCAGTGATAGACGAGGTTGTTATATGCATACAAACAGGGGTAAAGTGGCAGCAGGAAAATAAAACAATAGTAGCAGCAACTTATGTGTGTTAGGAGAGAGTCATTTGAGTAGAGGCACTGAAGATAGTGGCAGTGGTGTAAAGTACTTAAGTAAAAATACTTTAAAGTGCTACTTAAGTAGTTTTTTGCGGTATCTGTACTTTACTTTACTATTTCTATTTTTTGACAACTTTTACTTCACTACATTCCTAAAGAAAATATCATACTTTTTACTCCATACATTTTCCCTGACAACCAAAAGTACTCATTACATTTTGAATTCTTAGCAGGAAAGGAAAATGGTCAAAATCCCACGCTTATCAAGAGAACACTTAGTCATCCCTACTGCCTCTGGGCTGGTGGATTCACTAAACACAAATGCTTCTTTTGTAAATAATGTCAGTGTTGGAATGTGCCCCTGGCTATCCGTACATTTTTAAAACAAGAAAATGGTGCTGTCTGCTTTGCTTAATATAAGTACATTTAAATTACTTTTACTTTTGATACTTAAGTATATTTTAGCAATTGCGATTACTTTTGATGCTTACATACAGTGCCTTGCGAAAGTATTCGGCCCCCTTGAACTTTGCGACCTTTTGCCACATTTCAGGCTTCAAACATAAAGATATAAAACTGTATTTTTTTGTGAAGAATCAACAACAAGTGGGACACAATCATGAAGTGGACCGACATTTATTGGATATTTCAAACTTTTTTAACAAATCAAAAACGGAAAAATTGGGCGTGCAAAATTATTCAGCCCCCTTAAGTTAATACTTTGTAGCGCCACCTTTTGCTGCGATTACAGCTGTAAGTCGCTTGGGGTATGTCTCTATCAGTTTTGCACATCGAGAGACTGAAATGATTTCCCATTCCTCCTTGCAAAACAGCTCGAGCTCAGTGAGGTTGGATGGAGAGCATTTGTGAACAGCAGTTTTCAGTTCTTTCCACAGATTCTTGATTGGATTCAGGTCTGGACTTTGACTTGGCCATTCTAACACCTGGATATGTTTATTTTTGAACCATTCCATTGTAGATTTTGCTTTATGTTTTGGATCATTGTCTTGTTGGAAGACAAATCTCCGTCCCAGTCTGAGGTCTTTTGCAGACTCCATCAGGTTTTCTTCCAGAATGGTCCTGTATTTGGCTCCATCCATCTTCCCATCAATTTTAACCATCTTCCTTGTCCCTGCTGAAGAAAAGCAGGCCCAAACCATGATGCTGCCACCACCATGTTTGACAGTGGGGATGGTGTGTTCAGCTGTGTTGCTTTTACGCCAAACATAACGTTTTGCATTGTTTCCAAAAAGTTCAATTTTGGTTTCATCTGACCAGAGCACCTTCTTCCACATGTTTGGTGTGTCTCCCAGGTGGCTTGTGGCAAACTTTAAACAACACTTTTTATGGATATCTTTAAGAAATTGCTTTCTTCTTGCCACTCTTCCATAAAGGCCATATTTGTGCAATATACGACTGATTGTTGTCCTATGGACAGTCTCCCACCTCAGCTGTAGATCTCTGCAGTTCATCCAGAGTGATCATGGGCCTCTTGGCTGCATCTCTGATCAGTCTTCTCCTTGTATGAGCTGAAAGTTTAGAGGGACGGCCAGGTCTTGGTAGATTTGCAGTGGTCTGATACTCCTTCCATTTCAATATTATCGCTTGCATAGTGCTCCTTGGGATGTTTAAAGCTTGGGAAATCTTATTGTATCCAAATCCAAAACAGTATCTCGGACCTGCCTGGTGTGTTCCTTGTTCTTCATGATGCTCTCTGTGCTTTTAACGGACCTCTAAGACTATCACAGAGCAGGTGCATTTATACGGAGACTTGATTACACACAGGTGAATTGTATTTATCATCATTAGTCATTTAGGTCAACATTGGATCATTCAGAGATCCTCGCTGAACTTCTGGAGAGAGTTTGCTGCACTGAAAGTAAAGGGGCTGAATAATTTTGCACGCCCAATTTTTCAGTTTTTGATTTGTTTAAAAAGTTTTAAATATCCAATAAATGACATTCCACTTCATGACTGTGTCCCACTTGTTGTTGATTCTGCACAAAAAAATACAGTTTTATATCTTTATGTTTGAAGCCTGAAATGTGGCAAAAGGTCGCAAAGTTCAAGGGGGCCGAATACTTTCGCAAGGCACTGTATATTTAGACTTTACTCAAGTAGTATTTTACTGGCTGATTTTCACTTTTACTTGAGTAACTGTCTTATTAAGGTATCTATACTTTTACTCAAGTATGATAATTGGGTACCTTTTCCACCACTGGATAGTGGTGATGACTGGTCCGTCCGAACCACACATGAACAAGGGAATCTATTTTCGGAGAGCCTGTTCCTCTCCTGCCCTTGACTTTGGTGCAGTACATGTGATGTCCATAGCCTCTTTGTCGCAAAACTCCCTGATCTTCTCCAAAAAATTAATTTGTCTAGCAGTGTCCAGTCCAGGTGGTGCTTGTACAGACAGACCATCTATGGGAGGAAGGATGTCAGTGTTGCGCAGCAGCTGAAACCTGGTCCCGACTGAGTCCGAACTCTCCTTGGCGACAACAACACCAGGTTCCAGAGAGTCGAAGCTGTAAAACAGGAAATAACAAAAAAAATTAAGACATTGCAACCTTGTACAACATCAATTCACCTCCCAAGTTTGAATAACCTCATACAATGCAATGAAAATGACATTCACCTGAAGTGCTGGTACTGCTTGAACTGTGGCAGTGGCTTGATGTACAGAGTCAGGTGTTACAGCTTTCCACCAGCACCTTACCATCCTCCAGTCCAACCAGCTGTGGGATCTTGATCCATGTCACAGAAGGATAGTGCACCTGCAAACAACAAAAGGACATTAGGATAAATGAATGAAAAATTAATGTAATGTAAAATGTAATATCATTTTTTCATGCATAATTTGGCTCCCGAGTGGACAGCGGTGTAAGGTACTGCATCTCAGTGCCCGAGGCATCACTACAGACCCTGGTTTGATTCCAGGCTGTATCACAACCGACTGTGATTATGAGATCAATTCATATCTAACTAAAGTTAACCAAATAGGTTCAATGTTAGCTAGCTAATATTAGGCTTTAACAAGCAATGCGAAATGGCATTCTTAGACATTACTACACACAGATTATGAACGTAATGTTAGCTAGCAAGCCAGCCATTTAACGTCAGCTAGCTAGCTGATAGTCAGCTTTAATTTGCCATGAAAACAACTTTTTGACAAAATTAAAAACGTATAATATCTGAAACTGTAGCTTGACTCTTACCCGTATACATGGAGGAATTCTTCGCGGCAAACTGCAATCCCTTTCATTAAATAAGACTTCCTGTGTCGTTTCCGTTGCTTGGCCCATTTTTGTGTCAAGTCACTCTGGTTCACACTGACTGTGTGCAATGCCTTAAGAATCATCTTAAGGTTTAACCCCCACCCAAACTCTGACCATTTTACTCGCCCAAACAGAGCTGGTTAGGCTGTTGTCATGTTATCTAGATCATTGGTGACTGTAACTGTGCTCCAGGCAACTATTTAATTACGCTTTTTTGCCGATGTTTACTTACACCGGCCATATTCAACCGGTGTTGAGCGTTTGTAAATGCATCAGTTATTCTGCACTCTGGCACGCTCAGACTAGAATGCTCTGAAACTGTTGTTGCGGTGATGTTCTATTGAAATGGGTCTTGCATAGTTGAGTCTTTTGTTAATTTTTACTACACAATACATTTAAAAAAAGCCGCATTAGACAGGATTACCTACACATATTGACCAGCTCAAATAGACAGAAGCAGGCTATGTGGCAGACCAATCCAAATTCATCTCTCGGCATGTCCAGCCCACTCATTCTCTCAGCCAATCATGGGTAGTTTGAAGGTTGACTTTTTCTGTGGTTTAAATTATCCTACTAGGCTCTCAATTTAACAATTTTATTCATATTTACAGATGGCATACAAGTTTGTTATTAAGGCACTTGAACGTTCACATGTTCGAGAAGGCATTTCTGCTAAAAGAAAAAACATTTTGATGAAAATAGTTTTTGTTCAAACGGTTCTCCTGTGAAGTAGTGACCCGCGACATATGCCTAGTTTCCTGAAATTTGTCACATACAGTGGGGAGAACAATTATTTGATACACTGCTGATTTTGCAGGTTTTCCTACTTACAAAGCATGTAGAGGTCTGTAATTTATATCATAGGTACACTTCAACTGTGAGAGACAGATTCTAAAACAAAAATCCAGAAAATCACATTGTATGATTTTTAAGTAATGACATAAGTATTTGATACATCAGAAAAGCAGAACTTAATATTTGGTACATAAACCTTTTTTTGCAATTACAGAGATCATATGTTTCCTGTAGTTCTTGACCAGGTTTGCACAACACTGCAGCAGATTTTGCCCCACTCCTCCATACAGACCTTCTCCAGAGCCTTCAGGTTTCGGGGCTGTCGCTGGGCAATACGGACTTTCAGCTCCCTCCAAAGATTTTCTATTGAGTTCAGGTCTGGAGACTGGCTAGGCCACTCCAAGACCTTGAGATGCTTCTTACTGAGCCACTCCTTAGTTGCCCATGGTTTTCTTTTGAGACTGTGGTCCCAGCTCTCTTCGGGTCATTGACCAGGTCCTGCATGTAGTTCTGGGCTGATCGAGGGTGATTGACCGTCATCTTGAACTTCTTCCATTTTCTAATAATTGTGCCAGCAGTGGTTGCATTCTCACCAAGCTGCTTGCCTATTGTCCTGTAGCCCATCCCAGCCTTGTGCAGGTCTACAATTTTATCCCTGATGTTCTTACACAGCTCTCTGGTCTTTTGTGGAGAGGTTGGAGTCTGTTTGATTGAGTGTGTGGACAGGTCTTTTATACAGGTAACGAGTTCAAACAGGTGCAGTTAATACAGGTAATGAGTGGAGAACAGGAGGGCTTCTTAAATACATTTAAAAAAAACAGGTCTGTGAGAGCTGAAATTCTTACCGGTTGGTAGGTGATCAAATACTTTTGTCATGCAATAAAATGCAAATTAATTACTTAAAAATCATACAATGTGATTTTCTGGATTTTTGTTTTATATTCCGTATCTCACAGTTGAAGTGTACCTATGATAACAATTACAGACCTCTACATGCTTTGTAAGTAGGAAAATCTGCAAAATCGGAAGCGTATCAAATACTTGTTCTCCCCACTGTATATGTTCTGAGTTCTAATATGAATGGATCCCCCAGAATATTCCATTAGGCTTGAACAGCAGGACTTTATAAAGAACCTAATACCTCTATTATTGCCAAGTAGGCCTCATGTATCCAAATGAAAGCAGGCGGCAGTGGGATAGCATGCTTCCTAAATAGAATCCTATTCCTATCCTACCCCTAGATTAAGTCGTGTAGCTCCTTGAGAGCATAATGGAGAATGATTTGTATTTATTATGGATCCCCATTATACTCTTCCTGCGGTCCAGAAAAATTAAGGCAGTTATACATAAAAAACAATACATTCATAACAGATTTCACAACATATTTACTGTATGCCCTCAGACCTCTACTCTACTAACACATATCTATAACACAAAATCCATATGTACATGTGCGTATGTTATCATGTGTTTGTATTCATGTGTCTATTCATGTGTTTGTGTTGATTCACAGTCCCCACTGTTCCATGAGGTGTATTTGTTTTTTAATCATTTTAATAATACATGTACTGATGAAGTCAATCTCTCCTCCACTTTGAGCCAGGGGAGATTGACATGCATATTATTAATGTTAGCTCTGTGTACATCCAAGGGCCAGCCATCCTGCCCTGTTCTGAGCCAATTGCAATTTTCCTAAGTCTTTGTGGAACCTGACTACACGACTGAACAGTAGTCCAAGTGCGAAAAAACTAAGGCCTGTAGGACCTGTTGATAATGCTGTTCTGAATGCAGAGCAGCACTTTATTATAGACAGACTTATCCCCATCCTAGCTACTGTTGTATCAATATGTTTTGACCATAACAGTTGGCTTCTAAAAGCATTGTACACAGTGAATTTGGTGTCAGTATGATATCTTATTGACTGATGGCTGGCTGACTTCATGGCAGAATAATATATTAGCATTGTACATTTCATATTGCAAATGAACAGTGTACATTTCCAATATATTTGATGAGAAAACCAAATGGACAGGCTGAAATCAACACCAACGAGCGATGGAGAGGAACTACTATCACTGCTCGACCATCCCGAGTTCAACGAGCCAGTCAATTGGGCATTTCTGAAGTAAATTAGAGCATGTCCAATTCGTGATGGTAAATACCCATTGTTATGCATTGCAAATGGATGGTGTACATTTCTAATGTATTTAATGAGGGATTTACCATCACCAAATGGACAAGCTGAAATCAACACCAACGATCAATTGGACAGCGTCCATTTCACATATGCTGTTTTGTCAGTGTGAACATGCTCTTATACAAGTTGACAGTGTCCTTTGCCAATGTATATCCATAAGGACTTCCGATTACGAAATGGACATGCTGAATCAACACCAACAATAAATTCTGACTTTCTATGATCAAACATGACAAATAGACCTTCTAAGTTGATTCAGGGCTTAACATAGTGATATATATATATATAATTTGGTCAGTATATAGGCCATTTGCACATGGTTCACTGACTTTTGTGTTCGTAAGCCAACTTCCTATGATCATGTATGGCAAATGTACATAACATCCTGATTTAGTACTTTCATTACTTATTTTTTTCCATTTGAACATGGTTCAATGACTTTTGGGTTTGGAAGCCGACATCTTAAATGGCAAAAGGACATAACATCCTGATTTAGTAATTTTAGTACTTATGTATGCCATTTGGATATTTCATATGCCATTTGGACATGGTTCACTGACTTTTGTGCTCTGGCGGACTTCCTATGATCAAATATGGCAAATGGACAAAACATAGGCCTTATGGACAAACTCAATAACATAAGACAAATGTATGTCCATACGGTTACTACACATGTATAATTGCCTGGTTGCAGGCACTAGTTTGAAGCTTTCTCTTGAGTGGGCAGCCTGATGAAAGCCAGTCAATATTTAAATCACCCAGAAAGTATACCTATCTATTGATATCACATACATTATCAGTAATTTCACACATGTTAGCCAGATACTGACTCTCAGCACTTAGTGGTCTGTAGCAGCTTCCCACCAGAATGGGCTTTAAGTGAGGCAGGTGAACATGTAGCCATATTATTTCAATAGTATTTAACAGTATCTAAGCTTTACAGAAATGTGGTTCTGAATATAAACCGCAACACCACCCCCATTGACATATCTGCCTTTTCTGTAAATGTTATAACCATGTATTGCTACCACTGTATCATCAAAGGGATTATCTAAGTGAGTCTCATAGATTGTCAGAATATGAATGTCATCTGTTATGAGCAAATTATTGATTTCATGAACCGTTGAATTACATATGTTAATGTTGGGTATTTTTAGCACTTTTCTGGAATGCTTTATTATTTTTCTTGCTTTACTGGGAATCTTGCATAGGTAGACATACGCAGGTTATTTTAATTAGTGCAGGGTGAGCTGCACACAGTGTATGTCCTACTAATGTACACTACCTCAGTGCTAACATAATTACTATGGTTCATAGACATTTGATTACTGAATACAATAGCTGTAGGATCAGCAGAGGCATTCTGGGCTGTAAAGAGGGACATAAAATTAGGTTATTTACATTTGTCCTCCAACGCCCCTCGGATAATGTACATTTGCTAAAGCATTATGACAACTCAGTGACATAATGGTGGGGATTAAATGAGCTGGACTTGGGATATTGATAAGTCATTGTCTCAACACAGCCTTATAATGCTGTGAAAGGATCCAGGAACCCAAATGATTTGGGTAGATCTCATCCTTATAATACAAGCTTTGTTTCCAGAAGGCATCAAAATTGACAATAAATGTTACACGCAAAGAGCTGCAATTGTCTCGTAACCAGTTATGGAGGGCTAAAAGTTTGCTGGACCATTCAATGCTACGATTTTGGGAGGGCAGAGGGACAGATATTATGGGATGTTGCTGGTGTCAAGTAGAGACCCAAACAGTTATTTAAAATCCTTCTTCAGCTGTTCTGAGCTGCCCTTAATAATTTTATTTGACCCCACATGAACCATGACAATATCAGTCCCGGTTGACTGGCTCACAGCCTCCAGAAGCAACCTGGTGATATCCTACAATTTTGGCCCAGGAAAACAGTCTTTGTGGTACAGATATATGCCTCACCATCGAACTCCCTATCACAATCACTGGAATGATCCGGTCTCTGCCGTGTCTCGAAGCAGATTGCGATGCCAGAGCCACAGAACTCACCTGTGAAGAGGCCTGCTGAGACGCCGGCTGCGTGTAGGCCACAACCGCTAAAGGGACAGAGCTCTGATCAAGAGAGTATGGCCCACGGAGGGGGACCGCGTTGGTCCAGGCTGTGCCAAGGCAGTTGATTGACTAAGACAGGGAGAGGTAGCTGGAGGGGTATCCACAGCCATGGAGGGAACACCCAAGCCCCCCACAGAAGACAGCTGGTACAGGGGCCCAAAGCGAAAGTCTTAAGTCTGGACGTGGGGGAAGATGGCAGGCATTCAAGCTAGTAGAGGGGTGCAGTGGCGGAAATTAATCATAGTCCATGAAGGTTCCATAATGATCATCTTGGATGTTTTGAAATGAAGCACTTAAAGATGTCAATAGTCTCATAGAATCCTTATTCAGTTCAAGGCGCTTGGTAAACATTATATTTCTTCATGAAGAGTAATAATCCTTTCTTTAGCTGCATCAAGTTCAATACATTTTTCACAAATTAAGTTACCCATCAGGCCTTTCCCCGTGACAATGACTAACATGTCATATGTTACACATTTAATAGCACATGAGCTCCCTCCGTGGCCATGCTACCATGGCCATGGACGCCCCCATCATCCACCTCACAACTATGTTGTTGTCTGTCTCTCATTGAATTTGAGAGCAAAATAAAAGCGCAGGGTGATGTCTTGGTCGTCTATCTGTTGCAGATCGATTTCTGTTCCTTGCTACGCAGCCAGCCTGGTTGCATGTTAGTTTTCGGTGTACCCTCGTGTCCCCAGTGTCTGTAGTCGTGGAGGATACAAAACATACAATTACAGCATGTACTGGCCAACAATTGGAGTCAGACTCCTACGCTGGAAATTAGCACTTTCCTTTAGTAGTTTTATGGAGAGCGTTGTATTAGTCGAGGTCCTTACAGCCTGAAAATACTAAGATGTTGGTAAGTGTGTTAAATGCAGAGTTTTGATTAAACAATTATTAAAAGTAAAACATGTCAAGTTTGACAGGTAGCCAAGTCGCAACAAACAGCACATCAGCACGACAATGAAAAAGTGAATTTGCAGAGTAAGCGAGATACTGTAAAATCTATTTAATATTTTTTACCTTTATTTAACTAGGCAAGTCAGGTAAGAACAAATTCTTATTTACAATGACAGCCTACCCCAGCCAAACCCTTCCCTAACCCAATTGTGTGCCGCACTATGGGACTCCCGATCATGGCCGGTTGTGGTTGTGGCACCACTCAGGATTCCCATATAATAGAGAGAACAATCAACTCGCAACCCTGAAGGAAACAGTGTCATATAAGTCCCATTTACAGTAGCCACACACACACACATACAAACACACAATGTGAAAGACGTCAGCTGTTTTATTTTTTATGTCTTACGGCTCGGTTTAAATACATGTCAACGGATGCCACCCAACAAATGCAACTTATAAGTGTTTTGTCATCTGAACATAATTTTCAATCTAGCCCATGCAGGAAGTCTCAAATAAAGTCCTTCATTCATGTTTTATCAATTATTTTTATCTATTAATTTTTAAATAGTTGGATTTCTTCAAACAGAAGCCCATGCAGCTAGCCTAGGAGAGGCTCTCAGTAAAAATCTATCTTGTTTGTGTGTGTTTTCCGTAGACCTTCCATACTCCCACACACTTCTATTCAAATATGACTTTTCCTCTGCGCTAACAATGTTAGCTCTGTACCTTTCGGTTTCAGTATTAGTATTTGTTAGGATCCTCAATTAGCTGCTGCCGAGGCAACGGTAACTCTTCCTGGGGTCCAAACAGGAAACAACATGACACATAATATTTGTATTTATTTATTTTATAGTTATTTTACCAGGTAAGTTGACTGAGAACACCTTCTCATTTACAGCAACAACCTGGGGAATAGTTACAGGGGAGAGGAGGGGGATGAATGAGCCAATTGTAAGCTGGGGATGATTAGGTTACCGTGAAAGTATACCGTGAAAGCAGGTTACCGTGAAAGCAAATTTAGCCAAGACACCAGGGTTAACACCCCTACTCTTACGATAAGTGCCATGGGATCTTTAATGACCTCAGAGAGTCAGGACACCCGTTTAACGTTCCATCCAAAAGACAGCACCCTACACAGGGCAGTGTCCCCAATCACTGCCTTGGGGCATTGGGATATTTTTTAGACCAGAGGAAAGAGTGCCTCCTACTGGCCCTCCAACTCCACTTCCAGCAGCATCTGGTCACCCATCTGACCAGGACCAACCCTGCTTAGCTTCAGAAGCAAGCCAGCAGTGTGGTGTGCTGCTGGCATAATATATGTACATAATACATAATATACATAAATATACATACATAGCACTACATTACAATTTAGCCATTCAGCAGACACTGCCATTCAGAGCAACTCAAAGCTGGTGCTTCCATCTTGAAATAGTCAGGCAAGACAACAACATTACAGACGTATCCCAATCATGTATCACATACATAATACAATGCAGAACACAAAACGTCAATTAAAATGTGTGTGTGTGTGTCTTCACAGTCCCCTTCATGCCGTAAGGTGTTCTTTTATCTGTTTTTATTGCTAGCTTGAGTTACCTGGGGTGGCATAGAGTTCCATTTAGTCACAGCTTTATTTAATACTGTGTTTCCCAGCCTATGTTCTGGACCTGTGGACTGTGAAGAGACTTCTGATTTGATGTCTTGTGTGATACCGATGAGTTTCCGAACTGTGTGCCAACTGCTTGAACAAACAGTTCGTTACCTTCAACACCTCACACTAAGACAAAAAGCGATGCAGTCACTTTGAGCCAGGAGAGATTGACATTTATGTCATTGACATTTGCCCTCAGTGAACATCTAAGTGCAATATGTGCTGCTCTGTTTTGGACCAACTGTAATTTGCCTATGTCCTTCTTTGCAGCAAATGACCACACAACTGGGCAGTAGTCCAGGTGCGACCAAACTAGGGCCTGAAGGACCTGTCTGGCTGAGATATCAAGATAGCAGAGCAATGCCTTATCATAGACAGACCTCTTACCATTTTAGCACCCATTGAGTCTTTATGTTTTGACTATGATAGCTTGCTATCTAGGGTGAAACCCGGAAGTTTACTCTCTTCAACTTGTACAATAGCCACAATATTCAATAATAGATCCAGATGAGGTTTTGGGTTGAGCGAGTGATTTGTTCCAAAAACTATGCTTTTAGTTTTTTTGATATTTACTACCAGCCGATAGCTAGTTCTAGTTCCATTCTAAAACATACTGGAGCTCTATTCAACGTGTATACTGTTGAGTCATTAGCATACACGGAAACACAGGTTTTATTCAAGGTCAGTGGAAGGTCATTATTAAACACAGAAAACAATAGTGGTCCAAGCCGGCTGCCCTGCGGTACACCACACTCAAACTAATTTGCATTAGAGAGGCTTCCATTAAAGAAAACCCTTTGTTTTCTATTGGCTAGGTAACTGTCATCCATGATAAGGCAAAGGATGTTAATCCATAACACCTAGGTTTTTTCAGCAATATGTTCTGATCAATGATATCAAGGGCTGCACTGAAGTCCAACAAACCAGCTCCCAAAATCTTTGTATTATCAATTTATTTCAGCCAATCATCAGTAATTTGTGTCAATGCCGAGCATGTTGAGTGCCCTTCCCTATAAGCATGCTGAAAGACTGTTGTTAATTTGTTTTCTGCAAAATAACATTTAATTTGGTCAAACATGATTTTTTCAAAATGTTTGCTAACCACTGATAACATGCGGATTCGTCTGCTGTTTGAACCATTAACCGGTGTTTTGCTATTTTTGAGCAACGGAATGACCTATGCCTCCCTCCAGGCCTGGAGGAGTTGCAATGTATTCCGCTACCTACCCCAGTAATTTAACATCCAGGTCGTCGGTTCCATGTGGTTTGTCCTAATTTATAGAAATCAATATTTTTTCATATCTTCTGCCCTAACTTTGCGGAATTCAAATCTACAGTCCTTGTCTTTCATTATTTTGTTCGTTATACATGAATATGAAGGCTCAGCATTTATTGTTTGCATTTTATGCCTACATTTTCTAATCTTGTCAACAAAAAAGTTACTAAAGTGTTTTGCAATATCAAAGGCTTTTGTTATGAATGAGCCATCAGTCTTAACGAAGGATGCAGTTAGTTTTTCTGCCTAGAATTTTATTTCAGGTATTTCAGAGCTTTTTACTATCATTCTTTCAATCATTTATCTGTTATCTGTTTAGTTACATGGTTTCTCAATTTACTGTGTTTGCAAGACTTATTTGGCATCCCTCTCAGCCATACAGTTTTTCAATTCATCATCTATCCATGGGAATTTGGCAGTTTTAACAGTCTGTTTCTTTATGGGTGCATGCCTGTCAGTAACTGGAAGAAGTAATTTCATAATTGCTGCAAGTGCAGCTTCAGGATGTGCCTCATTGCACATGTCAGACCAACAAATATTTTTCACATCTTCAACATAGGAATCATTGCAAAACCTCCTCTATGATCACATACACATTATTTTAGGGACATTTTTTGTTTTTCTTAGATATGGCTAATATATTATTATCACTGCCTCCGATGGGTGTGGATACTGCTTTAGAGCAGATTTCTGCAGCATTTAGTAAAGATGTGGTCAATACAAGTGGATGATTTAGTTCCTATTCTGTTTGTAAAAACCTGTTAGGTTGAACCTGAACCAAGTTGCAGGCACTGGTTACAGTTTGAAGCCTTTTCTTGAGTGGAAGGCTTGAAGAAAGCCAGAAAATATCATTGTCACCGAGAAAATATACCTCTCTGATATCAGATTCATTATATTATCAAACGTTTCTCAAATATTATCTAGATACTGATTGTTAGCACTTGGTGGTCTATAGAAACTTCCCACAAGAATAGGCTTTAGTTTAGGCAAATTAACCTGTAGCCATATTACATCAGCAGCATCTGACATGAGCTCCTCTCAAAGCTTTACATGAATATGACTCTGAATATCAACAGCAATATTGGCATTCCTGTTTCTTCAGTCGATTTTATAACCATATATTGTTACCGCTGTTTCATCAAAGGTATTATCTAAGTGAGTTTCAGATATAGCCAGTATATTCATGTTTTCTGTTGAGAGTAAGTTATCAATTTCTTGAATATTGTTTCTTAGGTTACATACCTGTATGTTAATGTGGGCTACTTTTTGCGCTTTTCTGGGATTCTTGATTGTTTTAGATGCTTTTCTGGGAGAGGTATCAGAGATAGACATGACAATGATATTTATACTTGAGCCTCTAGTGCAGGGTGAACTGCTCACAATGGGCTTCCTAGAAGGGCAAATCATATCAGTGCTAATAGTATAACTCAGGTTCATAGGCACATGATTACTGCTGACAATAGCTGTCGGATTGATGGAGGCATTTAGATGAACATAAATTAGGTTACTTACATTATGATGTCATTATGTCAACAACATGTTGATCCATCCTCAGTTTTCTCCTATCACAGCCATTAAACTCTGTAACTGTTTTAAAGTCACCATCCTCTCCAGCAACTGAGTTAGGAAGGACGCCTGTCTCTTTGTCGTGACTGGGTGTATTTATACACCATCCAAAGTGTAATTAATAACTTCAACATGCTCAAAGGGATATTCAATGTCTGTTTTTTGTGTGTGTTTTTTTTAACCTACCTACCAATAGATTCCCTTCTTTGCGAGCCATTGGAAAACCTCCCTGGTCTTTGTGATTGAATTTGTGTTTCGAAGTTCCCCGCTCGACTGAGCGACCATACAGATAATTGTATGTGTGGGGTACATAGATGAGGTAGTCATTCCAAAACCATGTTAAACACTATTATTGAACACAGATGAGTCAATGGAACTTGTTGTCCTCTCTTGGGTAGGGGGCAGTATTTTCACCTCCGGATGAAAAGCATGCCCAAAGTAAATTGCCTGTTACTCAGCCCCACAAGCTAGGATATGCATATAATTGGTAGATTTTGATAGAAACCAAAACTGTTAAAATAATGTCTGTGAGTATAACAGAAATGATATGGCAGGCAAAAACCTGGGAAAAATCCATCCAGGAAGTGGAATTATTTTAATGTGGCTGTTTTTCAACTCAATGCGTACAGAGAATCCAATGGGTTAGGAATCGGATTCTAGTTCCTATGGCTTCCACTAGATGTCAACAGTCTTTAGACATGGTTTCAGGCTTTTTTTTTGAAAAAAATATGAGTAAACAGCCATTTTGGTCAGAGGACAGAGGAACTTTGCAGACCTGGTTTGTTATTTTTCCTTTCTATTGAAAACGGTATTGTCCGGTTGAAATATTATTGATTATAAAGACAATAAACAACCTGAGGATTAATTCTAAACATCGTATGACATGTTTCGATGAACTTTACCGGTACTTTTAGTATGTATTCGTCTGCCTGTTGTGACTGCCTTGGAGCCATTGGATTACTGAACAAAACGAGCCAACAAAACTGAGTTTTTGGGACATAAAGAGGGACTTTATCAAACAAAATGAACATTTACTGTGTAACTGGGAGTCTTGTGAGTGCAAACATATGAAGATCATCAAAGGTAAGTGATTAATTTTACTCTATTTCTGACTTTAGTGACTCCTCTACTTGGCTGGTAAATGTTTGTATGCTTTTTTACACGGGGCGCTGTCCTCAGATAATCTCATGGTATGATTTCACCGTAAAGCCTTTTTGAAATCTGACACAGTGGCTGGATTAATTTGAAGTTAATTGTTAAACCGATGTATAACAGTTATATGTATTTTGAATTTGGCGCTCTGCAATTTTACTGGAGGTTGGCCAGGTGGGATGCTAGCATATTTTTACTCCTGAACTTATTTCAGATTGCGAAAACAAAGGGTTGTATACTTTTCAGCTTTTCTAAAAACGTTTCTAAAAACATAATTCCACTTTGACATTATGGGATATTGTGTGACACAAAATTTCAATTTAACAAAATCTCAACACAACAAAATGTGGAAAAGGTCAAGGGGTGTGAATACTTTCTGGAGGCACTGTATTTTTACAACAATTATTATCTGTGTGATTTTTATTAGGTCGAAAAGCAAGATATTTACGAGCAATTCAGTGCAGACAAATGTCTTGTGTCAACTTGAGCTAGCTAAGTAGCTAGCTAGCAAACATTAGCTAGCTATGCTAGCTAAGAACACTTGCAGTAATTCAAAGTAGCAATAAATGTCACTACCGATCAAAAAGTTTGTGAAAGAAAAGCAACATTTTTTTCACATAAAATTGATCAGAAATACAGTGTAGACATTGTTAATGTTGTAAATGACAATTGTAGCAGATTTTTTATGGAATATCTACACAGACGTACAGAGGCCCATTATCAGCAACCATCACTCCTGTGTTCCATTGGCACATTGTGTTAGCTATTCCAAGTTTATCATTTTAAAAGGCTAATTGATCATTAAGAAAACCCTTTTGCAATTATGTTAGCACAGCTGAAAACTTTTGTGTTGATTAAAGAAGCAATACAACTGGCCTTCTTTAGACTAGTTAAGTATCTGGATCATCAGCTATTGTGTGTTCTATTACAGGCTCAAAATGTCTAGAAACAAAGACATACCTTCTGAAACTCATCAGCCTATTCTTGTTCTGAGAAATGAAGACTATTCCATGCAAGATATAGCCAAGAAACTGAAGATATGGTACAACGCTGTGTACTACTCCCTTCACAGAACAGCACAAACTGTCTCTAACCAGAATAGAAAGAGGAGTGGGAGGCCCCGGGCCACAACTGAGCAAGCGGACAAGTACATTAGTGTGTCTAGTTTGAGAAACTGACTTCTCACAAGACCTCAACTGGCAGCTTCATGAAATAGTACCCGCAAAACACCAGTCTCAATGTCAACAGTGAAGAGGCAACTCCAGGATGCTGGCCTTCTAGGCAGAGCTCCTTCTCTTCCAGTGTCTGTGTTATTTTGCCCATCTTAGTCTTTTATTTTTATTGGCCAGTCTGAGATATGGCTTTTTCTTTGCAACTCTGCGACTCCGAGCCACCATCACGGAGTCGCCTCTTCACTGTTGACATTGAGACTGTTGTTTTGTGGGTACTATTTAATGAAGCTGCCATTTGAGGACCCCCAATCTCAGTGACACCTCTAGACCCTATCACTATCTTGAATCATGGCCCGGAGCCCATACCCAGGCCCCCTTAGACCCAGCCCCTTCCCTTAACCTCCTCCCTAATTCCTGCCCCAGTGCTTTCCCTAGCCCCGGCCCAGAGCCTCATCCCTAGACTTTTCCCTAGCCAGCCCCTCCACTAGCCCCTGTCCCAGCCCCTACCCCTGCCCCATTCATAGCTCCAGTACCCTCCACAGCCACAGCACCCTTCTCTGCCTCAGTGCCAGCGAGCCACTAACCCCCCTAGCCCTTTACCCACCCCTTCCCTAGCCCCAGCCCCAGCCCCAATGCAGCTCCAGACCCAGCTGTAGTCTTTGGCTGTCCCCCTCTCACTCCCTCCACAGTAGGCTTGCCTGGAGCTGTAGAAAAGAGGTTAGCACCTCAGGGACAGGCGGATACGTGCTTGGATAGGATGGAATATGTGGCTTCCACTGCCTTCCCGGGCTCTCATATACACAAAATAGCCAAAAGTATGTGGATACCCCTTCAAATAGTCGATTCGGCTATTTCATCCACACCCCACTGCTATTGCAAAATTTTGGCAGTTCTAGTGTTAAAAAGAGGTGTATTGCATTCGCAACCGGACTAGCACCAGAATGCAATTGTTTACTTGCGGCAAGGGAGATTTGCTCAATAGCTATTGTTCGCAAACTGCAGCAGCCATCGAAAGGATTCGTTCTTGAGTTTGAGTGTTGAGCAGAGTGCAATCACTTGTTTGCATTCATTATTGACCCATTTGATCATTTAACATCTCTAAACACTTTTTTCCTACTTTATGCTGCCTTGAGAATGATGATTTATTTTTCTGAGCCCACATGATAGACAGTTGGTGGTCGGAGGGCGTATTAATCCTGCTGTAGAATTCATTGCGGCCAGCAGGTCAAACTAATGACTAAAATGAATTCCAATTTGGGATTTCACCACTATCTTTTTAGCTGTGCAACAACACAAATTCAGGTCAAGCTCACACAGGTTGCAACAAACGCAGACAGACATTTCCATGGAAATGGGGTGATAAAGCAGATTACTCCATCATGCACTGGACGGACAACCATCAGTGGCGGTCAGTGCCATTTAAGATGATGGAGGATGATTTTTTCATCATGAGCATGGCCTTATTTTTATTAAAGCGTATTGGATGACTCTCATTCATATTCCTTTCACCAGTTCAATGTAACATAAATATTTTTAAGCTAATACATGATACTAAGATTTCCCCTCACCCATCATGAGGTTGCTAAAACTTAGCCTTTTGAATTAAAGTTTACAACGTAGGTTCACACAAGTCGAGAGACAAATTGGAGGTGACACATGGACAGACAGTGACATTCAATACCACCTGATATAGGGTGCAATCATTAGTCCAACAGTTGCAAACTAGAGTTTCTATTGGACTGATTCAGGTATCTTTATCCTCGACGGAATGATTACACCCCCTGATCATGCATAAACACAGTTCACTTTCATAGCAGCTAGGTTGTATTCATTCTCGCATCTATGTGCTCTCCTAGTCTCATCTCTTCCCTTGCTTGTGGACTTCAATGCACAACCATCAGCTGTGTGTGACCAGGGGATAAAACCTTTCCAAGCCAAACCACTACACACAGCCTACATCGTTTTCACCATATTAGCTAAAGTAACGTCATAGTCAGCATAGCTAATAGAACTAACTCGTTAGTAAACCCGCTACATTCATGCAGTAACATTAGTGTACAGTCAGTAAGCAGTTCCTGCGCTACAGGAAGTTGCCCCCATCCCTTCTGCTTACTGGGCAACTTTTGCAAATGTTTTGTTGTCTGAGGTAAATGCTTGTAAATTAATAAGAGGACAATGTATTTTTAAAGATGAGACGTTGAGGATGATAATATCGCTTTGATAACATACAAGTTAGCCAAACACACTTGAGTTAAAATGTGCACTTCATATTTCCATATCATAAAACTCATGTAGTATACAGTGTCAATGTTGATGATCACTATGTTTGATGTATAGTTAAAAGATGACATGGCGTTATACCCTGACTTGTCCTGAACAGAATGAGCCTATGTTTGTTGTATTGTGAATAAAATTTGCTGTGCACCACGCATCTGAATGCACTCATGACTCCATTCTATGTGCACCAAAATTATGATCTCCTTTGTGAATTGCCTTGTAAAAGCTTAACATTGTTTGATCATAATTTATATTTTAGCTAGACATGTTGGCAATAGGAACAAGCTTTCAAATTATGGCCACCTGACCCAGATTGTGATTTATAATGGACCGTTCTTGGATTGCGTAAACAACAACAAGTGTGCTTGCTCTAGTTCCTCAACAGCACAGCTCGATGAGCTAAAAAAAAAACACCTTATAGAAGAAGACTCTTCTTTGAGTCCGAAAAGTGCATTGGAAGATGTGTGGCTACTTGGAAACACTAACTAGGCCTCACACGCAAACCCTTGGATTTTTTTTGTCTTATGTTGCACATGGTTGTTTTGTTTTGACAAGATACAATGCCATTTTACAGTAAACAAATTGACAACAGAATATCAGCATGCTTATAGGGAAGGACACTCAATGAGCACAGCACTTACAAAAATTACTGATGATTGGCTGAGAGAAATTGATAAAATTATTGTGGGGGCTGTCTTGTTCGACTTCAGTGCAGTATTTTACATTATCGATCTTAGCCTGCTGCTGGACAAATATATGTGTTATGGCTTTACACCCCCTGCTATAATGTGAATAAATAGTTACTTGTCTAACAGAACACAGAGGGTGTTCTTTAATGGAAGCCTATCAAATATAATCCAGTTAGAATCAGGAACTCCCCAGGGTAGCCATTTAGGCCTGTTGCTTTTTAAAATTTTTACTTACGAAATGCCACTGACTTAGAGTAAACCCAGAGTTTCTATGTATGCAGATGACTCAACACTATACACGTCAGCTACTACAGTGGCTGAAATGACTGCAACACTCAAAGGGCTGCAGTTAGTTTCAGAGTGGGTGGCAAGGAATAAGAGTGGGTGGCAAGCATTATGTTTGAAACAAAACACTCACTAAACCCGAAACCTCAACTGCTTGGAGTAACACTGGATTGTAAACTGTCATGGTCAAAACATATTGATGCAGAGGTAGCTAAGATGGGTAGAAGTCTGTCTATAATAAAGCGATGCTCTGCCTTCTTAACAACACTATCAACAAGTCAGATCCTACAGGCCCTAGTTTTGTTGCACATTGACTCATGTTCAGTCGTGTGGTCAGGTGCCACAAAAAGGACTTGGGACAGTTGCAATTTGCTTAGAACAGGGCATCACGGCTGGCCCTTGGATGTACACGGAGAGCTAATATTAATAATATGCATGTCAATCTCTCCTGGCTGAATGTGGAGGAGAGATTGACTTCATCACTACTTTTATTTCTGAGAGGTATTGACATGTTGAATGCACCGAGCGGTCTCTCTAAACTACTGGCACACAGCTCAGACACCCATGCATACCGCACAAGACATGCCACAAGAGGTCTCTTCACAGTCCCCAAGTCCAGAACACACTATGGGAGGCACACAGTACTACATAGAGCCATGACTACATGGAACTCTATTCCACATCAAGTAACTGACGCAAGCAGTAAAATTAGATTAAAAAAAAAACAGATGAAAAAACTACTTGGAACAGCGAGGACTGTGAAGCGACACAAACATTGGCACAGACACATGCATACACACACACATACAATAACATACTATACATATACATGGATTTAGTCATGTACAGTGCCCTGCGAAAGTATTCGGCCCCCTTGAACTTTGCGACCTTTTGCCACATTTCAGGCTTCAAACGTAAAGATATAAAACTGTATTTTTTTGTGAAGAATCAACAACAAGTGGGACACAATCATGAAGTGGAACGACATTTATTGGATATTTCAAACTTTTTTAACAAATCAAAAACTGAAAAATTGGGCGTGCAAAATTATTCAGCCCCCTTAAGTTAATACTTTGTAGCGCCACCTTTTGCTGCGATTACAGGTGTAAGTCGCTTGGGGTATGTCTCTATCAGTTTTGCACATCGAGAGGCTGACATTTTTTCCCATTCCTCCATGCAAAACAGCTCGAGCTCAGTGAGGTTGGATGGAGAGCATTTGTGAACAGCAGTTTTCAGTTCTTTCCACAGATTCTCGATTGGATTCAGGTCTGGACTTTGACTTGGCCATTCTAACACCTGGATATGTTTATTTTTGAACCATTCCATTGTAGATTTTGCTTTATGTTTTGGATCATTGTCTTGTTGGAAGACAAATCTCCGTCCCAGTCTCAGGTCTTTTGCAGACTCCATCAGGTTTTCTTCCAGAATGGTCCTGTATTTGGCTCCATCCATCTTCCCATCAATTTTAACCATCTTCCCTGTCCCTGCTGAAGAAAAGCAGGCCCAAACCATGATGCTGCCACCTCCATGTTTGACAGTGGGGATGGTGTGTTCAGGGTGATGAGCTGTGTTGCTTTTACGCCAAACATAACGTTTTGCATTGTTGCCAAAAAGTTTCTTCTGACCAGAGCACCTTCTTCCACATGTTTGGTGTGTCTCCCAGGTGGCTTGTGGCAAACTTTAAACAACACTTTTTATGGATATCTTTAAGAAATGGCTTTCTTTTTGCCACTCTTCCATAAAGGCCAGATTTGTGCAATATACGTCTGATTGTTGTCCTATGGACAGAGTCTCCCACCTCAGCTGTAGATCTCTGCAGTTCATCCAGAGTGATCATGGGCCTCTTGGCTGCATCTCTGATCAGTCTTCTCCTTGTATGAGCTGAAAGTTTAGAGGGACGGCCAGGTCTTGGTAGATTTGCAGTGGTCTGATACTCCTTCCATTTCAATATTATCACTTGCACAGTGCTCCTTGGGATGTTTAAAGCTTGGGAAATATTTTTTGTATCCAAATCCGACTTTAAACTTCTTCACAACATTATCTCGGACCTGCCTGGTGTGTTCCTTGTTCTTCATGATGCTCTCTGCGCTTTTAACGGACCTCTGAGACTATCACAGTGCAGGTGCATTTATACGGAGACTTGATTACACACAGGTGGATTGTATTTATCATCATTAGTCATTTAGGTCAACATTGGATCATTCAGAGATCCTCACTGAACTTCTGGAGAGAGTTTGCTGCACTGAAAGTAAAGGGGCTGAATAATTTTGCACGCCCAATTTTTCAGTTTTTGATTTGTTAAAAAAGTTTGAAATATCCAATAAATGTCGTTCCACTTCATGATTGTGTCCCACTTGTTGTTGATTCTTCACAAACAAATAGTTTTATATATTTATGTTTGAAGCCTGAAATGTGGCATAATGTCGCAAAGTTCAAGGGGGCCGAATACTTTCGCAAGGCACTGTAAATATGTGTTAGTGGTGGAGTAAGGGCCTGAGGGCACACAGTGTTTTGTGAAATCTGTGAATGTATTGTAATGTTTTAAAATTGTATAAACTGACTTAATTTTGCTGGACCCCAGGAAGAGTAGCTGCTTTGGCATCAGCTAATCGGGATCCATAATAAATACAAAAATGTCCCACATTTTCCAAAAATATTATTTTCATGTTACTAAATATATCAGTGTTTTTTTTTAGATTTCGTTATCAACAAATGCTGCAAAAGCACACTGGATGTAAAATGCACATCAAAACAGGATTCAGTCTTGTGTCAGTGTAACGGTTTTCTTGTGTTAAAGGAGAGGCGGTCCAAAACGCATCGTGGTTATTATTCATGATTCTTTAATAAAGAAACTATACATGAATAGACTAACAAAACCAAGAAATGTGAAACCAGATGCAGACCAGATGCGTAGAGCCGGCTTCATGGCACTTGGCTCGATGCCCACTCTAGCCCGGCCGATACGTGGAGCTGGAATGTACCGCACCAGGCTATGCACCCGCACTGGGGACACCGTGCGCTCCAAAGCATAACACGGTGCCTGCCCGGTCTCTCTAGCCCCCCGGTAAGCACAGGAAGTTGGCGCAGGTCTCCTACCTGGCTTCGCCATACTCCCTGTGTGCCACCCCAATACATTTTTGGGGCTGACTCTCGGGCTTCCGTCCGCGTCGCTGTGCTCGTCTCTCCAACTCCATTCTTCTATAACCCTCCTCACACTGCTCCAGCGAATCCCAGGCGGGCTCCGGCACGCTCCCTGGGTCGACCGCCCACCTGTCTATTTCCTCCCAAGAAGTATAGTCCATACTTTGCTGCTCCTGCTACCGCTGCCTGTCACCACGCCGCTTGGTCCTGTTGTGGTGGGTGATTCTGTAACTGTTTTCTTGTGTCGAAGGAGAGGCGGACCAAAACGCAGTGTGGTTATTATTCATGGTTCTTTAATAAAGAAACTATACATGAATAGACTAACAAAACCAAGAAATGTGAAAAACCAAAACAGCCCTATCTGGTGCAAACACAGACAGGAACAATCACCCACAAAACCCAACACCAAACAGGCTACCTAAATATGGTTCCCAATCAGAGACAATGACTAACACCTGCCTCTGATTGAGAACCATATCAGGCCAAACACAGAAACAGACAAACTAGACACACAACATAGAATGCCCACTCAGATCACACCCTGACCAAACAAAACATAAAAACATACAAAGCCAACTATGGTCAGGGTGTGACTGTCAGGTGAACTTTCTGTCATCTTTAATTGTCACATAATCTCTAAACTTCTCCCTTTTAATTGCTATCATGGTTATGCATGTGCTTTTAATTTTTATTCTGTAACAAACATTTCAACGGTTCCGTAACCACAGAAGCTGGGAGGTGGGAAGCAAGTACAGCATGAGGAATTAATAATAAATAGACATGAAACTAAACAAGACCAGCTTCTGGATAATAGAAACAAAACAACATCAATGCAGACCCGGGGATGAAACTGAGGAAGTGACAGATATAGGGGAGGCAATAAATGACGTGATGGATTCCAAGTGAGTCCGACGAAGCACCGGTGTGCGTAACGATGGTGACAGGTGTGAGTAATGATAAGCAGTCTGGCGACCTCGAGCGCCAGAGAGGGGGAGCGGGAGCAGATGGGACAATTTCAATTTAGCCCTATCCATATATGCCGATTCCCACAAGTGTAAGGGGTTAAGGGAGATGTAGTGGGACCATTTTGTGAGGTAGGATTGTATGTGAGGAAATGTTTGCAATCACGTTGTTGCAGGAATTAAATTCCTCTGTTTTAATAACCAATTAAAATTAAACACTCTGTCAATTCATAAGAATTTGTATGACTCTTATTTGTATAAAATGGACAGAGCCCAGTCTTAAAGTCAACCAGCAGCGTTTATTCACGAGAGTACTGCCCATTATACATTTTACCATAGGTTATAAACTGAAAATGATGTCATTAGTTTTAGTACTAGCCCGTCTCATCTCCGCTCCAGTACAATGGCTGTATGGTTCTCACATCGTCTCCCCCTATTAAGATAATTTATGACCGAGCCAAGGCCAGCCTGTGTAGATAAGCCTTCTAGCCAGTCTGGCTATAAGTTCATTCATTTCTACCAAGGTACAGACAGTCATTGTTCTAATTCTTGATTATATTTACACACATTATATTCAGTACTAGGGTTAAAAAGAAAATCCATACATATACAGTAACATAATAGTATTCTGATTAGTACATATACAGTAACATAATAGTATTCTGATTAGTCAGTCCGGATTGAAATGTATACATAATTAGTCATTATTGATAAAAATTCCCCTAACACACGTTCAAACTGGCTGACATTTGTGGTGGGATTACAATATATTCAATCTGACACTGTCTCACTCTACAATTCTTTCAGAGTTGGATTCCTTGTTTAGATTTCTTGTCTCACAGACATTCATTGACTAAAGGACCAGGGGCCGTATGTATCAAGCTGGTTTAGCATCAGCTCCCCCCTGTCCATTTAATCTTATTTATTGTCATCTTCAAGGCTAAACTGATCCTAAATCAGCACTCCTCCTCTGAGACACCTCAGATTAGTGATACATTAGTGTCTGGCCAGCTGGATTCGTATGTGAGGCTGGTGACTCAGACAGTGGCCTAAAAAGGAGGGACTCCATCAGTCTCAGACAGTTTTTCACTACATTGGCAGGAGTCCTTCTCTTCTCCTTGACTCATCCTCCCATCAGGGTACCATAGCAGTAGACACTCTGTAGAGGGACACACTGGCCATATCCAAAATCTATCTGAACTACTACCTACTAAAACTACACATAGTGCATTCGGAAAGTTTTCAGGCCGCTTGATTTTTCCACATTTTGTGACATTACAGCCTTATTCTAAAATTGACTAAATGAATACTTTCTGAATACTTTCCGAAATGCACTGTAGCCCTATTATGTAGTAATTGTACTACGTACTATTTAGAACATAGCCTAAAAAACAAATTCGGTAGACAACAAATTTCAAGATACTAGCTAAGCTCACCCATCATTAGAATGTGTAATCTAATGCAAAACTGTGTTGATTCACGCCATTTGTTCATTTAGGTACAGCAAGTCTCCTTATCTGATTATCAGCTGAATATAAGCTGGTTTCAAACACATGTGACTCTGAAAAGATGATTTACTTCCTCAAAAGGGTTCAGCAATTTCTACTAGAAAGCCAAAATGAGTATAACATCCTGGCATTTAAAGCATACTTAATTTTCAAAGTTTCATATACTATAAAACTATTGTTGCATACATTATTAAATGCCTACTATTTAGAACACTAGTATTCACACATGGCCACTGTATCAAATGAGCCTATTCCCTATATATAGTGCACTACTTTGACCAACGAGGAGGCTATTTAGCTTAATTGGTTAAAACGTCTTGGTGACCGGGGGCAGAGTTTTCACGTCCGGATGAAAAGCATACCCAAATTCAACTGCCTGCTACTCATCCCCAGAAGATACGATTTGCATATTATTAGTAGATTTGGATAGAAAACACTGAAGTTTCTAAAACTGTTTGAATCATGTCTGTGAGAATAACAGAACTTATGTAGCAGGCAAAACGCTGAGGACTAACCATTCAGAATTATTTATTTTTGAGGTCACTGTCTGTTCAATGAGCTCTCATGGGGAAACAATATTTATTATGCACTTGTTTGCAGTTCCTACCGCTTCCACTGGATGTCACCCACGCTTTGGAATTTGGTTAAGATTATTCCTTTGTGCAATGAAGAAGTACGGCCATCTTGGAACAGGGTAACACTTTTGAGAGTTGGGCAAGACTTGAAAAGTAGCGTTAGTTTGTGATCCTCCTGTATTGAAAACAGATAGACCCGTCTTCAATTTGATCGATTATTAACTTTTAAAAATAACTAAAGTTGTATTACAAAAGTATTTTGAAATGTTTTGGCAAAGTTTACAGGTAACTTTTGAGATATTTTGTAGTTACTTTGCGCAAATTGGAAGCTGTTTTTTTCTGGATCAAACGCGCCAAATCAATGGACATTTTGGATATATATGGACGGAATTAATTGAACAAAAGGACCATTTGTGATGTTTGTGGGACATATTTGAGTGCCAACAAAAGAAGCTCGTCAAAGGTAAGGCATGATTTATATTTTATTTCTGCTTTTTGTGTAGCGCCTGCAGGTTTGAAATATGCTACTCTTTGTTTACTGTTGTGCAATCATCAGATAGTAGCATCTTATGCTTTCGCCGAAAAGCCTTTTTAAAATCTGACATGTTGGCTGGATTCACAACGAGTGTAGCTTTAATTTAGTATCTTACATGTGTGAATTAATGAAAGTTTGATTTTTATATTATTTTATTTTAATTTGCCGCTATGCATTTTCCCTGGCTTTTGGCCAAGTGGGACGCGACTGTCCCCCTATCCTAGAGAGGTTATTAAGAACAAATTCTTATTTACAATGACGGCTGCCCCAGCAAAACCTGGGCGACACTGGCCAATTGTGTGCCGCCCTATGGAACTCCCAATCACAGCCAGATGTGATGCAGTCTGGATTCGAACCAGGGACTGCAGTCATAACTCTTGCAAAAATTTAGCAGTTAGCAGTGTTTCAGGCCCTGCCTCAGACATTGTGTGTCTCTGTGTGTCCCAAATGACCCTATTCACCCGAGTCAAAAGTATTGCACAACATTGCAAACATGTGGCCATTTGGGACACAATCACTTTTCTGTCTTCTTTTCCCCTACTTGGTGAAGCCTGAACCTTAGCAGGCAGACAGGATGTCGAGTCGTCGACTGTGAAAGCAGCGAACATGCGGTTCCCTGATTGCTGTTCTTTCTCTCTCATCCCCCAGATGTGGGCAGAGCAGTCCACGCGCCGGCCCACATCACAGAGAAGGTGGTGCAGCTCTTCAGGAGTAAAAGTGAATTTACCTTCCTGGCCTCCATCCAGCAGAAGTCCTCCACGTCAGGAGTCATCTTCTCCATCCATGAATCTGAACACAGGTAATGCATCTTTAATCCTTTTATTACTGCCTTTTCAGCAGCTACTTTCTCTGTGCCACCACTATCGTCAACTAACTTTCCCAGCTGTGACTCTGAATGGGCCCTGTTGGAATTGAACCCACACATTACTTCTTGTCGCATTCATCCCTTGATCCTTTGCAAGACAAATTTGTTCAGCCTGTTGAAAATATCAATGTCAGATTATTCTGCTCATGTGAATGATGTAGGGAAAGGAGTGGGAGATGTGTAACTTGCTGACTGCATGGTTTTGTACTTGCATAATTTGGACAGAAAAAATGTGTTGCCTATTTGTTTTTATCGCTCACACTGGCAAATGACGGAAGGAAATCACACTTGAAGGAGGAACAGACAGTCATTGATAATCCAGCATCTGTACATAGTGCACACTGACATGTTGTGTAAACCTTAATTAACTCCCCCTCCAGCCGTTTCAAATAGTTCAAAGTCACAAATGTACATTACAGTATCTCTTTATTTTGTGTGTGTCTGTGCTTGTCTGTGCGTGTCTGTGCGTGTGTGTCTGTTTGTGAGTTGTGCCCTTATCACAGTCAACACACATATACTGTACAGTAAACTCCAGAAGTATTGGGACAGTGACAAATGTTTTGTTATTTTGGCTCTATACTCCAGAACTGTGTATTTGAAATGATACAATGACGGAGAAAGTTACAGAGGCATAAATATCATACCCATCAAAAATGCTAACCTCCCCTCATACTGCAATGGTGAGAGGTTAGTATGTCTTGGGGGTGTGATATTTATGTGTGTGAAATTACTCACTCACCATTATTCATGATTCATTCAGGATTATTCATTATCATGGTAGCATCCACACTAATGTACAAGTGTTTAGAAACATATTATATTCTTATTTACAATAAAAGTGACTCCAACATGACACAATACATTACTCACCATACATTTATATTGGGCACAAAATAATCTGAAACACAACCAGAAGCAAATGTATCCAACAAATGTGTAGTCACAAGCTTGATGTAATCATTGTGTGCTATGAATATGGAACCAAATATTTTTGGACTTTTGGTCCACTAAAATGGTGGAACTATGTCTCTAAGAGTTTGCACACCTGGATTGTGCAATATGTACCTTTTATTCTTTCCAAAATGATTCAAGCTCTGCCAAATTGTTGTTCATTGCTATACAAACATGTTTAAGTCTTGCCATGGATTTTCAATCAGATTTAATCAAAACTGTAACTCGTACAATCAGGAACATTCACTGTCATAGTAAACAACTCCAGGGTAGATTAGGGCTTGGGTTTTAGGTTATTGTCCTGCTGAAAGGTGAATTTGTCTTCCAGTGTCTGGTGGAAAGGTTTTCCTTTTGGATTTTGCCTGTGCTTAGCTCCATTCCATTTAGTTTTATCCTCACTCTAAAAATGCTGTGTTAAAAACAACCCAATATGGGTTATTTATTAACCCAGCGACAGTGGGTTGTTTTAACCCAGCCAGTTGTGTTACGTGAATAACCCAATAGGTTTGGTAGTTGGTATTACACAAACATGGGTTAACTTAACCATCAGTTGGGCATTTCTTACCGTCATGCTGGGTTGACCTAGCAGCTGGGTCTTTTTTTATGTAATCCTTAGGTTATTTTCAGGAGGCATGGCTTTCAACTAGATCTTATTGGCCACCCATGAGATTAAATAAGAGCATGAGAATAAGAGCACCTCCTCCCAGCTGCCCACTGCACTGAGGCTAGGAAACACTGTCACTACCGATAAATTTCATTAAGCATTTTTCTACGGCTGGCTGTGCTTTCCACCTGGCTATCCCTACCCTGGTCAACAGCCTGCGCTCCCCACAGCACCTTGCCCAAACCTCCCCACTTCTCCTTCACCCAAATCCAGATAGTTGATGTTCTGAAAGAGCTGCAAAATCGGGACCCCTACAAATCAGCCGGGCTAGACAATCTGGACCCTCTCTTTCTAAAATTATCTGCCGAAATTCTTGCAACCCTATTACTAGCCTGTTCAACCTCTCTTTCGTATCGTCTGAGATTCACATAGATTGGAAAGCTGCCGCGGTCATCCCTCTCTTCAAAGGGGTAGACACTCTAGACCCAAACTGCTACAGACCTATATATATTCTACCCTGCTTTTGTAAGGTCTTTGAAAGCCAAGTTAACCAACAGATTACCGACCATTTAGAGTCTCACTGTATCTTCTCAGCCATGCTCATGGTCCTAAACGATGTCATAACCGCCATCAATAAGAGACATTACTGTGCAGCAGTATTCGTCAACCTGGCTAAGGCTTTCGACTGTCAATCACAACATTCTTATTGGCAGACTCAACAGCCTTGGTTTCTAAAATGATTGACTTGCTTGGTTCACCAACTACTTCTCCGATAGGGTTCAGTATGTCAAATCGGAGGGCTTGTTGTCCGGACCTCTGGCAGTCTCTATGGGGGTGCCACAGGGTTCAATTCTCGGGCCGACTCTCTTCTCTGTATACATCAATGATGTCGCTCTCGCTGCTGGTGATTCTTTGATCCACCTCTACGCAGACGACACCATTCTGTATACCTCTGGCCCTTCATTGGACACTGTGTTAACCTCACTAGAGTAGGGGGCAGCATTCAGAATTTTGGATGAAAAGCATGCCCAAATTAAACGGCCTGCCCAGAAGATATGATATGCATACAATTGCTAGATTTGGATAGAAAACAGTCTAAAGTTTCCAAAACTGTTAAAATAGAGTCTGTGAGTATAACACAACCGATTTAGCAGGCGAAAACCTGAGAAAAATCCATTCAGGAAGTAGTTTTTGGGGGATTTTGTAGTTTTCTATTCAATGCCATTACAGTATCCATTGACTTAGGACTCCATTTGCAGTTCCTATGCCTTCCACTAGATGTCAACAGTCTTTAGAAATCGTTTCAGGCTTCTATTCTTATAAATGAGGGAGTAAGCATATACATTTCTTGTTTACCTTTTATATTGACAACTTTATTGTCCGGTTGAAATATTATAGATCATTTAGGCTAAAAAACAACCCGAAGATTGAATATAAACATCGTTTGACATGTTTCTATGAACTTTACGGTTACAATTTGGATTTTTTTGTCTGATTGTTTTGACTGAGTTTGAGCCTGTGGATTACTGAGGAAAACACGCTAATAAAACAGAGGTTTTTGGATGTAAAGAGACTTCATCGAACAAAAGGAACATTTATTGAGTAAATGAATGTCTTCTGATTGCCACCATATGAAGATCATCAAAGGTAAGGGATTCATTTTATCTCTATTTCTGAGTTTTGTAACGCTTCTGCTTGGCTGGTTACTGTTTGTAATAATTTGTTAACTGGGCTATGTTCTGGGCAAGGTATGTTCTGGGCTAGGTATGCTTTCGCCGAAAAACATTTTATAAATATGACACTGTGGTTGGTTTAACAAGAAGTTCATCTTTAAACCTATGTAAAATATGTTTTGTTTTCTGAATTTTTATAATGAGCATTTCTGTAATTGAATTTGGCGCTCTGCAACCTCACTGGATGTTGGCCAGATGGGACGCTAGCGTCCCACATACCCTAGAGAGGTTAACTAACCTCCAGATGAACTTCAATGCCATATAACTCTCCTTCCGTGGCCTCCAACTGCTCTTAAATGCAAGTAAAACTAAATGTATGCTCTTCAACCGATCACTGCCAGTACCTGCCCGCCCTTCCAGCATCACTACTCTGGATGGTTCCAATCCAAAATTAAATCTAGAATTGGCCTCCTATTTCGCAACAAAGCATGGAAAACTGACCATCCTACCGATCCTCGACATCGGCAAAGTCATTTACAAAATAGCCTCCAACACTCTACACAAGAAATTGAATGCAGTCTATCACAGTGCCATCCGTTTTGACACCAAAGCCCCATATACTACCCACCACTGCGACCTGTTTGATCTCGTTGTCTGACCCTCGCTTCATACTCGTCGCCAAACCCACTGACTCAAACCCACTGACTCAGGTCATCTACAAGTCTCTGCTAGGTATAGCCCCACCTTATCTCAGCTCACTGGTCACCATAGCAGCACCCACCCGTAGCACGCGCTCCAGCAGGTATATATCACTGTTCACCCCCAAAGCCAATTCTTTCTTTGGCCGCCTCTCCTTCCAGTTCTCTGCTACCAATGACTGGAATGAACTGCAAAAATATCTGAAGCTGGAGACTCTTACCTCCCTCATTAGCTTTAAGCACCAGCTGTCAGAGCAGCTCACAGATCACTGCACCTGTACATAGCTCATCTGTAAATAGCCCATCCAAATCTACCTCATCCCCATACTGTATTTATGTATTTATCTTTCTCCTTTGCACCCCAGTATCTCATCTTGCACATTCATCTTCTGCACATCCTACCATTCCAGTGTTTAATTGCTATATTGTAATTACTTTGCCACCATGGCCTATTTATTGCCTTTACCTCTCTTATCCTACCTCCAGTTGCTGTATATAGATTTTTCTACTGTATTATTGATTGTATGTTTGTTTATTCCATGTGTAACTCTGTGTTGTTACATGTGTCAAACTGCTTTGCTTTATCTTGGCCAGGTCGCAGCTGCAAATGAGAACTTGTTCTCAACTAGCCTACCTGGTTAAAAAAAGGTGAAATAAAATAATGTAGTTCCTGTTCTTCATGATAATAGGATAGTACGAGATTTGGGCAATGCAGCCTTTATGTACTTCCTCAGAGACAGATCGTGGATACCATTTTTATGTCTTTGCGTTCATTGCCAAAATCCTTAACTACCCCTTTAAGTTTACATTCTTTGAATTTTCCTCAAATTTTTTTGTGCATTTTACACAGTATTATCAGGATTATTTAGTATATATGATAAAACGGTACAGGAGTTACATAGGCTTTTAGGGAACTCATATACTTCCCTAAGCCTCATTGAAGCTACAAACATTTTAATTTTCGATTAACCCGGCAACTATACAACAGAACAGGTTCACATAAATTACATTTACTCTCATGGGTGGCTAAAAATAACTGAAAATATATGAAAGCCACGGCCCTAGTAAACCACGCGTCCTGTCTCCTGATCTGACCCGCTTAGTCATATCTTAATAACCCAGCACCAATAACCCAGCATCAATAACCCAGCAGTTTTTAAAGAAAACAACCCAATGCCTACAACCCAGCAGTTGGGTCAACCAAACTACACAGGATTATTTAGAGTGCTGTAAATCTTCCCAGTCCTTGCCAATGACAAGCATACCCATAACATACACCGCACTTTAAAATATGGAGAGTGGTACTCAGTGTTGTGTTGGATTTGCCCCAAACAGAGCAATGCGAATTCAAGACAAAAAGCCACATTTCTTTGCAGTATTACTTTCGTGCCTTTTTGCATTCATGCATGTTTTGGAATATTTGGATTCATTACATGCTTCCTTCTTTTCACTCACACTTTTCACTTCACACACACTTTTCACAGTTTTATCACAGCCATTTATCACAGCCATTAACACTAGAACCACTAAAGCAGTCATGCATTTGTTTAAGTCATGCCCCCCTCCGTCCTTGAAGTTTCTTAAATAAGTCTATAAACACACTGTTGGTGTAAGCATCTTAATATCAAATAGAACTGGAGTTATAACCAGTTTTAGGAGGACATCTCCTTCTCCCAACAGTAGGGCCTGATCCACTCGTTCTTCTGAACGTTGAACGTTTTTATTTATTTAACTAGTCCTACCCCGGCCAAACCTTAACCCGGACAACGCTGGGCCAATTGTGCACCGCCCTGCTGATAATCACCCAGATAATTGCCTTGAACCTAAACTATACCGAAACGAATTTCACACTTATTAACAGATAATATAAATAAACTAACGTATGATGGGGAGAATGGGTGAGTTGATGAGATAGAGGAAGCGAATCATGCAGAATTATGTGATCACCAATTGTGAATGAAGAACAGGGCGGGCCATTCATTGTATTGATCCATTCTAATTTTTATCTTAAAACAGTGTCTTATCAGTCTACTCTGGCCTACGTGGAGTAGGCTACACAGTGAGAGGAGATTTGTACATATTGAATGGCTTTCAATATCTGGGAAAAGGTCCACATCAGGCAGCATAGCAAGTGAGCTAGTGTCGAAGAATGTGCTGATGAGGCTTGTGGAACCTTATGTTGGCAAGGGGAGAACTGTCACCATGGACAATTTCTTAATTTCATTGTAATTGGAGAACACCATGAACAAAGGAAGAAGGGAGCTCCCTCCATCTGTGCAAAATAAGGCACCTGCACAGCCATTGTACTCCACAACAATAAAATGGTGCTGAAGATCGACAAGAAGACAGGACACAAAGACAAAACCGGAGACTTTTACGCAATACAACCAAACAAAGGTTTGTCAAAGTGTGTCAAGCAGGTGAATGTTATGAAAATTGTGTCAACTGTTAGGACAAGGGATAATGGCTAAATTAAATCCAACTGATGCCATTGCATGACGATGCAGAAGAGCACGAGCTGACAATAATTGACTTTTTTTGACTGCTGTCATATCAACATTTATATTCAATAATGGCATTATTGTTTTGTGCTAAGGTTCACTATTTATTAAGTCCATTTGGCGCTTGTTTAGGCTACTGATCATTTGACCACGTGTCTTGATTGTGGGTCTTGGTGGTTGGGTTATTTAAATTCTATTTTGTCTTTATTTTGTCTTTATAAAAATAAGCTGTTACTGTGTTCCAACACATTCTGATTCATAGTTGCAACAAAGACACTCCATGAAAAAAATTGATTGAACACTTGAATTTCGTGTTTTTTGTTTTTACATATAGCCTACAGTATCATAAACTAATGAAAATGCTATTGTGTTATTTGAAAAAATGTACATTCTAATAAATTCTACCTAAGGCCTTCACAAAAACAATAATGGTTATTTTTGCGATGCTAGTGTTAATTAGATATGGGGATGCGCTACTGAAATCAACAAATAGCGGGAAAAAACTATGTGGTTTATTTAACAATATATTATGCTTTACATGCCAGGATGTTATAATAATTTGACTTTTCATCTTGTAGAATTTGCTGCATACTTTGTGTGAATTTCACAGCCACAGTGCATTGGAAGAGTAGGGCTGTGAATTTTGATAGCTAGATCTCGTCAAGTAAACAACTTGAAAGATGGCGAATAGCGAAGCTTCTGCAGTGGTGTTCAAATGTAAGTATTTTTTGTTCTTTAAATGATCGACTCTTTCATTATAACATTACTTCTTTGCAACAGATCTGCAGCCTACGGCCTGCCGTGACTTTAGCTAGCTATGTGCTGTAGTTGGACTAGAAGTTATAACTGTTTGAACATTAATGTTAGCTACAGCGTTACTTGCTTGCTATTGAGCGACAACTTCATATTTAAGATTGGCCTAATTAGCTAGTTAGCTACTTGTTGTAAATACCAGGGCTTGTGTTTAAACTGTTACAGGGTCTGATGATGACAATATCAGGCATTTAGTTCAGTGGCAAACACGGTAGGAGAAATGCTGCAAAAAATGTTTTGATTAAGTCACGTGGCCATAGTTAGCGCTCTTGTCACAGCACTATGCACTGCTACTAGCTAACGTTATTAACATACTAGCCTAAATTAGTAATTTCCACACTGGTGTTGGCCCCAACACCTCTCTTTTCTTCTAGTTCTACTGATTTTCCATTTCGGTTTATTTGTGTTGACCTGATTATAATGTTCATGCTATACAATATTAGTTTCTACCTGAACGGTTACAGCCTGAATGGGTCTAGCTAGTTTCATTCATTCTACAGTGGTCCCTGCAGTGTGCACTCAAACTGGTGTGATTAGAACTCTTATTTAGAACGTCCAGTTTCATTTGACACAACAATCAGCATTTGAGCTGGTCACACTGTTTTTTCACAGAAACATTTTTCACAGAAACATAACTTTCCTTACAAAGTTTTGTCCAAATGTTACCAGTTTATTTTTGGATGCAATGTTCAGACATTCACAGAAGTAGCTACAGCATAACACAATCACCCAAACTGGAAAATGTAGTCTACAAGCGGTCATATTTTTATAACTCTCAGCTGACAGGAACTACAATATGAATTAGCTAATAGCAATTACTATTTATAATTAATCACATCACCATTGATGGAAAACATTGAGTAAAACACTTTCTAAAAATCAAAAAGTAATCCAACGATGGGTCTTGCGCATGCCAGCATGTTTGTTTTTTTCACATCAGTCAAAGATAATAAGAGGAGACAAGATGAGTTTGGTCTGTTTATAGCATGCATGTTGAAGGGGGTGTATCGTCTACAATCATTCACTTCCATTCATTCACTTCTGGAAGTTTATCCGAAAGATGAGTGAACCATTCCTTCACCTCGTTATAACATCTTTGGACTGACAGATGTTTACTTGACACTCAGAATGCATTGTATAATGTCAACAAACATAGCGCCACACATAGCTGGCAAACAGCTTAGCATTAGCTCATTATAATCATTGCAACCTTCATAAAAGTATTTTACACACATCATAGGTGTCCATTACAAGCTATGCAATAATCAGAATGCATTATATGTCACCAGAACTTTAAAACATGTGAATAAAACTGTAAATACATTATGCTCCAAACAGTAGAAACGACAACACCATATACAGAAAATAAGGAACTTACTTTGATAGGAATGCACACATGTCCAAAGTTATTATTTGTAAGGAGAACAACAAGGAAGGCAAATGAGAGCGCCAGCCAGAAAATGTTCCAATTCGTACAAGACTGCGCACATATCTGCATACTTGATCTGTGCTAACATTAGTGAAGTGTGTGGGCTCTCTTCGAAGAGAGAAGTTTGTTGGCTCAGTAAAGCCTCAAACATAAATTGTTCGCAACGCTGAAATGGGCTACTTCTATGTGAATTAATAAGGAGGCAGAACACACCTGAATTCAAACTGTTGTTAGAAAATATAACTTGTTGGAAAAAATGTGAATTTGAAATTGACAAGTTGAAACATAGCCTATAGATAACTAGCAAGCAGCGAGTGTTAACTGTCATGTTGCGTAATAATCCCATTTTGGAACATTCTGACATCTCGTGCATAAAACAACTCAAGCTGGGGCAACGGGAACTCATGTATGAAAAGGTTCAACTTAAATCACTAGATGCTGTTTTCCATTGTTTTTTCCATTGTGCCCTTATTACTGGTTACAGAACTCACAAGTGTTGTGTATCAGAAAGTGGGTTGGGCCTCTTTGTGTTTAAGGAGAGAGCAGCACTCTTTTGTGTTTATTTACAAAGCACTCATGCAGAAACCTCTTTATGTATCTATCATCATGAATTCAATTTTGACTTACAAATTACCAAACCCGGTCACAGGCTTGGATAGCACTGGAGGCCTCGTCAGTCTCCACAGAGATGGGTAAAGCTGCTTTTAGTTGTTTTGCTCGCTTTATGTGAAACAACTCACAGAGATCTCAGAAATTAGATGTTCTGGTACCCCCTTGGTCAGTTCAGAGAAATACTCAGAGACCTCTATGTTGATAAATGTGTTTGTTTTTCTTAATATGTTTGGTAATTTTGTATAAATGTTTGATGTATTTATCCAGACCCTACTCTCAGTATGAATTCCTTATCAAAATAAACGTTTAATAAAAATATAAATAAACTGTTGTTCTGTACTAATAAATGTCCCCTTTAACCACACCTCCTCATCAATTTCCTGTGCTTCACCGGCACATTCATGTAATAATAATTGATCACATTTCTATAGCGCTTTCATAATCTCAAAGCTCTTCAAAAGCAAAAAATAAACAAGCAATACATCATGAGTAGCCTACTGTAGCTATACTTGGGTAGGTCAACCAATAGAGGCCAAATCTTTGAGTGCATGATGTCATGACTGTCCTGTGAGGATCTGAATGGGTCAGATCAGCTAGGCAATGGATGACAATTACCAGACCTCTCTCACCCACAGAAGAGGGGAGGAGGGAGCTGCTGCCGGTTTGACAGCTCACACCCTGTCAGAAATTACAGGAGAAGATAACTTTTTCTTTCCCCTCCAGTATTTTCCTGCCGACACTCAAAGTGAATACTGGAACAATATTTCTAAAATAAGAATGATCTATAGAAAACGAATGTCATATTGGTTTATATTTTGTGACGTCATTAAAAAGATTATAAAGGAAATACTGTGACTTAAAACTATTTAAACTACAGGTATGAAGTCTCCATCCTTAATGTATATGAAATATGACAAATTATGAAAGTATTTTTGTTAAGATATGAATGTGGTATAAACTGTGCGTAGTTAGTAGCCACAACCCGAGTGAGGTCAGAGAGCGTGTCAGACTGACGGAACCGTCCGCTTCGGCCAGAGTGCATAAAAGGATTGGTATTGAGATTAACATTAGACCATAAAAGCGTGGAGCCTAGCTACACGTTTGAAATGGTTGGAACTTTGAACCTCAATATGAGGTGAAGAAACTAAACTCACCTTCCAGAGTAGATCAGAACATCGCCAGGCTGTAGCTGCGCATGTAAAGTGGTTCAAACTCTGACTATCAACACGAGGTGGAGAGAGGAGAAAACTCCCCTCTCGGACAATCAATGGTGCGGCTAATTACCTGTCTTGAGTCAAATATCTAGAAAAATGAAACTAAGTGGGACCATCCTACTACTCTTCAAATCATCCTACTGTACTACTCTTTTCAAATCAACGTATCCTACTACGCTCATCACCAATGGGAACCGTCGACATGGCTGGATAGCTATCTTCCAGAGTGAACAACACTAGAAGAAGAGAAAGGGGAGACCACTTTCGGACAATCAGAGCCATACAAGCTTTCCGCTGAAAGGCCAACAACCTTCCTAAGGAGGGCTGGTTTCGACAGAGATAGATGGCGAATGAAGGCATTCACATGTAGCGTTAAATACATTCATGATTTCTTACTTCAAACGGGTGGTGGTTCGTGTGCAAAGTATATGATTACTACGAGAATAGTTAAAAAATGTATCAATGATAAGTGTCCCATTTTCTCACTGTCTCTCCTCCAACCTCTTCATTTTCTGTGTAACAAGCCACCATATGTTGTCAGTCCGCTATGGGACTTTTTCTCGTGTATTAAGTGTGTATATTTAGTCTGTGTTATTATTTAGTTAGCTAGAAAATAAATAATTAAACCAATTTGTGTAGTACTGAATCATGAGTAAGGCTTGGGTTTTTGCAGATGGAGAAGGACAGCTCATGGTCCATCAAAGGAAAGGAGATGGTTGATAAAGATTGGTGATGATCTTGTAGAGGGCTACTTTGTGAACCAGCCTGAGTTGTGTGGCCACTAGAGATCTCCTTCACAATGCCTCAGCAGCTCTGGGCACCAGAAAGTTCACCAAATACAGTGCCTCTGCACTTCATTCCTCTACTGCATCTCCCAGTCCATCTCCCGGTCCTCTCTTCAGGTGATTCTTCAAGTGATACATGCGTAGGCCTACGGTACACTCAATTTTACTCCAATTACATTTTCCAAATGCTAGTGACTTAGCTAACATTAGCCCGAAACAACAACCCAAAAGGTCACTAGGTCCGGCTACAGACGATCCTTTCTGGTTCATATGAATCCTCAACCGATGGTGGTTTCAAGACAACAGGGAAATCGGATTATCAAGTTAATATGCTGGGGTACGAGGTAGTTGAGTTGATTGAGGTAATATGTACATGTAGGTAGGGAGAAAAGGTAGATGGTAGATATACTGAACGAAAATACAAACACAACATGCAACAATATCAAAGATTTACAGTCCATATAACAAAATCAGTCAATTGAAATAAATAAATTAGGCCCTAATCTATGTATTTCACATAAGTGGGAAAAAGGGCTTCAAGGACAGGGTGGGTGGTCTCAGACGATCCCGCAGGTGAAGAAGCCAGATGTGGAGGTCGTGAGCTGGCATGGTTACATGTGCTCTGAGGTTATGAGGCCAGTGGGACATACTGCCAAATTCTCTAAAACGACGTTGGAGGTGGATTATGGTAGAGAAATTAAGATTCAATTCTCTGGAAACAGCTCTGGTGGACATTCCTGCAGGCAGCATGCCAATTGCACGCTCCCTCAAAACATGAGACATTTGTGACATTGTGTTGTGTGACAAAACTGCACATTTTAGAGTGGCCTTTTATTGTCCCCAGCACAAAGTGCATCTGTGTAGTGATCATGCTGTTTAATCAGCTTCTTGAAATGCCACACCTGTCAGGTGAATGGATTAACTTGTCAAAAGAGAAATGGTCACTAACATGGATCTAAAGAAATTTGTGCACAAAATTGGAGAGAGATTTTTTGCTTATGAAACATGGGACCAAATCCTTACATGTTGTTTATATTTTTGTTCAGTATAGTATTGAGATGTGTGTGTGCAAATGTGTGCAACTGTGTGTGGGGAATGGTAGCAAAAAAAGTCTGCAGCATTGAAAGTCCCCGAGAACACCATGGCCTCCATCATTCTTAAATGGAAGAAGTTTGGAACCACCAAGATGCTTCCCAGAGCTGGCTGCCTGGCCAAACTGAGCAATTGGGGGAGAAGGGCCTTGGTCAGGGAGGTGACCAAGAACCCGATGGTCACTCTGACAGAGCTCCTATGTGGAGATGGGAGAACCTTCTAGAAGGACAACCATTCCTGCAGCATTCCACCAATCAGGCCTTTATTGTAGAGTGGCCAGACGGAAGCCACTCCTCAGCAAAAGTCTCTCAGACCATGAGAAACCAGATTTGCTGGTTTGATGAAACCAAGATTGAACTCTTTGGCCTGAATGCCAAGCCTCACGTTTGGAGGACACCTGGCTTCATCCTTACGGTGAAGAATGGTGGTAGCAACGGGGATGTTTCTCAGTGGCATGGCCTGAGAGACTAGTCAGGATCTAGGGATTGATGAATGGAGCAAAGAACAGAGAAATCCTCTATGAAAAGTTTCTCCAGTGCTCAGGACCTCAGACTGGGACGAAGGTTCACCATCTAACAAGACAACGACCCTAAGCACACAGCCAAGATAATGAAGGAGTGGCCTTGAATGGCCCAACCAGAGCCCGGACTTTAACCCAATCTAACATCTCTAGAGAGACCTGAAAAAAGCTGTGCAGCGACACTCCCCATCCAACCTGACAGAGCTTGAGAGGATTTGCAGAGAAGAATGGGAGAAACTCCCCAAAAACAGATGTGCCAAGCTTGTAGCATCATAGCCAAGAAGTCCCAAGGCTGTAATCACTGCCAAAGGTGTTTCAAAGTATTCTATGTTTAATACATTTGCAAAAAAAAACAAAAAAAAAATGTTTTTTTTTTGGTCATTAGGGGTATTGTGTGTAGATTGATGAGGAAAAAAAACAATTTAATCAATTTTATAATAAGGCTGTAAGGTAACAAAATCTGGAAAAAGTCAAGAGGTCTGAATACTTTCCGAATGCATTGTAAATGGATACTATCCACTATTTACATAACATTTACTTAGAAGTTCAAAGATCAAGTTCAAAACTTTACTGTTTTTTCTTGTTGGGAGTGGAAATTACATTTGAAACACAACATTATAACGTCTTTGATGACATGGCCTATGTCCGATAGGGTTCTGGTCAAAAGTAGATCGCTATGTAGGTAGTAGCCACCGTGCTTCTACACCTGCATTGCTTGCTGTTTGGGGTTTTCTACACCTGCATTGCTTGCTGTTTGGGGTTTTAGGCTGGGTTTCTGTACAGCACTTTGAGATATCATCTGATGTACGAAGGGCTATAAATCAATTTGATTTGATTTGAGTAGTATGCTGCCATTTTGGATGCAACCACAGCCCTTCATTTAAAATAACCATGCATTAAACTACTAAATGGGCATCTTTCTGGCCAAATTTCTCCCCCTCTCTGTTCCCTCATCTCACTCTTAAGTCAGCCATAACACAATCAAAGCATCCTCGGCATCCTCCACTGCAAGTGCCAAGCTTCTCTTTATATTCTAGCATCGGGGACTTGGAGATAACATTTTTTTTTTCTACCAAGCTATAGAATAGAACAAAGGGGCCATTTCTGCTCGGCAAGCAGTTTTCAGAGGTCCCCATGCAGAGCAGTACTCATTGTAAAACAGTGGAGGCTTCTGATGGTCTGTCTGTGTGTGATGAGCTAACTCAAAGCCATCTCTTCAATGCCTCTCTGGCCACTTTAGATGGGATGCAGCCCCGGTTTTTCACTCCCCCTCTCAACTTCTTGGCCCTTTTGTCAAGCTGTCGAATTCTGGGGCCTAAATTTCACTATTCCCTTTATATTGCACTAGGGACCATAGGGCTCTGGTCAAAATTAGGGCACTATATAGAAAAAAGGCTGCCATTTGGACTACAATTTGGTCTCTGACTTTCTTTCTCACCCTCCCTCCATCCTTCCCTACATCCTTCCCTCCTGGGCCTGGGCAACGTTTCTTTTTTGAAGGGAACATGCTGAGTTGATGTAGCTGTGTGTTTCCTGGTGAAAAGGTACAACGGTGGATGAGGGAGTGTTTGGTATAAAAGACGAACTGGCTCTTTGAAAAATGGTCCTCTTGGCTCTCTCACTGTCGTGAGGAATAGGGTTGGCTTAGGGCCTGGCTAGGCGATAAATGGATGGAAAGTCGGTGAGGAAAAATGGTTTACTTACAGTACCTTATCTTCCCAGCTTGACACATTTTCTAAAGACTACTTTCCCCATACTGAAAATGGAAATGTAGCAAGGCCCCTAAGCTTACAGTAAAACAGACATTTTATGCTTGCCTGCCCTTGTAGCAGGCACATGCACAGATAGGGGTCTACCTGTGCCCTCACACCTGACTCTTTGCCCTCACACTTGCCAAGTGCCCTTTTGGGTGTTTTTTTTCAATACAGTTCTGAACCCACTGCCCCCAAGTCATTAAGTCACCCCTATCTGTCCGTTGGTCACAGGGACCAGTATCCAAACACGCATGGCTTGAAATGTGGTCAACAGTCTGGTGTGTGAAGCAAGCCACCAAATTTAACAGTACTGCCACAGCAGCATAACATTTGAGTAGCACTTGATTTACATCATCATAAATATTCGGTCTGTTTGACTGATAGCCTACATGCAGCAGTACTTCCTCATATATTTTTACTTATAGAATCATAGCCACGGGAAGGGTGCTAGAGGTGCTGCAGCACCCATGATGAATTGAAATACATTTGCCAAAGTTATAGAATGAATGTTGTCTTTTCAGAAATAAAGAATGACCTACTACACCGTGAGTAGCCCTATGTTTTTGCCACAGAGGATCAATAGCTTCTTTAAAAAATTGCCCAGCTATGGATTGTGTGTAGCCCAATATTAAGGGATAGGCTACAGTCGGGAACGCGCAGAAAATCTGTCAGTACCCAGCATGCAAGACTCTAATCTGTCTGCTGTAGGCTACCAAAATATTTGATCAATTTTCAAATGAACTTATTGAGCAAACATTGTTTTACAAAGTAAAACAAGAGAGAGATAGTATTTTGGCATGACCGCATGGCGAGAGAGCTGCGCATCATTGGGTGGGTTGGTGAAACTGGAAAGATTTTTTAAGATTATAATATCCTCCTCATATTGTATAACAATAATGGTATCCACACACCTAGGCCTAGGCCATGGATGGATTCAAGATAAAAAGTTATGTTTACTGATCTGAGATTCTCAGTTTGTCATTTTGATCATTTGCGGAATTAAAAAAGGTTCTGCCGAAGTCTCCAGTCATTTAAAATACCCAAGATGGCGACGATTAATATGGTAGCCTAGCCTACAAAACTTTACAGGTTTCTACTTTTTCTGTTTTTCTAACATTGTCTTATTCAGTTTGTTTTGTGTATTACTTCATACACGACGGTAGAACTATTGGAATATGAATCTCTGTGTACTCACCGTCCATCCGACCTTCCCAAATTCCCAGAGATTGCAGAAAAATTGTGTAGCTTCTTTGGTGAGGTGCCGGGCAGCCTGGGATTCCTGCCAGAGAAGACAGAAGACACTGATTCAGAGGCAGACGTGCAGGGTCTTAGTCCAATTGAGACCTGTCCTCCATTGCGGAGCACACTATGTTTTAGTAATTAGTGAATTAACTTGAGGATCTCCTTCCAGAGGGACATCAGAATCTACAACTTACTCTGTTTTTCTGAGACTTGGCTTTCTTCCGACATCCAAACAGATTATATATAACCAGTGGGTTTTACAGTTCATCAAGCAAATAAAGGTGAAATGGGAGCTTGGGAGCTTCTGCTCTCCTGACTTGGAATACTTGGTCATCAAATCTTTTTTACCTTCCAAGACGGTTCTCAGTGATTATCGCCATGGCTGTGTACATCCCACCCCAAGCTGACACCAAACATGCTCTCAAGGATCTTCATTGGACCCTGAACAAACTGTATCATGAGGCAGTGTTCATTGTTGCAGGGGACTTAACAAAAGTAATTTGAGGACCGTGCTCCAGAATTACCATTAACACATTGACTGTCCAACTCAAGGAAATTACACTGCTGCCCATTGCTACACACCTTTCCGACACGGGTATAAGGCCCTCTCCCGTCCTCCTTTAGGCAAATCGGACCATGACTCCATTTTGCTCCTCCCCATCTACAAACAAAGACTCAAGAGGGAAGTTCCGGTGGTTAGGTCTGTACAACGCTGTTCTGACCAATCAGAATCCATGCTCCAATACTGTTTTGTTCACATGGACTGGAATGTGCTCTGGTAGCCTCTGGAGATAAGGTCAAGGTCTCATAAAACACGTGGATTGACGGCAACCTTGTCAGGAAACTGAAGAAGAGATGAATACCGGGAACAAGCGTATGGTTAAACAGAACAAATACAACTTACCAGATCAATCAAGGTGACGAGAAACAAAGTGTGGACAATTCAGGGGTTTGGACATGAGGTGTATGTCGCAGGGTTTCTAACGATCATCATTCTAATGACAAAAAGAAAGCCAGTCGTGGACAGCACCGCCACTCTACTGGACGAGCGAAACACTTTTGTCTCCCTCTTCGAGCATAACGACTCTGATCCGCTGAGGAGAGCCCCTGACGACAATGAGGACTATGTGTTTACGGTCTCCACATAGGGCGCATATAAATCATTTCAACATGTGAACCCTCGCAAGGCTGCCGGCCCAGACAGCTTTCCTAGCCGCGTCCTCAGAGAGTATGTGCAGACCAGCTAGCAGATGTGTTTTCTGCCATTTTCAATC
The DNA here is from genome assembly GCF_013265735.2 of Oncorhynchus mykiss. Lineage (NCBI taxonomy): Eukaryota > Metazoa > Chordata > Actinopteri > Salmoniformes > Salmonidae > Oncorhynchus > Oncorhynchus mykiss. Next base: position 13,956,258 of record NC_048590.1, read on the forward strand.
TCTCTCTTGCTCAGGCCGTTATCCCCACCTGCTTCAAGATTTCCAGTAGCATGCCTCTTTCCAAAGAAAGGGAAAGTAACTAAACTGAATGACTACCAAACGTAGCACTCCAGTCATCATGACGTGCTACATCATCTCCTCCCTCCCTGATACATTCAACCCTTTCCAATTCACCTACCGCCCTGACAGATTCATGCAAGACGCAATCACCATTGCACTGCAGACTTCCCTCACCCACCTGGACAAAAGGAATACATTTGTGAGGATGCTGATCATCAACTATACAGTGCATTCGGAAAGTATTCAGACCACTTGACTTTTTCACATTTTGTTACTTTACAGCCTTATTCTGACATGGATTAAATAAATGTTTATCATCATCAATCTACACACAATACCCCATAATCATTAAGTGAAAACAGGTTTTCAGAACATTTAGCAAATTTTTAAAGAAATAAAAAAATGTAATAGTTTCATTTCCTACAGTACCAGTCAAAAGTTTGTACAAATCTACTCATTCCAGGGGTTTTCTTTATGTTTACTATTTTCTACATTGTAGAATAATAGTGAAGACATCAAAACTATGAAATAACACATATGGAATCATGTAGAAACCAAAACATATTTTATAATTGAGATTCTTCATAGTAGCCACCCTTTGCTTTGATGGCAGCTTTGCACACTCTTGGCATTCTCGAACCAGCTTCATGAGGTAGTCACCTGGAATGCATTTCAATCAACAGGTGTGCCTTGTTAAAAGTTAATTTGTGGAATTTCTTTCCATCTTAATGCGTTTGAGCCAATCAGTTGTGTTGCGAGAAGGTATGGTTGGTATTCAGAAGCCAACCCTATTTGGTAAGAAGACCAAGTCCATATTATGTCAAGAACAGCTCAATTAAGCAAATAGAAACGACAGTCCATCATTAATTTAAGACATGATGGTCAGTCAATACCGAACATTTCAATAACGTTGAAAGTTTCTTCAAGTGCAGTAGTACAAAATGAAACTGGCTCTCATGATGACCACCACAGGAAAGGAAGACCCAGAGTTACCTCTTCTGCAGAGGATAAGTTCATTAGAGTTACCAGCCTCAGAAATTGCAGCCCAAGTAAATGCTTCAAAGAGTTCAAGTAACAGACCCTCAACATCAACTGTTCATAGGAGACTGCGTGAATCAGGCCTTCATGGTTGAATTGCTGCAAAGAAACTACTAAAGGACACCAATAAGAAGAAAAGACTTGCTTGGTCCAAGAAACATGAGCAATGGACATTAGACCAGTGGAAATTTGTCCTTTGGTCTGATGAGTCCAAATTTTATATTTTTTGTGAGACACAGAGTAGGTGACCGGATGATCTCTGCATGTGTGGTTCCCACCGTGAAGCATGGAGGAGGAGGTGTGATGGTGTGGGGGTACTTTGCTGGTGACACTGTCAGTGATTTATTTAGAATTCAAGGCACACTTAACCAGCATGGCTACCACAGCATTCTGCAGCAATATGCCATCCTTTCTGGTTTGCGCTTAGTGGGACTATTAATTGTTTTTCAACAGGACAGTGACCTAACACACCTCCAGGCTGTATAAGGTCTATTTGACCAAGAAGGAGAATGATGGAGTGCTGCATCAGATGACCTGGCCTCCACAATCACCCGACTTCAACCCAATTGAGATGGTTTGGGATGACTGAAGGAAAAGCAGCCAACAAGTACTCAGCATATGTGGGAACTCCTTCAAGACTGTTGGAAAAGCATTCCAGGTGAAGCTGGTTGAGAGAATGCCAAGAGCGTGCAAAGTTGTCATCAAGGCAAAGGTGGCTACTTTGAAGAATCTAAAATACATTCAGATTTGTTTAACACTTTTTTGGTCACTACATGATTCCATAAGTGTTGTTTCATAGTTTGGATGTATTCACAACTATTCTACAATGTAGAAAATAGTAAAAATTAAGAAAAAAAACTTGAATAAGTAGGTGTCCAAACTTTTGACTGGTACTGTAGTATTCAAACCCTTTGCTATGAGACTCGAACTTGAGCTCAGGTGCAACCTGTTTCCCACTGATCATCCTTGAGATGTTTCTATAGCTTGATTGGAGTCCATCTGTGGTAAATTCAATTGATTGGACATGATTTGGAAAGGCACACACCTGTCTATGTAAGGTCTCACAGCTGACATTGCCGAGCAAAATCCAATACAGCTTCGAAACAGGATTGTGTCGAGGCACAGATCAGGGGAAGGGTACCAAAACATGTTTGCTGCATTGAAGGTCCCCCGGAACACATTGGCCTCCATCATTATTAAATGTTACAAGTTTGGAACCACCAAGACTCTTCCTAGAGCTTGCCGCCGGGCGAAACCGAGCAATCGGGGGGAAGGGCCTTGGTCAGGAAGGTCACCAAGAACCCAATGATACCTCTGTGGAGATGGGATAAACTTCCAGAAGGACAACCATCTCTGCAGCACTCCACCAATCAGGCCTTTATGGTCGAGTGGCCAGACTGAAGACACTCTTCAGTAAAACACACATGACAACCTGCTTGGAGTTTGCCAAAAGGCACCTAAAGACTCAGACCATGAGAAACAGAAATCTCTGGTCTGATGAAACAGATTGAACACTTTGGCCTGAATGCCATAGCGTTACATCTGGAGGAAACTTGGCTCCATCTCTACAGCGAACCATGGTGGTGGCAACATCATGCTGTGGGGATGTTTTTCAACGGCAAGGACTGGGAGACTAGTCAGGATTGAGGGAAAGATGAACGGTGCAAAGTATAGAGATATCCTTGATGAAAACCTGCTCCAGAGGTTTTCATCAAGTGCTGTTGTTAAGTTTTGCATTGATTTCACTTGCTGTAGTAGCTGATGTGTATATTGTTGAGTCATCCGCATGCATAGACACATTGACTTTACTTACATGTCATTAGTAAAGATTGAAAAATGGAACGGGCCTAGACAGCTGCCCTGCGGAATTCATGAATCTACCTGGATTATGTTGGAGAGGATTCCATTAAAAACACTCTGTGTTATGTTAGACAGGTAGCTCTTTATCCACAATATAGCAAGGGGTGTAAAGCCATAACATATACATTTTTCCATCAGCAGACTATGATCAATAATGTCAAAAGCCGCACTGAAGGCTAACAAAACAGCACCGACAATATTTTTATCATCAATTTCTCTCAGCCAATAATCAGTGATTTGTGTAAGTGCCGTGCTTGTTGAATATCCTTCCCTATAAGCATGTTGAAATGTGGTTATCCATTTGTTTACAGTAAAATAGCATTTTATCTGGTCAAACTATTTTTTACAAAAGTTTACTAAGGGTTAGTAACAGGCTGATTGGTCATCTATTTGAGCCAGTAAAGGGGGCTTTACTATTCTTGTGTAGTGGAATTACTTTTTCTTCCTTCCAGGCCTGAGGGCACACACTTTCTAGTATGGTTCAGGATAGTTAGGGGGACATAAATCAGGTTATTTACATTGTGTCTACTAACGCCCCTTGGATTTGCTGATGCATTAAGACAAGGTATACCTTCCAGAAAGTATCAAAATTGTCAATGAATGTTCCACCCACAGAGGTGCAATAGTCACGTATCCAGTTATAGAGGGCTACAAGTCTGCTGAAACGTTCAATGCCACGATTTAGGGAGGGCACAGCACCATATATTAATAGGAGTTTGTTGGTGTCAAGCAGAGACCCAATCAGTTCTTTAAAATCCATATTCAGCTTTTCTGATCTGCCCTTCATAATGTCATTGAATCCCACATGAACTATGATAGACTCAAATTTCCTGATGCAAGTAAACAATGTTTGGGGGTAGCTTCTTGATGTCCTGTACTTATGCTCCTGAATACCACAACGTGTTTGCTCCAGGGATAAACATTTCACACCATTGAACTGCCGAATACAATGGCTGGAGAAGGGGATGGAGAAATCTGCCCATTCCTACCCCTCACACAATTTATGGAACCTTTCACAGGCCCATGAGAAGCAGGATAGCGTATGCCCACAGCTCCCGGCAATAGGTCCAGACCTACCACAGCCGGAAGAGCCCCATCAGATGCAGAGAGTGGGAAAGGAGCCAAACTCGACAACGAAGCCGCTGTTGGAGTCAGCGCAGATGGAGTCAGCGCAGATGGAGTCAGCGCAGATGGAGTCAGCGCAGATGGAGTCAGCGCAGATGGAGTCAGCGCAGCTGTTGCACACCCAGGCAGTCCCAGCGATGAAGGTGGAGGTAGATCAGGCACCAGTGCGGTGAAACTATTCCTCATATCGATTGCAGACAATCTAGTGTGCTGCTGCCTTCGGTTTCCACTACTTGTGAGATTGGACCAGCGCTGATTGGAACAATCCTCTTGCTGTTCTCCATCTCCTTCCCCACAAGATGGAGGAGGAGATGGAGACAACTTGCTTGGCAGGCAAGTTCCTGGTAGCACAGGCCATTTGGATAGAGACAGATGACAATGCGAGGATACATCCATCAAGCCCGAGCAGCGTCCAACCACAGGAGTTGAGAACAACAAAGTTCCAATTTACGATTTCCTCATAAATTCGATCATCATTGAAATTTGCTTGCTAAGGATAGCCACTTCATTCCTGTAATCCTCCGAAAGAAAACAATTGCTGCATTGCAACTCCGGATTATCAATATTTTCCATTCCAGCACTGGAAATTATAGGAGCATCATGGCAAAAACTGACAGACCGGCCAGTAGCTTCTATCCCCAGACCATCAGGCTGCTGAATAGCCACCACTCGTCAGCTACCTGCTACCCCAGTCCCCCTCCTGCCCCCTGGAATTTCTATCCTTACCACCCCCTGCTCCCCCTATGGACATTTTACCCTCCCCCTCACCCCCCAATGGACATTTATCCTTGTTACTCACTCGTCATTTTACGGACAAGTATCCTTGTTTACACATCACTTTTAACTGCAGCAACTGTACATCATTTAAAACTAGTTGTAAATATGCACATACACCGGAGTTGTGGACTCGAGTCACATGAGTTGGACTCAAGTCTGACTCGAGTCACGAATTTGATGACTTGAGACTTGACGTGATAAAAAATAAAATGACTTGACTTGAGATTTAAAATTATTTGGCCAGGTGTTGTAATGTTTTGTCACTCATTTTGTGGCACAGGGTCTACGTGGATTACTCTACACACAGCCGGAGACAGTAGCCGCAGCTTCGCACATGCAAAAAAAACATGCAACAGATTGGCTAGTGAAACGCATGCTTTGCACTCTGATTGGATCACCAAACTGTCAATCAACACAGATCGGGTAGCTAGCGAACAGATTGCTGATTTGCTGTAGGATCAAATGCAGCACAAACATAAAATTGTAGGGAGAGAGGATTGCCATTAACAAATACATTTGCAGCTCCAAAAATTGTTTGGAAATCAAGACTATTAACTGTTTACTTTGCAAGCTTACCAGCAATGGGGCAACAATTACTAGCATATGCCTACTGGTCCTTTGGTACGGA